>NC_134955.1:48179961-48482991 GCF_965638725.1 Aptenodytes patagonicus | reverse complement strand
GGGGGGGCAGCGGTCACTGCTTGGGGGCTGATTGGGTGTCAGTCAGCAGGTGGTGAGCAGTTGCATCACTTTTTTTTTTTTCCCTTTCCCTGAGATTTTGAGGTTGGGGGTTTTTTTCTCTCTCTCTCTTGTTGTTTTACTTTCCATTAAATTATTATTATTATTATTATTATTATTATTATTATTATTATTATTATTATTATTACTATTATTATATTTCAAGTATTAAACTGTTCTTACCTCAACCCACGGGTTTTCTTACTTTTGCTCTTCCGATTCTCTCCCCCATCCCACTGGAGAGGGGGGAGGGTGAGTGAGCAGCTGTGTGGTGCTTAGTTGCCGACTGGGGTTAAACCACGACAATGCAGTAAATAAAATGGTGGGCCTTTTTGGACATGGCCTCTTTCAGCTCTACTTTTGAATACCACACTTATCTCTGCAAAGGCTCTGTGATCTGACCTGCAGCTTCCAGACTTGGATGTCACAATAGTATTTTGATACATCTTAATTGCAATACTTCACCTCCTGGATTTCTAGTGCTAGCTCTTCTTTAGGAAAAGGATGACAAGGAATGACAACAAATACTGTAATTTAAAACCAAAAAAGTGCTTCAAAACACCTTGGTGTTTTGAAGTTTTGAAGCACCAAGGTGCTTCACCAAGAAAACAATTTAGTAACTATTCTTTTAATGTACAGATCTTCATAGCTGTGCATAGTGGTTTTTTGGAAGCAAATTAATCCTCAAAGCATCCCAGAGTGCATGTATTAGTTCCACCTTATTGGCAAAAAAGCAAAAAACAAGGGGGTGGTTGTGAGTCATGCCCAAAGCTATATAAAAAGTAAAAGTGACAGATACTATGATAACTCTGGAAAGTCCAGATCTAACATCTACACCCAAAAGACATCTTAGCTGTCTCTCAAACTGTGTGTGCAGCCTCACAAGGAGGGACAAAGCCACTAGAAACCGAGGACACATCTACGTGGTCATCAACAGGCAACCATACGGTGGCTCTGTCCATGCTCTGAGCTGGCTAGATGTGAGCCAGTTCTGGCCAAGCAACAGTGTGGTCACCTTAACTCAGGTGTGGTGCTACACTAAAAAGTCAAATGCAACTCCTGAGCATCAAGTGTCAAGTCCTATTTGGTAGCATCCTAAAATACTGAAGAAAATCCTCACACCTGGATGACTCAGATTAGGAAGTAAGTGGCCATATGATTGCCTCCACCAGAACATACAGCTATGCCTTAGAAAAACTTAGTCCTGAAACACATTTACCCTCAAATCTATTTGACTTCAGCAGATGTTTTTTCAGCGGTCCTGAGACACAAGCTCATCAAGTGGTTGGGATACACGCTGGGACAGAGAAGTTGTACCTCCTTCCTTTTCTGTATCTCCTAATGACCTGCCTTTCTCCCCTTCCAACCAGTATTTGCTCTGGGGCTTTACAGTTTTTAGTTCAAGGATTGTCTCTTACTGAGCAGATGGATAGTACATAGCTTAATACATAAGCACTGCTGAAACGTACATCATCACAATTTTCCTAACTCAATATTGTACCACAACATCCCCCCTCCTCCAGTGACCTCTCACTGAAGTGGCACAATTGAGTACCATAGTGTTGTATTTGTTGTAAGAAATACTATATTGGCTTTTTCTACAGATATTCTCAGTCCTCTGCACATGTACTGAACCAGCAGAGGTCCAAGCTACAAGGAAATTGTGGTGGGTCTCAGCCTAAGCACTGTATTACTTTTAGCTCATGGCTGATTAATTTAATGCATGTGAAAGGAAGAGATAAGCATTTAATTGTTACTAGAGTGGGGAAGCTGATCAGGGCTGAATTAGTAGAATCTGTGGCCTAATTTCATCATTGTTTTAATGTTCTGAAAACTCAGGGTCTGTGTTCCTGCCAAGATGAGGCAGACTGCCTTCTGCAATGGATTTTACCATCTTCTCCCTCTCAAAATCAACATTGCTTCCAAATGAAGGTGCCAAGCCCATCAGCTTGTAATTACTTCCGTCCTACTGTAAGATACTCTGCCCTTTATTTTTCTGTGTTCAGGCCCTGCTTTTCATGCAAGACCAAATTTCAGATTCCACATTAATCTGATCCTGACAGTGGTATGACTGACAGCAGCTCCTCCAAGTGCCCCAGAATATGCATATACACAAAGCACATGCTAGATACTGTATGCTATGTATTTATATGTTATCCTATAGGTGTATGTGTTATCCTAGGGAAGTCTTCAGAATAACCAAGTTGTAAGACCTTGGAACAACCGAGACAAGGTGTAGGGTGTGACACTCAGGTGTCCTAGCAGAAATGAACCTAGACCTCCACTCCTCAAAAGAGATTTTGTTCTGCAGTCTAGCTCTAATATTGGGGGACACGCATAACTTTAGGGTAGAATCAGTGCCTTTTCCCCCATAAAATAAATATATTACCACCCCTTCCCCTTCTTCACTTCACTTTGGGAGATCCTGCTCTGCGTGAAGCCAAAGAAAGGAAATTTTCTTCATCTTGAAAAAAAAACTTTTTAGAGATAACAAAAAGGGAAAGGAAATGGACTAGGGAGAACAATTTTGTCTTTGTTTCCTTTCCCTACCTCCCCCTTCCACAAGAGAAAGCCTGTTTGGAAAGCATTTGTTTGCAGGGGTTTCATTCAGTAGGAGACCAAATATCTCAAACTCAAACTCTGACACCAGTGGAGTCCTGGGTCTTTAGCTCTTCTTAGGATGAGGCCTTAGGTATGAGAGAGTCTGAGTTATTTTCTAGCAAGGAAAATAGTAACTGAAATTAGATCTCTCACCCCCTCCGCCCCTATCACTTAAGACAAATCATTTATCTTCTTAGAGAGCATGAAGTGCACCGAATTCCACAGGCTGCTTCTCCAACAGAAGACTTAACATTCCCAAGCAGGACTTCTTCAAAACAAGATTGCTTCCCCTTTGTGCTTTACATTACCAGAGAGTCTGTTATTAGCCTGATATTTTATCTCTGAGACTGTGAGAAATATCGCTGCCATAAACCCTGCTGCCCTTAGTAAAAGTGGAACTACTTGGCAAAAGCTCATAAAATGAGGAACAATGACAGCAATTGCCAATGAATGCTTAAGCACCGAATGAGCCAGCTCCCCACACATGCGCGCATGTGCACACGTGCACACACACACACAAGCATTTCTTCTTCACGTGATACGTAGACCAGCAGAAAGGGTATTACAAGTACACTACTATTTTCACTTTATGCCATACAAAGCAGTAGTACAGTGGTAGGGAGATGGATGAGGTGCTTTCACAGATCCTTAACTCCTATGATTCACATTTCTCTTTATAAACTTAGATAAATATCTAGCTTACTTATTAAATGGTTCTGCTTTTTCCTGGGTTCTTACCAAAGAGAGCAAGAAGAGGAGATAGTGTCTAAGATTTTATCAATGTAACAAAACTTTCTGTCCTCTATTTCATACCACCTCTACTTTGAAGAAAAGTTTTGAGTAATAAAATACAACAGCTAGAGTTAAGGAGTGATGAAAGAAAATAGGAAATTTAAAAACTTAAGGCTGCCCCAAGCACAGGAGCTGGTCAAGGAAATGCTCTTGTGCCAGCAGTTCCAGGACTGGAGGAAGAGAAGGAGGGAAACATCTAAGCTATATCAGCAGAGGAAACAGAAAGATACAGGCCTCAGTAATTCAGCTGGGACATCATGAAGAGTTTGAAAGAGGAGAGAAATTTTGAACCTCGGGAATTTACTGCAGCAATAACACTACCTTAAAGGGCTATTATTCAAGGTTCCTGAGAAAAATTGCTCACTCTCCTCTTTCACTAACTTCTGCTGCTAGTCCCCAGCATCAAAACTTTGAGTAACTGTGAAAATAGAGGATGCAATAGTCAATTCTAGAAGTTACTCAGCTGAAATCACTAGAGCTGCACAAATCTAAAAGCCACCATTTAGATCCAAGGAGAGAACATTTTGTAGGGAGAGTATCCAGGTCTACTCTTCCATTTCTTGTAGGGTCTGCCTTGCAGGGCTCAAAAAGGGGTACTTTGGGGCATGCAACTGTGTAAAACATCTCTGCATTCAAGTTATTTTCCCAGTTGCTATGCCTGCAACATTTTGGCAGTAAACTCCATTTGCTGTTAGGAAAGGTGTTTAATATTACAACCAGAAATTTGTTCCATTTTTGGAAACTGAAGTACAGTCAGACAATAAACTCTTATAACTACTTTTGTTCTCTTACAACACTTCTGTTATCTGAAGAGCTGTGTGGCAGCACTCACACCCATGGGAAGCCTTTTTTCTCCAGACAGTAAATCAAGCAAGTCTCTCTTCTCTGGATAGTAATTCAGCAGTATTTTCTCACAACTCTGAACTCTCCTCCTTTCTCACTTCTCCCTGCAAAATCCCACTGATGATCAATCTCATTAAGCATGTTACTATGCTAACACTTCCACTATATTTGGCCTTAACATATTTACGTCACTCTCAAGCTTCACGTGACCCAGTTTTGGTCTGCACCTTGAAAGACATACCAAGGCCTGTGTACAGATCAACTTTGGAGTTCTGCAGCAACGTTCGTCACTATAGTATCTATTCACATATTTACACAACTTATCTACAGGTGCTCATCCTTAATGATATGCCTTTGGCTGCTTGTTTTTGCAGGTTTCAGAGGAAAGAACTGATGTGGTTTCCTCAAGTTGGAACTTGCCTGTATTTAATAGGCCTACCCTTGCCTTCTCAGAGACCTAAAAAAAAAAAAGGAGAAAGTGCATGCCATGCAGTGCCTGAGCCTCTCTGAAGTAACTGCAGGGAAGGAGCCAAGGCCTTATAACGAGAACACCTATCCCTTCCTTCTCACAGCAGGACTAAAATCCACCACTTCATTTTGCTGTCAGAAGGAAAGAGTAATCAGTCATTGCCAGCCAAAGTAGCTATATTCATAATGATGGCCTGCATGAGAAAGTGTAAAGATCCCATTTTCAATTCCCTGATCTAGCCAGATCCTTCCATATAAGTCCACTGCCATAAAAGAATCAGACATTGTTACAGTGATGAGGATGGTACATGCAAGAATGTTGAGACAGCTAATTTTTCTATTGGCTCACAACCACAAACCTAAGCATAAGGTTCATAAGTACTTGTGGCCTTCCACCTTGTGACCTTCCCACCTTCCCTGCACTACCTGCTCCCTACTCCATTCATCTATCAAGAAGATTCATATTGGCGTTAATTAGCATTAGTTCCCTGAACTCCAAGAAAGTTGTCTAGATGCACTCTACCACAGAGCATGGCCTCTGTGATTATGCAGTGAGGTCCCAGTCGGCTCCTGTCCCAAGGCCTGAGATTTATATGCTGCCCAATCTCCTTTTGGCTTGGCATTACCTGCTCTGCCAGTGGTCTGAGTCATTCCCTTTAAGATGCAATGGCCCCGAGGTGGGACTGACAGGCTGTGATGAAGAGGGGCAGAAGAAGGGGATAGATGCTCCCTTTATTTTGTCATTGCATTTACCCAAGCACTGCAAGGGAAATGTTACCAGAAAGCTGTTAAAGGGCAACTTTTTCTGGAGTCATCGATACATCTACGTGTGACATTTACTCTGCTAGGAATGATTTATCCCTTCAGAAGGAAAGGCCTGAGTCACAGCCCTGCAATAACAAGTAAATCACCTTCTGGAGGAAGATAATGGCTCTGCCTATCATAGAGCTTTTTTAAACCTATCAGACCAAACTCTACCCCATTCTTGATGAATAGTTAAATCTCACATTTAGAGTACATATGGTATTAATGCCCCAAAATAGCCAAGAATATCTGGGGTTTATTCCCTCCTATGTTACTAATTCCCCAAGGGACCCTCTTCCTCCTCCTCCCCTTAGAAGACAAGACACTAATCATTCCCTAACCCACACAGTGATTATGGGAACACAAATCAATACTGGCGAAGAAATCTGACTCACAGATGGGAAGTGCCAGTGAGAGAGTAAGGAGTACTGGCCTCTCACTTTTCTACTATTCCAACTCAAACATAATAGAAGAGCCAGGATCAGGAGAAAGGACTCATCTGTACTGAGAAACTTCCTAGCACAAAATTCTTCCTAGCACTAAGGAGCCTAACAGAAGAACACAAAAACCATGGAAAAATGACAGAACATAAAAGCAACAGTGTTAATAAATAATATTCACCACTAGAATGCTCTTTAACACCTTTCCCTGTGTCTTATCAGGTTACAGCAACTTATGTTCTGCCCCAAACCACCTGCTGTTCACTATAAGATTATTCTCCAGCGATGTATTCTCATTATTTAGCCTAATCCACTTTGAAGTGATCTGAGCTCCAGTTTCTGCACACGTTTAACTTTGATCACTTACAAGTGGAATCCTCCAGACATACACAACATCTATGCAAGTAAAAGGAAAAGACACAGAAGAAACACAGGGTCACAGATAAGCATGTACTGGCAAAGCTCTACAATGTGACCTAGACAGAATTACTAGAGGAAAGGAGAGAGAGAATTATACCTATTTACATTATCCTTGCTTCTAACCAGGAGCAATTTCCCCTTATTCTAAAATACTGAAATTTCCTATGAGATTTGCTTAACTAAAAGATGGAAAATGAGCCTTCAGCTGCAGCCACTTCAGCCTAGAAAATGACGACACAGAGATAATGTCAGACAGGGTTAAAAGCAGAAGGGAAGTCCAGCAGCTGTACCTCCACAGGGGAGCTCAGTTGACCAGAAAGTTTCTGGCATTATTCAGTGCTGCAAAGAGCAGGAGTCACACAAGACCAGCAGAGTCTGCGGTCAAATATTCTCACCCGCAGGGATGGCACTAAGGTGATCACATGCTGGCATGCAGACACTGTACTCACTCCAAAAGTCTCCTTCAAGTTGTTATGGGATTCTGATGTGATCAGAGCTTAAAGGTAGATCAGCCAAGGCTTGTGCATGCGGTGAGCAGGACCACAAGTGCTTTATACTCAGAACTAAGCCAATTATATTTTTAAGATGGAGAAAATGAAAAGCAACAACATAGGGCAGACTAGAAAAAAAGAGGTTTAAAGTTACCTGCCTTGCCTTTGCTGGGGGCCTTTTCTTCCCCCCGCCCCCCGCTTTCAACATGCAGTTTCGTAATCTTCTGGGTTGCAGCACACCATGCACAGTCCTAACAGGGTCCCTGGGAAAAAGTCTATCCTTCCATCACCTCTATGATCTGGCTTTTTGCTCACTCCTGCCAGTATTCTCCCACAGCCATGTTGTGCTGCAAAGCCCCTGCCTACTGAAGTCATCTTCTTCTGCTAGTCCCACTGCACACTCCAGAAGGTCCTCTCCCTCCGCCACATGATCCAGGCCCCCCAATGAAACACATTTTCCCTCGTTCTGGAAGGTCTTATCTGAGCTCATCCCTTGAAGGAGAGAATGATGTGGCATAGTAAGCAGTAAGAAAAATCCCATCTGCCACACAATCTTTAAAAGTTCTGCTTAAGGAAGAGCTACTGGATTTGGCCGTATATTGCATGTTAATATGGACACTACTCTCTTCCAGTAGCAGCTGCAGACTAACTGCACTGGCCTGTGAAAATCCATTCTTCCTCAGAAGTGGCCCAAGGACTGCTAAAAGGTCAAGAATTAGATGAAAGCACAACTTCTTACACTCAGCCAAAATGCACATCCTGCAGCCAGTCAGATCAAGTGTTCCTTGCCTACTCTGTGAGATTGGTCCATCTGCAAAAAAGACTTTCTACTGCAGGGGAGCAGTGCCTTGAGAAAGGACAAAAAAGAACTGATAAAAGAAAGTCACTTCTTCTCAGCAAGTGATACCATGCTGTCATTCTCTGTTAAAGCATAGATAGATCACTTAGCTGACACGAAACTTGCATTTGGTAAGAAACAAAAGGACAAATGGGAAGCATAACCAAATCCAAAAGAAGGCAGAAAAGAACATGCAAAATGGACCATTTGCTTATCTGCAAGTGGAGCCATCATGTCCCCCTGCTTGGTGCTTGCTTTGGTACATAACTGGGGAGCTTTTATGGTCTTTTGGAAGAAAATAACAAAAGTTAAGGGACTTTAGATCAACACAGAACAATGACTCTTTATTACAGTTCCTCAGTGCTGAAACACTTTTATTCTCCTCTTAAGAGTCAAAAGCTGACAGTATTTCTTCTGGGACATGCCTCTAGTTATTTTGACTGGGACAATCCACTCCTTGAAGGACAATACAGGAAGTCCTTGCTCTTTCCTGATGAATATTTGTTCCAACATCACTAAATGGTTCAGAGGGCACACAAAGGCAACTATGACAGATATCTCTGCAGCAGAAATATGCATTCCCATTACTAACGTTGGATGACATGAGCCACAAAGTTTATTTTGATATATGATTTCACTCGGTCAATGAGGTGGTATTCAGATTTTCATTCCCTTCTAAACTGGAAGGCTATAAGGATTGCTATTTTGTGATATGGCTCCACCACTACTACAAAGCTGTTTGGGAAGCTGTTCTGTGATATTTGCAACCTGAGCAGATGCTGGCACTACTGGAGGTCTCAGAACAAGCCCACTGCTCATAGTGCTCTTTTTCCATCATTGTTCATGTGAACATTTGAGAGCTTCTTTGTACTGATCCGCCAAACTTTTCTCTCTTCGTCTTCTATCCCAAGCCTTTGGATGCTCCACAAATCCTATGTCCAGACTGTTTGCTCCATTGCACAGAAATGCGATCATGCTGAGAGTCATTTGGCAACACCTGCCAGTAATGACTGTGTTTTATAACAGTCCATTAGCGCAAGGTTCTTAATGAAAATGAAAGCTGGTAATGAAGCCAAAAGGCAGCAGCAGCCTCTAGTCTGGGGAGGGTAATTAAGCTAGAAGAGATGGGGAGACTGAAGAACAAAATTAACACATGGATAAAGAAAAAAGGGACCTGGTAGTGCATAAGCACTAATGTAGTTATGGCAAACCATCCAGTTTCCTTTATGAAAACATTTTGTTTGCATTTGGTGGACTATTTTTATATTGCTAGCTGATACAACAACAGATTATTGCTCCCTCAGAGATACAACGAGAGCAACGCACATAGGATTTCAATGTGGAACAGATAAAGACCCTCTGGAAAATGAAGGATATCTATATATCTACATTATGGTATATTTGAGCCTTGAAGAAGGGAAAAGACTTAAGTTCTCCTCCTCTAAGTCACCATCTCATGTCCATTAGGTGTGGAAAAGTCTGGCTCCCAAGAATAGGAACATTATTTGGTTTATTTTCAATACAATTGTCAAAACTCAGTGGCTCCCATCTTTTCACTTGGTCAAGTACCCTATAAGCTAATGCTATAGTTCTCATTGTCAAGATGTTCCCTCTTGATACTGGACCTAGAATGCCTTTATACAATTGAGTGGCACCCCTTCTAGGTAATTCTCCTGAGACAACACCAGGATAATTCTTTTTTCTTCTGTGCATTTATGCTCTGTATGTGCTTTGAGATGGCTTTCATTTCCTATCTTGCCACTTTCTCAGCATGAAGTTTAGCTATACATACTAGGTCTTTCACTGTTCCCTCATAATCAAGCCATGCATGATCTTAATCATCAAGCCCTTTCAAAATTCGTACAAATTGTTTGACATATCTCCACTTTACAGTTTTTAAGGCCCTTAACAGTTTAGTCTAGGTGCAGCTTATCAGATCTCTTTACAGATGAATTATCCACCTACTGCTTTATGAAGGATGTCACAGCACTTATGCAACATTTATGCTGTTTTCTATCCACACTGATGATTGCAATTCTTCCCATTCTAGTAAAATCTACACATTTCATTAATATGTCATTTCTTCCCCTCTTTGTGATCACTGAGAAAAGCGGTAGACAGAAATGACAGTAACTTCCAATTTGTCTAGCCTTCCCAGTTCATGAAAATGCTGTTGCATTTTGTATTGCTAATTTATTTTAGAAAACTCTTCATGTTTAAGCCAAATTTTAATTGTTTTTTTCAAGTAAGATTATATAGGGCTTTTTGTCAAATAACACATTGAAGTGTAGATATATCACAACCACTGTCTTCCTTTCATCCATTAATTTTGTAACTCAGTCCAAAAGTAATCAAATGTCTTCTATGAGTTTTGTTTATTAAATGCCGCTGATGATTGCTCATGGTTCTGTTACTCTGTATAGTTACAGATTCATTATTCTTAATATTGCTTCCATTATTTTATTAGAGGCTGATAAGGCTTTTAAGAAACAGTTTGAAAGTTAATTCATGGAAGTGTTTGGGGAAGGACTAGAATTTAGCTATACACAGAATCTAACTATTGAAAAGCTGCCATAGCTTTTTATTCTCCTAAGCATAATACACAGGACCAGAAAAAACAAGAGCTGAGAAGGACTAGAGGTTATGTTATGATGGTTATATTATTGATAATATATTGAGACATACACATAATGCACCACAACTATTAGACAAATCCAGAAAGGTTTGACAGCCTCACGGAACAAGAGACTGATGATCCCACTGTCTGCGGGTTTGGCTGATTTTTACATATTTCATTATCATCCTATACAGCACAAAGATATCTTGTGGACTTCAGGGTCTCACACACTAGAAATTCTAATAGGAAAGGTGTACTTCAAGCTCTTTCTTTGAAGCAATGCCAGCAAGGTGGGGGGAAAGGGTTAGAAGGAGGCAAATATGAACCCCCAGAGCCTTGTGATAGAACAAGAGGATTTGGCACTTTCCCTCCCTGAGGAGCCCACCATGCCAACACTTGACAGCAAGGGGTACCATGAATGGATAAAAATGGAGACTCTGACTCTCCCTGCCCCATCCCCACCGTGCCAACTGCTCCCAGACTCTTTTGTTTTGCCGCTGTTAAAAATTCACATTAACATTTCTAAACATTTCCAGCAGTGGCAGCAGTAATAACACCAGCAGAGAGCTCTGTCAGCTGGCAGGACAGCCTGCTGCCTGCTTTGGCTTGGACATTGTACCCTGGGAAGACTGGAGACCTACAATCAAATCTCTTTATGAGTGGATTGAATAACTGGCTCTATTTAGAGCTGTTTATATGTCATCCCAGAAGCTGCCAGGTAAACACCTGAACCTAGGCAATCACTGGCCTGTAACTAGAGCCTTGCCATGTAATAAATACGCAGCTCAGTAAAAAGACAGATGATATTGTAATAAGAGACTCTTGAATTGGTCTTGTTCTTCCAGTGTTTTCCCCCTTTCTCTAAAGCACTCTGTTAACAAAGTGAAATCTCTATGTACAATGAAAGTTAATCTCCCCATTTCTTGGCAAGCCAGTGTCTCAAATGCAGTAGGGACTTTTTAATTAATATTATTTGCCTGTGAAAGACTAAGAATATGCAACAGAAGCAAATTCTACATTGTCTAAGAATAGTACCATTGCTTAGGCCCACTTCTAAATATGGCTTTGATGTGACTTGCTGTACCTAGCGTGTTCAACTGAAAGCGCGCTCAGCTCAGTAGCTCTGCGCCAACAGGAATCTGAGCCCCTGGGTTCTGTTCCTGGCACTAGTAGTTCACCCTATATCTGTGGAAAATCAGGTAATCTCTGTCCTTCACTGTCTTCTTCTCTTAAGTGGGAAATACCTAGTGCTCTGAGTGATTACACAGTACCTCCTATTCACAGCTCTACCAGTGTGTCTTGTTTCTAGCTCTGCTGTCCCACCAAACTCTACTTGCTGAAGGTCCAGACTGATGTGCACTAACCTAACTGAGTCTCAGCAATGGAATGGTATTAATGCCCTAGATCAGGGTGTCAGAGGGACCCAGTGCTGCATTATTGGGCATGGCAAGTCAAAGCAAGTCAAAATCAAGGTTTGTGTGGTGGAGCTGTGGGGCAAGATAAAACAGCTGTACTACAGCTCCAAATCTAGTCACTCAGGCAGGGTAACATACGGAGACACTTAAAAATGTGTTTGGCATAGAAATTTAAGATGGAAAGATACTGAGGGTCATTCTGATAAAAATATACTTGGAACAAAATAGATTTTTGAATTACAGCTATCCATCAATACAAACAAGGTAAAACAAACTGACATGCTAAGAATAAAATCAGAATAAAAAATACAACAGAAATAATGATCACCAGATGGAAAGAGAATAGAGGCTTAGGCAATCATTATGGAACAGTAGTATCAGGATATTGGAATTCCCATGGAAAACTGTCATTTATAACTTCTGCAAGTTCTACATGGCCAAAGCTCTGGGAACTCTCTGCTCCTGTCCTCAAGGTGCCCCATCAGCCAAACACACTCCAATCGAAGCCAACAAATCTGCATTATAAGAGGAAAAGTTTAGTGTTAACTGAATTATGTGAAGTGGTAAGGAACAAATATCAGAGAGCTTGAAAAAGCATGCAGGAATGCCCATGCAGTAACTCCATCCAAATTCTCTGTGTGGACTCAACAGGACACAATCTCCCCATTTCCACTTACACCTCATTTTACCAATGCCTGACTCTTAACTGATGGAAGGGGAAAAATACTCCAACTTAGAACCAGAGTAAAATGAGTAAAGTCAGGATGTGCCTGATACTTATCACAAAAGCAATGACAACAAACATCATTAACTGGCCCTTTCTGGTACATGTAACGTAGACAGTAAAGACCATACAGCCATAGTCACTGTTCTGTTCGTATTCCCCTAAGGACAGGGCTGAAAGCCTTGAGTGATTGGGGACAGCACATACAGTGGGAAAACACAAAGTAAGAGCAGTAGCAAGGGCAGGACAAGAAAAGTTTCTGCCCTGGTCACTTCTCTGAGGAGGATGTCACTCCCGGGCAAAATATGTTAGGTGCCTGTCAGTCACTGCTGCCACGGCTGCTGCCTGGGGAGCAGCCAGCAGTGACTCCCAGAAGCTGGAAGCTGCGCAGTGGAGAGCAGGCCGTGGCTTCAGAGGCAAGACACAGTCCCAAGGTGAGAAACCAGCACCCCAAAAGGTAACTTGCCTGTCTCTGGCTTCAGCTACCCTATGTATCCTTCCAGTCTGCTCCTTTGACTAGTATGAGCTGCAACTAATTAGTCTTGGGGACAGACATTTTAGCAGGGCCTGTTGTGATAGGACAGGGGGTAATGGTTTTAAAGGAGGGTGGATTTAGACTAGATATAAGGAAGAAATTTTTTACACTGAGGGTGGTGAAACACTGGAATAGGTTGCCCAGAGAGGTGGTGGATGCCCCATCCCTGGAAATATTCAAGGTCAGGTTGGACGGGGCTCTGAGCAACCTGATCTAGTTGAAGATGTCCCTGCCCATGGCAAGGGGGTTGGACTAGATGATCTTTAAAGGTCCCTTCCAACCCAGACAATCCTATGATTCTATGATTCTAGATTAAATTAAACTGCCCTCAGGGTAAAAGCTCAACTTCACTTGAAAGCGGGGCTGTTATATCTTACTGAGAAACACCTGTGCCTCTCCAGCAATACTGAGCTTAGCATGGACCCTGCACGCCACCGTTCCCATCACGCACAGACTCAGGAGGGCATCTGATGGAGCTTTTGCCCCATTCCCATCACCCCTCTCCTGTTTCCCGGCATTATTTACGTTCTCAGCACCAAAGCAGAACTTCTGTCAGGGTCTTCAGGCAGTGCTGCACTGCAAACACAAGTGGTGCCAGAGTCAGGAGAGGTGAAGAACAGGGCTAAAGGTGAACTTAACTCTTTGCCCAGGCCTGCAGCCCAAAGTCCTTGCTCCCATCAGTGGTGACATCTGCCAGGCCCTGTACAACCACAAGCCAGTCTCCAGGCCAGTTTGTAGATAAGGTGCGGCATGGCCCAGCCTGCAAGTTGTGTTGCCCCTCCAGAGTCTGGGATATATGGCCTGCCGGTCCCATGGGGCAGTTCCTCTTCTCATGTCAAAAGGGGGCTGATCCCCTCATTTCTACCAGCATTGTGTCTGCCCCGCTCATTACACAGAGGGAGAGATAATAGAGGGACAGAAATAATCCACCACTAACCACATCTGTGGTTGGATGTGTGACCACAGCATGGGGCATGGGAAGAATACTCTATCCTCTTCTTTTGTACTTACTACCCAAAAACCTAGCACTTATAGAGTAATTAATTTAGTTTCATGCAACATAAGACAGGAAAGTTATCACTGCTTCCATTTCACACATGGACAAGCTGAGGTTCACTGTGGGCAATCAGAACAGCCTGAAGCAAAACCAGAGCAACCAAGAACTGAACTGAGGACTCTAAATCTTGTGCCTTAACATTACCTTTCCTTTCTCAGCATGACCTCCTCCCAAGCTGAGATGCTACTTTTCCATATTCAAGGGTATTACTTTCCTCCCTAGAGAGACCTGAAGGCTGAGCTGGCTTCTCTCTTATTTCTTTTTGCTTAAAGAAAAAAAAATACATCCACAAACACACTCCAAAGGCAGTTTTATTTAATCCCAGTGTAATTCTCACTGCTCTTTCTTAATCCTTTCACCTGTGAGATAATTGCCAGCATTCTGGGAAGAACTCAATACTAATCATAGACTTGCATAAAAAAAGACAAAGAACCAGATAAAACAGACTAAAGGAAATCACAAGGCCTGAATTAACCATGCACATACACATCCATTCCAGACACCCTGCTGAACTAGCTTCTTTCACAACAGATAAAAGGTCCACTAACGGGCCTGGAAGAGAAGACCATGAAAAGCCATGTCAGTAAATGAAGGCTTTAGTCTTCTCCTGTGTGCATTGTGGAATGAGATGCCACAAAAATCAAAGAACCAAAATAAGCTACCAATAGTAATACCTAGCTGCCTAATATTCAGCAAAAAATGTGTAGGGATATCCTCCCACCTCATTCTGTCCAGAAGACCAGTGTTCATGGCAGATTCCTCCCCCACCACTTTATCTGGGACACGCCTCCCAGATAAGAGTACGTATGTTTCTACTACCCTTCCCTCTGCTTCCCTTCCCATTCATTCCGTTTGCCCCTTCTTTCCACTGCTGATGCTATAGATCCATTCTTCTTCCTCATAACTGAAAAAAACATTTCCACTCCTTGACTATTTAAGTACCCTCTTTCTTTTCCACTTGTCCTTAAAATTCATGCCTTCAAGGAGAAACCCACATTGTCTCTGTGCGCTCATATATACTTTCCCAGCAAACTCCTTACACAGTACACTTAGGGCACCTCTGCATTATGGGTTTTTTCATTCTGTAGATTTTTGTCACAGAGAATGTGTGTTGTTCCCTTTGTAAAATATGATTGCTGTTTCTACGATCATGTACATGTTTATCAATAGATAAATACAGTTTTAATCTTCTTAGAGAATTGCTTTAGCAAGTGGAATCTAATTGGGAGAGTCCTTGGTAGAACAAGCAAGTTATTTGGTGGTTTATAAGATAGATTGCACTGGTGCTTACAGAAACAGGAATGGACAAGAGAACTCTGGCATTTATTGCCTGTTCTCCTCCAGCTCCCTCCATCTCTCTGTGCTTCTGCTTATTCAACTGTAAAACAAGGAAAACAAATAATTAACCTTCTTACTGGACGGATGTGAAGCTGAATGATAATGCTTTGTACTCATTGTGTATCGTTTTCAGGACACTCTGTAAGCGTCAATGCAGCAGCCTCCTTGTGCAGTGGTGAAGGGCTTTTGTCCCCACTCCACTGCCGCAGAGGCACAAAGGCCCCGACAATTTGCAGGGAAAGCCAGTCGTGGAGCAAAGAACACACCTCTCACTTCTGAGGCCTCTCCATTAAGCACGACACTATTTAGGAATGTACTCCAAGCATTTATAAGACACTTATCAGGACCGGAGGTTGGTGGGATGTCAACACACTACATGCACACTGCTGATGACAAACAGCACACAAAAAAAGTATTTTTCAGGAGAATCACAGACAGATAGGGCTGGAAATAGCACAGGGGAGAAAAGCAACCACTCATAAGAGCAGAGGTCATAATTCAGCATCTCTTAAAACAAACTGCTGAGAAATGGCCAACTGGAAATCCCAGCAAATAGAGCTGTAACGAGCTCAAGGCCAGAAAGAAGGTAATCAGTGTCTATCCACTGAGCACATCAATAGGAAAACTTGTAAAGAGGTTTCAAGCTCCTGAATCAGTCAGATGAGAGAAGAGTCAGAGAGAAAGTGATTCCTGAAATAAATTTCTTTTCAGTTATTTTTGGAAAAGGAGACAAAAAGGAGGGAGGTTGGTACATTGGAAAGCCGACAAAAATCATTATTCTCTATAAATTGCTTTGACATTGTATAGGCAGTGACCTTCACAGCACTACCAGTTTAATGGCATTTACTTCAGCAGTAGCTGATTTCACTATTAAACAGGGATGCATAGCACAAGATTACACAACTAAATCACTCTTGTAAATATTTAATATCATTGCCTTTCTTTTTTTCCCTTTTAACAAATCACTATCAAAGGCAGAGCACACAGTAGAAAACACATTTATTTATTCTATCCTGGAAAAAGCTTAGTGCTCATGCATTTTATCTATCTAGTTCTCCAAATGACTTTGACACTTGAAAGCCCTTGTGATCAAAACAGTCTGAAGGAAGGCAATTTTGCAACCATTTAAGAACTGATTTCATGCACTGATCAACATTTACCAAACTTGCCTGATGGAATAGCGCAAAGTTTAACCCAGCAGATTGATAGCAAACACCTGAAGGAGAAAATTAGTAAGAAAACTACACTGGTTTAAACAGAAGTACCTTAGGAGACAAAAAGAAAGAAAATCAGACATTATCTCTCCATTCTTCTCTCCTGCCCTCCCCCCAAAGAAAAAGAAAAAAAATCAGTATTTGGGAAGTCAAAGGGAACTGACACTAACAGAAAAAACTCATACTTTTGGCTGACAATACAATAAGCGCATCCACCACATAATACATTCATTCCATTATGGACATACAGTGCAGCACGGCAGGAAATGAAGTGTCCACAGATTTCTCTTAAAATACATCTGGTTTAAAGATGGAGTCAATAGATAGAACAAATAAAGTACAAGAATGTAGCAAAGAAAAATTGCTAATGATGTCTCTAGTATCATATCTAGTAATATAAAATTGATATGCTAAGAAATTGAAATGCTAAGCCTGGAATTGAGTACCTTAAGTATAGCTAGTCATCTTTAAAGAGAGCCTTACGATCTGTACATTCTGATTTTTCCAACTTTAGGAAAAACATTTTTCCACAGTCTGGCATAAATGGTCTGTCACATTGTGGCAAAAATGATACTCTGTTCAAACTGGAGATGATCAATGCCAGAAAGTGTTCTGTATGACAGTATTCCAGGAGACAAATAATGGAAGTTATGCATCTTTTCAGCAATTTAGCAACACAGGAAAGATAAATCAATAGATATTTAGGAACTGAACAAATTCTGGGGAAAAAAATAATTTGGTAAACTGAGGGATAAAAAACAGAGGTAGAGAGCAGCTTGCCCCACATGCCTACAGACTTCATTGAGACTGTCTGCGGAGTAAGACTATCCAAAATAAATATGCGTAGTTGAAAATGGTCAGATAAATATATTATTTGGATGATGGAGTTGGCCAGTCTGGCAAGGCACTGGTGCCTGAAACGTGTGTGCCCTCCGTCAGAGCTGGGAAATGCAAATGCACAGTGATGCTAGGTGCTGCCCTGGATTTTATAAAAGCTTGCAACATCTTTAATGCAGAGCTAAGCGAGAGCCTGTAATCCCTGTGCTGCGATGCAGCAATGTGCTCGCCCCTTGCAGGACAAGCCAACAGCTATGCAAGATCCTTTTATCAACATTCACAGGGCTGGAAAATAACTGTTCACAGTTTGATTCCCAACATTACCGGGTGAACCAAGAATTGCTCAGAGAACTGGCAGCTGAATACACATGTAAAAGACAAAGGTTCTTCAGTGATATTTATTCTAGCCAAGTTTTAATATTTCAAGGCTTATAGCAACTAACTCTTTACATAATCAGATGTAGTTGTCTGATCCCAGCTGGTGATCAGCACATTCATCATCAACCTGGTCATTATTAATATACCAGTAATTAGGGGGGATAAAGGTGTGTGCTTTATAATGCTGGCTTAATACAATTCCACCGTACCTAATAAGACCACAGCTCCTTTTAAAATACAATTATTTTAACGTTCAAATTATACATTTTTGTTACCACCACTAACAACTAACAATCACAGAGCCATATGATTTTAGAACAAATACCGAAATGGGTTTTTAGAGTCTTCAGTAAAAAGAATTTGGTCAACTAAAAGGAACCGTGTTTTGCTTTAGAAATAATCTGACCCATAAGCAGTTCCCCAATCAAACTGTGATTTGAGAGAAAAGCTCGATTAACATGCATGCAATTGACAGAATCAAATCGTAAACACTTACCTACATATATTACATACATTCTTCTTGCTCTACTGTAGGATAGAAAGCGATATCTCAGGCACCACGGTGTGGTACTGCTTGGCAAATGCTACTGACTTTTTTAATCGTGACAACTGTGTACACAAATTCTCAAAGTACCAGTTCTGTTTAAAGCCTTTCCCCACAAAGCAGTGCTGGTAAAGGACCATTTCTATTAAATGCTTTGCAGTCTTTTACTTTAACAAGAGGAGAACCAAGGCCATCACTTAGTGAGAATGATCCAGAATCCCTCAGGTTAATGTTGGAACAGTCTCAGAGCCATATTCTTCCCTGCACTATTTCTTTTACATCAGTGCATTCCCTCTGCTTCGATATCAGTTATACCACAATAAAATCCTTGCAGTGCAGTGAAGAATATGGCTCTTAATACCATTACATCAAACCTCTTGGTATATAAAGCATACCTAGTACGAGATCAAAATCTCACAGAAAATCCTGCTAAAACAGAATTTGGGGACTTTATCCCTGCAGGTACACAACACATTCCCAGGTGCAAACCACCTTTAATTTCTATGGGTTTCACTGGCTGTTTAGGGAACACAGTACCTTAAGCACTGCAACTTGCAGGGTAAGTTGTCTGTAACATAAATTTCAAAACAAAAAAGCTTTGAAAACAACTGAATATGCTACAACCTGTGAGTGCTGGATTCACACCTGATTCCTTGCTCTCTGTAGTGGTATTTTCTATTATCTTCCCTTATTTCATAGCCCACAGTACTGATCTCTATTTGGATGCGTGCACTCAGAACTATCAAGGCTCTTGAAACAAATGTGGAAATGAAAGCCAGCATGAGAAGGAGCTCTAGCTCCATGAAAGAGGTGAGTGTGGCCAAATAAACGAAAGGTAGTGGGTGTCACAGAAATATCAGCAACTGTCAATGGTGCATTGCCAAAATCAGAATCAAAAACCAGAATACTGATGTGGGGGAAATCACACACCATTAGACATGACTTAATAACTGACAGAGTCGATACTGGGTGAGTTATATCAGATGATTTGAGAAAGCATGACCTTCTTCACAGTAATAGTTTTACAACCATTTGTATGGCATGTTATCCACTAATCTCTAGTGAAAACTTTTACTATCTGGTAAAGCACTGCAAACAAGGCTGCTGTTTCTAAGCCCTTACTCTTAATGCATAAGATCCAGCTTACACAGCACATATTTTCTAAACTGTTCAATACCATAATGTTATCACTTTAGTCCACAAAAGGCCACAATGAACCTTAAAACAGGAAACTCCCTTCTTTCACCGGGTTTCATATTTTTGCAGGGCTGTCTGATGTGTGTGACAGGGGTCTATTTCAGTTCCTGATGGCATTATCACCACTTTGCTGCATTACCATAAAGCCCAGGAAATAAGCTATTACCCACCATCACTCCTCCCAAATGTTATCACAGAGAATCATGCATTCACAAAACAGCATTAACTGTGAGAATTAGAGTCCATTTAAACTGCAGCTGTTCCTTCATTCCTAAATAGATTCTTAGATCAAAACGACTGGTCTCGTTACCAAATGTCCCTTTCAACTGGAAGAAGAAAAAGATCACTTTAAAAAATTGTATGTTTTACAGATAACACTCCTTCCCTGTATTATGACAACCAGGTAACATTAAAACGAAGAATTTTTCCAAAAATACAGTGGATGTTTTAGCTTTCAGAATTGTGAGTTGAAATTTTGCCTTCAAATCACATCTGGCAACAGAAATGAACCTGTAATTTTGATTTCCTATTTCTAGTTTATCTCATTTTCAGAATCTCAAGCTTCAATTATTTAAGGGAAAGACATTCTGTTTATTTTTAACAATAATACTAACTCTGCAGTAAGGGCTTTCTTTTAAATACAAAACCTAAAACCTGGATCTAATATACATGCTGGTGTTCCTGTCAGCTCTAAACCCATGCCCTAGAAAAACCCACAACCCTATATTCTGCTATTAACAAAGAAAACATTGCTTTTTATGTTCCATTTCCCTCTCTGCTTCTTTGCCTCTTTGTTACTGTCCGTTGGAAGGACTCCAACCTGCAGGGAAAAAACACTCTCACATCTAAACTGAAAAACCTAAATGCCAGGAAAAGGCACAATGCCTCTTTAAGAGTCAACAGTAAATCAACTTGCCCATAAGAGTGCAATAATTAGCAGTTAGTAGCTTATTAAAAGGATGGCAAAGGCCAAGCTGCCATCTGGGATCTCCAGTTTCTTGTGATTGTTATTATGTCAAGATGTGCAACTTGCATTAGCTTTCATGTCACTGTGCTTGCCCTTACTTTACATGTAAATTTTAATGAAAGATACAGCACTTTAAAAATCAGACGTCCATCAAAAGTGCTATTAGTCTGCCTTTTACAAAGCATATGGCCTGTTTTGCTACCTCTGCATCTCTACACACCACTGAATGCCTTAAATGAAGAAAACAGAGGAAGAAAAAAAAGTCTTTCAATGATATCAATTAAATATTCTCTTTGGGCAGAGTGAAACCTGAGCCTCACTGAAAACAGAAGACTACAATACAGCGTAAGAAGACAATATTTTAGCTCCTGTTTACACACAACATGACTACAATGCCTTTAACTCTCACAGGAATCATTCTTCTTAATAAAAATGAAAGCCAACGAAGAATCAGCTGTTTATTCACACGTTAGAAAGACACAGTTTTAAAATAAGGCAGAAAGAAAGCATGTAAGAAAAAATAAATTACCTGTAATCTACAAAATACTTAACACATTACTAAATATTTTATGCATACACATTATTTGTAAACACACATACTCATATGCACAAACAAAAAATAATTTACCAGAAATGTCCTATTTAATGTCTCATTTGTCTGCCTTCATAAATATATTACAGAGGTGTAAAAAGAAGAATGTTTATAAGACATCTATTCCTTTGCGTTAGCTGATATTCAACATTTAAGTGACCTCATTCACCAAAGTTCGGAAAATGTCATCACCTCTGGAATATAAAGAAATAGGATGAATGCCTTGCAGAAATGTCCCTCAGTATCTTACACTCGAAATTCATCAACTATCAATCATCTCTGATTAGACTTATAAGAGTTACATTAAAATATTTGTTTCTTCCCTAAATAAAATATGAAACCAGCAGGAAAAAACTTACAAAAAATGATTCCAGAAGAATGACGTCTACATTCAAGGGGCCTTGATTCTATCAAAGAGGTTTTACAGATTGGGTATTTGCTAACCATAAAATAAAATGCTTTATTTTTTAAACAGTCATTAAGAGGAAAGTTAAAACTGAAAGTCACCATCCTTATAATAATGCAAGATTTTTTTCCCACCAAAAGGAAAACAAACCCAATACCACACATAGTTTAAAAGTATTAAGGAAATTACTGTAAGTGTAGAAACCAAAAACATACAGTAGTCATATTTACAACCCAAATATTAAGATCTTTTACAGGGCAAAACAGAGCTTAAAAACTACTGCCAAGGCTGGCAAGATGAATGTAGTGTTGTTTTTCCCCTTGTATAATTAGATATTTATAGAGCACAAATGGTTTAATTTGTTACTGATGTTTCACTTCGACATTTGCATAAACTCTTGGCCACTCAGATGGACTTATTCACACTGCTCTGAAATCCTAATGGCATTACTGGTGAAGAAGAACTCGAAATTATTTTCCAGATCAGTAAGGTCCAGTCATTTCCTTCTATCCAAGTCCACAAATGCTATTTTGTTGTTTCTGTGCCATTACCTCCTGGTCAATACTATTGAACAATTCAAAGAAATAACAACCTCACACTGCTCACTGAGAGCAATGCTGAACATTATGAGACTTAAAAGACCGACTTGGGTTAAGAGCAGTTAGGACCAAGGGAGATAATCTGATCTTGCAATGCTGAGAATTGCACGGGGAATTTGCCAGTAGCCTTTGGTTTACACAACATGCATTAAAGAGTCCCACACATGAAATATGTATGTACTCTTTCATTTCTCTCTGAGAATGGAGAAAAAACCTGCTTCATGTTGAAAATGAGTGTACAGCTGTGCAGTTTTTCATCCCAAGCACAGCTACTGATGGAGGGAAGGAGCCCAGTGCCTTAGAGGAGAAGCAGCAGTCTGCAGACTGCAAGGGTGCTATGGAGGTGTCCTGTGCGCACCCAGAAACCAGGCACACCTCACTGTTATTCTTTGTGTCAGAGGGGACGTTTGGGACTTTTCAGTTCTTTGGGCGAATCTTGGCCCACTAAATTCAATGTGAATTTTGCTATTGCCTTCAAGAAGACACAGGACTTCGTTCACCAAAAATAGCAGAGTCCCACCAGGAACACAGCCGATGTCCTCTGGAGGCATGAACCTCAATAGAAGCCAGATCCAAACCAAGAGTGATGATAAAACAAAACCCACTACATATATAAAAGAATGGTGAAAGGTAGCAAAAAGGCAAATTATCATTTTCTTAACAAAGGCTGTCAAGAGAACAAATGATATGGAAGAACGTGACTACACATTAACTCCAGTTCAATAGCAAATTAGAGTTGGATATTTATGATCTCCTTTGGTACCATTTACTTGTGGGGGAGTGTTAGGGAAATAAACTCAATATAATTGTTCCTTAATTGTCAATTCCTCTCCAGAAGAGAAGTCGTATTCAGCAATTCATGCCAAACTAAATAAAAGTCCTCCCTGCTCATCATGCATTTACCTCATCTCCGCGACCAGTTCCATACACCTAATAAAAACACAAACAATGCATATATACTCAGTTCAGGTTAAAATACAAGTGGTACCCAGGTGCTTTTCTGTATCTCGACTGCTCCAGCCACTACCCCAGAACACCTACACTTTATCTTCTTCAGCTTTCCAGGAACTTATTAAAAAAAAAAAAAAATCTCCTGAACTTTTTAAGAAGGATAGAAGCAGAAGAAGCCTATTTACTACAGTAGAAGCAACTAAAGGAAGACTTGTTTCAAATTATGAATGCAAGGTCACAGACTGCTATACATTGTGAAGAGGTTTTATGAAATCAAATACATCATATCCTTTGGATACATACATGGCATGAGACAGAGCGGCTGCCAGTTTTTACTAAAAACTACAAGAATGCCAAAAAATATGAACCTTCCAGGTACAATCACTAAGGCATCTGGTACCACCTTCTCTATGAGCTAAAGGCCATGTGTGGGTTCAACATTACACTGCTTGAGCCCTCTGAAGGTAATACCATTTTTCATACAGAGTGATGGTTCTCTGATGAAGTCACTTGCTATAACTAGAGATAAAAACTATACATAGCTGGGAAGTGAAACAATATTTTTACTCAATGACACAATAAATTAAGTTTCAGTGCATATGAGTTAATTGTGGACTATATATTATAATCCTCATTCCTACAGGCTCAACTGGGAGTTTTGCTTTGGAAAAGACTTTCAGTTTAGTCCCACATAGATTGGCCTGCAGCACAAATGCCACCCGAGAAAAGAAGGGGGCAACATGAGCTAACATCACACCATACAAAACTCGCCCTGATCTACACTGACCCTTAAATCACACTAAGCCATACATCAGCTAACTCAATTATTGGCAGCTGTGTTGAGGCACAGTAACATTTTGTATAGTGTGCTTAGAGCTTTAGGTTCTCACATTTTTTACAGTGTATGTGATTATTACATTCTGATGTTCACCTCTTGCTAAGAAGATAGCTCTGAGTACAGCTTATGTATTATCCTCCACCACCCAACTTTGGATAGAATAGAAAAGCTATGAAATTAATTATTGGAATATTTTTTCAACCTCAAAACAGAACCAATAATATTGATTACATGATGCACCCCATCACAGAGAATCCAACAATACAAATTTGATAGAAGGAGGCAGGGCATCAGAAGGAGGAATCATACAAAGAGACAGTGTTTAATATGCCATTGTGCTCCCCAGAATTCAGGTATTACAGGAGGAGTGATCACTGGGCAGAGACTGCTTGTGCCTCAAAGGAAAGTTATTATGAACAAATCCTCTGAGCTCTCATATCCTCCCAAATTCATAGTAGTACAATTAGTCATTTCATCCCCCAATGCCTTATTGGCATGGACACACCCAACATCCTCCAACGTGTTCAAATCATGTTGATCAATAGATCAGATTCTTCAGCAGTGTATTTGCTGAAAAGGAGTAAGCCTTAGCATAATAAAACCTTTTAAACTCTCTATCTTATTGGAAAATAGGACAAAGAAATGGATTTTCCTCGAGCAGTGCTTATAATTTATCAATTAATCTTCACCATTCCCTCCAGTCCAACTGGAGACCCACAGCAAGTTTGCAGCATTTTGCCTTTTTGACAGTTTTGATTAGGGATGGATGACTGCCCTCTGCATGCTAAAGATAGATAGGTGTGAACTGCTGAAGAACAAGCTGGAGCCCCAGAGCAGCCTTACATGCCCTGTGCTGTGCTGAGCTGCAAAGGCAATGGACCTCTCTGTTTAGCAGTGCTGATCACTTCTGTTTCCTCTGCAGCTTTTTGCAACTCGGTTTCTCTTTGAAAAACACCTTTTCACTAACAGAGAGGATGGGAAGCAGAGCTGGGGGAGAAATGATAGCCCAAAAGACCTCCGTCGTTGAAGGGTACTGGACAAGCCCAGGTCCTGCTTCCACCACTGCCAGTGCCAAAATTCCCAGCAGTAGCATCACTCCAGTGCAAGAGAGTAGGCAGGACCAGCTCACTGGCCTCTGGCTCTGTCTTCAACTGAACTGACTGTCGCTTTGCACCCCAGCGTCACCAGCTACAGAGAGCCTGACACTGCCACAGCCCATACTTAGTGTGAACAGGGAGAAAATAACATCTGTTAAGACGGCCTCAAAGCATTCATCTTAATAAATATTTCTTCCATAATTCAATACAAAACAAAAGATTGTTAAGAGACTTTTAAAAGTAAAGGCATTAAGTTCCAATATGAACCACATTCATAAAAATACAATTTGTCCGTTGACAAACAAACATTTTACAAGCAATGAAGTCTTAAAAAGAATGCAATCTCTACCTTTACTTCTACCTACAGACAGGAAGGTGTGTGTCCAGTTAAGAGGAGGAACAAGAGGGGTGTCCGTCATGGAGGAGGCAAAAGAGAAGAGAAGGAAGAAACATAAAAAACAGAAAATTATGTCACTGGCCATACTTACAAAAACAAGAAAACAAGCATATTTATGTAGCAGCCAAACCCAACAAAACACAATGTCAAGGGAAAAACGAGAGAGACACCACAACTAAAGCACAAAGCAAGGCTTAAACAACTGACAGTACAACCAGCAACTGCCTGGTTAAGCCCTTTGGCTTTAAGTTTTTTCTACTGAGAAATGCAAACCTCTCTCATGCAATAGCATGCCAGTGATATGCCTCATTCCACTTCAAATTCAAAACGGCAAGGGAAACAACAGAGTAGGACAGGAAAAAAATAAATCTCATGGTAATATATTTGCTAAATATATTTCATCTACCAGAGCTAATGTATTTGTATATAATGTTGACATTGCATATTTACTCACACATATACATTTACATATTTTATATCCATCATATTTTTATAGAGAGTAAATATTTACCAAAAAGGAATATCTGTGAGTTGGTTGGCAAGAAAAGAGAAGCCACTATTCCCTGATGCGTCATGGATAAATAAGGGTGGCTAAAGTTGCCAGAAGCCAGTAGTTTTCACATTTTTTTGCCAGGCAAGGGAGTATAGAAAGGGCTGATGACAATCATACAGACCTGAACAGGTCATGCAAGTCTTCATGAGCCAGCTGGGTTGCAACTTGTAATCTAAACGGCCAAGTGCATCTGTTTATATAATACAGTGCTAAATCACAGACTGCTACAAAGATATGTTCAGTGTTACTGAGATTGAAAGTGGCCATGAAAGTTCACTGTCCTGATCACTCCCAACATGCCATCATCCTTCCTCTGTCAATGGCTTGCCATACTCAGCTGCATCCTGAGCAACTAGGACATCTGAAGGGACCTGTCTACTGGATGCTCCCTCACCAAGCACAACCTCCAAGCCATGAGCCCAGCTGAACAGTAATCCCCACAGTAAGTGGGGACAGAGAAGGAGCTCAACGCTACCCAGAGCTTAGCCAGATGCTCCACATGCCAAATACCATGGCCTTGACATGCACTCATAAAGAGCCCTGTTTTCCTACCTTTCCCACCACATAAGGATGCTAAGCAGTACAGAAACTGAAGAGTGAGCCCCCACTTCACTTCTGATGATTGTTTCCTAAGCTTTCATGACCTCAGAGCAGACATCTGCCTTGAACTACAGAATAAAAACTGATTATGTCCTAAGCCTCTCTACATTTCCCTGAGATACATAGAAACTATGTCTCTTTTTTTCAAGTACCGAATTACTCTTGAGCCTTCACAGGCACTACATTCTATCTTATTAACTCTTTGGACTGTCTAACTTCAGATAAGTGTTCACTTAATGGCAAAATCACTATTGTGTACACCTAGTCTAGGAAAGCCTCATCAGGCTTTAGTGTCAAACTCACATTTTCTCCCCACAGACAAAGAGTTGGTCTGGTCTTCCTAGTGCACCATGTACACACTCCTTGCATTAAGTCTTCAACCATTTCACTCCTGCATTCGCAAGACTAGAATGCATCACCAGAGCTGCTAACTCCTCACTGTGTACCCATGTCAGCAAGACACTGACACTATCTGAGGAAAACAGAATCATCCCTCTCCTCACCTCGCCTCTCCTCACCAGCTTCTTGCTCCACAGTCCCATAGTGCGAAATGGGACTAATGATCCCATCATGTCACAGCCAATAGATCTGTAACACAATCCAGGCTGAGATATTAAAATGTGAACTCTGATACAGGCCTAGATCCCATTTGTAGCCCAACCTGGGGTTAGCTTTGTTCTTTTTCTAAACCAATTTACTCTGTGCATATTTGAATATTTTAAATTGCAGACACAGGACTTACAGGCCATTATATGCAATTTTCCTCAGGATTCATAATGAGTTAGGGTCATGCCATGAGGGCTATTAACATATTTTTTGTAATAATTGCACTCTTAAAAATAAAGACCAACACTGAGGTCTACATTTACTGGGCAGAAGTGGGAGTCATTACAGCTGGCACCACAAGAAAGAAATGGCAAGATAAAATAGTTGGTGGGATGCATGGAAGGGGGAAGCATACCTCTTTAGTGTCCATGGAATCATTTCATGCTCCCTCCTGGGCACCTGAGTCCCAGGCTGACAAGTAGCCATGGCTCATGGGACACAAAGGCAAAAATGCAAATGGCTTGACGGGCACCCAGTAGGCTTAGTTGCTTTTGTCATGCAAAGCCCAGCTCAGAAAAGCAGCAGGGACAAAGCTCTTTCATGATCAGTGACTGAAACAAAGAGAAAGTCAAAGGACTTACCTTGTTCACCCATCATCAGGTGTGAGAGGCCTTTGAAAAAGAGAGAGAGAGAGAGGAAGTAAGAAAAAAAGAACAAAACAGAAAAAGAAGCAGCAATATCCATGCACACTGGTCACAGTCCAATACCTCTCAGGATTGGAGCTCGCATACTTGAACTAGACCAAGTATGGGTGCAGCACACAGGGCACACACATATGCAGGTGCTGCTTTCTACACTGAGCAGAAAAGCATCTGTCACAGGTAGAAAAAACCTGCTGGTAGTTGCAGAACTGTGTTTGAGGTTCATCATATCCCTTGGGGAGTGACTCCAGAGGCACTGCACACCAGTATGGCTAAATGGGCTAGGAAAGCCAAGGTCTGCAATGGGGCTCTGCAGGGAGCATTTGCTCCTCTGGAGAGCTACAGAAATAACTTCTCCTCAGCTCAAGATTTAAAATTCAAGGCTGCAGTGGTCAGTGAAAGGGAGGCCATGATCCCACCAGATCTGCTTCAGATGAAACATCTGGGCTAAATGCATACACACACACACAAAGCTATCCTCATTCTTGAACATGGTGGCTTCAGCATGTATTTTTAGGAGTTGATCAACACTGCTCACACTTACTAATTAGACACCAGTACACCAGACCTGGCAAGGACTAAAAAAAAAATTACCTGTAACCTATTTTTAATACTACTGCATTTCCTTTCTGGGAAGAACTGGAGATTCGACTTCTGAGGACAGTGTGTTACTTTATGGCTCTATAGCTAAAGCTACTCTTTCATTTCATAGTTCAAGGTAAAGCCAGAAAGCAGCACAGCCCCCCTCAGCAGTGACAGTCACTGTCAGCTCCGTAGATGGGGCTGTGGTGGTCACCTGGGCTGCTCGAGTCCCTGTCCGATAACTCTTTCTGACATAAACCTTGTTTGTTTCAATTAAAATCCATTTCTAGTCCCAATTTTCAAATATGTTTACTGTACAACTGTATTCATACAAATATCATTTAGATACTATTGTATATATATACATGCCCAATCCATTAAGCATCAGCTGACCCATTAGTTAATTTTGCGACACATGATATCACAGAACTAACATACACAAAAATTGAGTCCTACCCACTCAAGCCATGAGTGACCCCTTTCATACTTGGTTCCCTGACCAAGTTCCCTTAGTTTGATTCCTTCTCCACATCTCCTGCCTCTCACAGCACTTAGTATGGCAGGGATTTTGATACACACATACACACGCACACACCCATCTTAAGTCAGTTTATTAATCAAACAGGGCTGTGACTTTTTTAATTTCACGGAGGTCAAATGAATTTATTAGAATGAGAATTTTGAACAAGCAGCATGCTGAGTTTGAATTTGTTTATTTCTCTGTCTTTTATACTTTTCCTTTGCATCTGCTGGAGAAATCTAAAATCCAGATCATCCTAAGAATATGTTCACTCACAGAGAACTCCAAGCCAGATAAGGGGATTAATAATTGTACAGTCTAAGGAATGTAAATATCTTAATGTTCTTGAAGATTATTGTGGATTTAGAAAAATAATCAGAAACGCAACATAGGTTTAGATTTTTAGGTTTTTTAGCTATAAATAAACATAGCAGACTTGATACTGTAGGACATATTTCTGGTCTAAATTACAAGATATAATTTCACTGAATCATTTTGCTCTGCTAGCAGAGTGGGTTGAATTTGTGTCTCTATTTATGGCCACTGACCCCATCATTTTTGATAGGCAAATCTTAGGTCTGTCCAAATGGGCACTTGAAAGTCACTATGAAAGGCACTGTAAAAGACGAGAAGACAAAAGTACAATTTTTAGGACCTACAAAGCACAGAGTCGCTGTAGCAATGATGAAAAAGGAGAAAAGGCAAGAAGGTGGCAGTATGACATGCAGCTGAAGGTGGCCGAACAGCGAGTGGACATCAGACCCAGAGCAGAGATAGGAGTCCCAAGCCCTCAGCCCTTGTACACTGTGGGGAAGGAAAGCCATGGCTAAGAGGCACAGCACCAACAGGTGCAGCTGCTGGGGATGGCGGGGGCCTTGTCCACTTGGGAAAACGGGACACTGACAAAGAGAAACCTCCAGATAGGTTTCAAAGCAAGAGCCTGCATTAAACACCCTGAATCACATCGTAAGAAGACCCCTCTCTCCACCAGCCACAGAGGAGCTATAAAAATCTCAAAATGTCAGGAATGTCAACACCCCTTTTGTCCTTATCCCTGGAAGGCCAACGCTGTGTGCTCTATCTGTCAGGCGCATCAGCCAGGTGCAGCCCAGAACCCTTCACCTGCAGTCCAGGAGTGAGCGCACCCCAAATGTACCCACCATTTTAGCCCCTGGTTTGGCCTTGGTTCAAATGCCTGCGAAAGAAAGTCTCTCTAAGAAATGTTCTGACTCTTTTGCTTCTTGACAAATTTGAAATACAACAGCAGCTGTGGTATTGTATGTACCTCTTGATCTTCTAGTCCCAACTGGACAAAGAAAGTAGGGAGATTAATGAAAAATAATGCCCCCCCCCAAAAATGCTACTTTTTCCTTTTTAAAACAGGAAGAAAAAGGAGGGTGGACTTGGAGATATAGCAAAATAACCATATTATCTCTTAAGTTGTCCATCGACACAGATCCTTATTTTAACAAAGAGAACACCAACAGAATTCTAGATTCATTATTAGATAGAATAATAATATAAATAATGAAATAACATATCAGCTTTTCTCATCTGAAAATTTTCCTCCCTTGCAATTTAAAGTAGGAGTGAAAATGAGTGTATTTATCTCCAACAAAATGTCATTAACAACCAAAACCTTCAACCATTGAGATCTAAAATCTGTGACATTTGCAGCATGTGTAACAAAGGCCCCAAATTAGCGATAGTAAAATCAACACAGAAAATGTGAACTGACATCATTGTCTCACCTTTACATCAGTTTCAAGATATGACAAGACACTAAAACAATTTTCAAATCATAAAAGTTGAAGTCATCTCAAGGTGGCATGGGGTAGCACTTGCTACTGGACTACAATAAATGAATAGGGCATCCAACAAACAAATGCAAGAGGTGTGAGAATTGTTCAGACCTGCAAACTAGACCAGATTTTGCCAGAACAGAGGGGACACCTATCACCATGCTATTTGGGCATCAACCATAAAGGCCAGCAAAGCTTTCAGCAGGGTCAGGATGCTAAATGAACTCATCAGGCCCCAAAGCACGTTATTCACATATACAACCATTGTTTGTGCCAATAGCCATCCCATTCCGGGGGAATCCTGTAAGAAAATCTGAGTTTCCAGATGAAACATGCTTCCCTTTTAATCTTAGATTTGTTCAACAAGAAACCCTGATTAAAGCCTCAGAGCTGCAAACCCAACCAGTGTAGAACTGGGAAAAGGTTGACACAAACCTGCACGAGCCACAGTGGTCAAGGGGTTGTGTGCTTTTGCTAAACCAATCTAGTCATTCTTATAATAATGGGCTGGGCACTGTTACGGTAAGTAGGCAGATGAAAAACTCTCTAAGACTCAATTAGGAGTTTTAGAAAGCAGGCATTCTTTATTGCGGCGCCGGGTGCACAGGGGATCGCTCCACTAGGTGGAGCGATCTATTCCACCCCTGTACACAGAGCTTCAAGGATTCCTTTCATCTATGGAATGTCCAGTCTGCAGAACATTTAGTTACTTCGCTTCAACAAAGAAAACCGTATGTCTCTTTAGTATTTCGGTATCGGCACAACTGCTGCCCAATAAAAATGGTGGGTAGCAAGTGCTCTGGAAAAGGTTTAGGAAAACCTCAGAATAAACAGCTTATCTGCCTGCAAAAAAATTTTATGTCTAAGTAAGTCAGGAATCTGGTGACTTGCTATTCCTGAACTTCAAACGTGAGTGACAGTAAGGAAAAGCGCACGGCTTCAAAAGAAGGCTCTCAACAGGTTTCTTAGATAAGAATAAGCATCTGCTTGTGGTCAGCCTCTGGAGCCCCAGCTTCTTCAGACTTTCAGCAGTAACGTGAAGAGAAAGTTGCCTCCTTCTTCAGAACATTGGTTTGTTGTTAAAATAATATGTCCATTGCTGAGGGCAGACAGACATATAAACTCTGATCTCTGGCCATGATTTACGCCTTCCACAACTGACTTTTCCCATTTAGGTCTGGGAGTTTTTCTGATATTTCTTTAACTTACTACCAAATCAGTATTATTTTCTTAAAGGTTAATATTAATCTCCCTTGATCTCAAAGTAACATTTCAAAGAAGAACTACATTTTTTTTTTAAATTGTGAACCATCTGCTTTCTATATCAAAATAGTAAAATTAAGTGGCTTTAATTGTACAAAGTATCAAGGGCCAACACTGGATTCTTATGAAGCCAGAAGGACATTTTTAAAAGTAGCTTCAGAGTACAATGATATGAAAGAGCAATGTAGTTAAACAGCAGTTCTCATCTTTAAGGATTTACTAGGGGCAATTCTCAGGGTGGAGGAGAAAATGAAGAAAACCTTGGAGGCAGTTTGAACCTTGCCCCCACTGCCCCACCACCACCACCCCAGCACCACATTTGGGTACTTAGCACTTAAAATGGAAAAATAAAGCCACAAAACCTAAGAAGGTGGGGAGAGCACAAAACACAGCTGAGAGTGACAACTGATTGCAGCAACAAAGGAAGATGGAGTCCTTCATCTAGTTAATTATAGCTTGTCCCGCATTACTGGGCCCATGCTCTGGGGGTGTGCACGTGTGCGTGGGTGTGCATGCACTGCTGAATTGCTCTGCTAAGGCGGGCAGCCTCAGTATTGCCCTTTTAATGATGCTGCCAGATGATTAGCCCAAAAGCTCTTAATGAATGGGAAGAGAGACTGCCAGGCAGCAGCAGCAGCCCAGCTCTCCCCAGAGGCAGGCTTGCCCACAGTGGATCCTTTCCTGGGTATCAGGCTCCATGACCCATTCAGACAATAACAGGGCCAGCTGCAATGTATGTCTGAGGCAGGGCATCGTGGCCTCTGGTCCAGGATATACATGCAAATCCTTTATGGCAGAGCTGAAGAAAGAAATCATGCAAACCAGGGATTCTTCCAAAAATAAAATGACATCTACTATAGAGAAGAGCACTCTGATGAGTGATGGAGTCTGTTGTTTACACGTCCTTTCCTAATTTCCTAAAACTAGTAACTCCTTGAGAAATAAGCTTTTTTGTCTCCTCTGAGCCTCCTACCCTAGCTCCATCAGCAGTTCCCTTTTCTAGTTAGGGAGGAAAGCTGACAAGTCCCTCATCTCCCATGTGGTCCTTCTTAAAATAGGCATCTTGAGGTTTTCTAAAACCCAAAGACCAAGGAAGACTCCCTAAGAGACCCCATGTACCAAAAAGAGGGCATTCCAGCAGGGCCAAAGGATGGGACTCAGAGGAAGAAGCAAAACCCTTGTCTTGAGAGATGTGAAGAATGGATGAAGAGGAAAAATCATTCTGAGACCTAGTTCAGACCTTTTACCTGCTAGACAGGTCAGCTTTGCCAAGAGGATGACCTGATTCCTTGGCTGCTGGCATACATGGTGCCCATTTTTTCTAACTGGGCAAAGCAGTAGCACAGGCTGGGGAGCAGTCATTTTTGTTTGATTCAACCATGATATGCACAACAGCCAAGGGCTCCTCGCAGGCCCCAGCAGTGAGGCCAGCCGGGAGTGCAGTTTTGTTATTGTAGCCGGAGGCCCACTTCCAATCCAATTACACACAACAGCTGTGCTAGCTCCTCTTTTCCATCCCCTTTGCTTCCTCTGCTATGTAATTCCAGGATAGGTTTTGTCATTATTGGGGGCAGTGAGTCAGGGTGAGTGGCACCTACCCTGAGTGATCAAAGGAATAAAAGCATGAGGTAGAAGCCGAAGAGAAAGTCGTTTACCCCAATATCTATGAGCAGAAATAGTGATCAAACCATACTATCTCCTTTCCCCCATGGCAAAAACAGTATTCTGACATTGCACATGGCATATTCCTAGAAGTATTCACATAGCGAGGGCTACAAACATGGTGGTGTTTGAAAACATGAAAATAAACGTGCAAGTGTTCACAAAGATGGCCACACGCACAACAGAACGTGTGCAGGTAGCAAGACCTGAGGGTGAATGCATTTTATGGCTGACCCATAAGAAGATGTGTATCACTGCAAATCAGAGCACCTGATCAAGTAGGTGCACAAGTTGGGAAGAGGAGAACTGTTAGGCATGGAATGGAACGCTTCAGCTTGGAAAAGACATCTCTGAAAATATATATGATAGAGGTAAAATCCCAAATAATACAAAGCAGGTGAACAGGGAATATTTTTTTTTCCCTATTTGTCAGAACACAAGGAGTAGGAGTCATGGAATGAAATTCTAAAGTAACAGGTGTAGAAACAAGTGAAAGAAAGTACTTTCTGCATTTGAATGATTAAACAATGGGACTTGTTATCACAGGATACTGTGGAGTTAAAAAATATAAGTGGATTAAGAAAAACAAAGACTGGACACGTCCAGAGAAAATATGTCCATCAATGACTGTACAACACCACGATTCGGATGCAGTGTCAGGTCAGAAAATCCTCAAAACAGTGACTACCAGAAACGACAAAGGTATATCAAGACAAGACCAATGCTAATGTAGTTTCTTAAACTTCTTCCAAAGCATCTACTTTCTTAAAAAGATGCTTCTGGGCTAGATGAATTCTTGCTCTGACCCCAGTGATCACTACTGCCATATTGTTGTTAATGGGTGTGCATGGAGCTGAAAAACATTTGCATTTCAGTGCAAGAGAATCCGATCTGGGGACAGTGTCCGTGCAAAGGGCATGCAAGAATGAAAACAACGGTGGTACCTATGAGGAAGAACATAAGCCTGTACAAACTGGTTTCAAACACCTGTGTGAGTGGCACTGAAGATATGGCATGGGTGGATTCTTACTCTGACCTAGTAACTTCTGCAAATAGGAAAGTTCAGATGGGCTGAAACACAATTCACACATTTTCGTGCCCAAGAAGCAGAGTTCAGCTTCAAGGAAGCAGAAGCCAGCATACAGGTACTGCTTAAATGACCCTATGACATGGAGTTAGGGAGACAGACTAAAACAGCAGCCCTGAGATGAAGATGGGAAAGGAGCATTAAAAGATGGAGTTTGAAAGATTAAAGATCTGGATCAAAAAAGTGCTAGTATGCTTGTGCCTTCAAGCATCTCTGTATCCTTATGAAGGAGTCGTTCAGGCAAAAAAGGACTAATTTTTCCTCAGGGCCCCAACTAACTAGGTCATTTCTATTGGGTTGTGTCCATTCAGTTACACGCAAACTCTAGCCAGCAGTAAAATCATGACAGCAAAATGTCCAGAACTTCATCTCTTAGCCTCCTCCCCATGAATATCTGAAGATCTCTCCCAATAAGCGTGGCATGAATAAGAAAAGCACTGTTTAAACTTTGACACCCCCAGGTATCAGTACCAGTGCCAGTCACCATAGTATCAAGGACCCATATTTAGTTCTTTCTCCTGCATATATTCTTCCACTAAAAAAACCTAAGCGAGACAGAAGCAAATCACTTGCTCCTTGATCTACTGGTCTTTTACCAACAAGAGAAGTTATTTCTCCTCTACACGACACAGCGAGTCAGTGACCCAGCTGCGTACAGACAGCAACAGTCCCAACTCCAGGGCCCTGCTCTAAATACTTGACTTTGCTGCTTACAATGTGGTGTTGCTATTTTGTGACCAGGGACATAATATTTGCAGGGCAGCTGGGCTAACATCTGACAAACTCCTTTCATTTGTGAAATAAGCCAGATGGGATCTTCAGTTGGCTCTTGAAAGGAGTGTAGCACACCAGTCCCTGTTGCCGGAGTACCCTTTCGTCACAAGCAGAGACCTTGCAGCCAGGGAAGGCTCATACTACACATTTCTGTTTACTTTGAACAAGACTAACTTCTTTGCACCTTGCAGGAACTGTGCCCAGCAGAGCCCTGTGGTCCCCACTGCTGCCAGCCCCAGCCTATTCACAGCTACCTTCTCTTACTGGGGAATTAGTTCTAACCAGTGTATTCAACAATAAAAAATATTCAGTTAATCAATGGGCTCTTTACAGCCCTTCTGCTGCCTGTGGGTAAATAGTTACCACTAGCTCATAAAATCCCTAATTTGTCTCGCAGTGGATGGTTAAAGTAACCATTCTGACAGGGGCCTGGAGTTCTGTCCTCACGATACAGATAGCTGGATGGCCAAATAGGAAGAAAGCCTCTGCACAGCCAGGCAGAGTGGAAGTGCACACCCATCCCTCCCAGTGGTCCTCGTCACTGCCGTGTCACGCATAATGCCAGTGTCCTCCCCAGGGGGAGCTGAGCAGAGGGATTATACTGCCTAGGAGTAAACAGTTACAGAGCCCGATAATGGGGTGTGGGTAATTGTCAGACTGAAAACATACAGATGAGCGCAAGAGTACATAGAAAAGTGCATTCACGTGTGACCAGAAATCCACGTGAGAAAGCACACAGCAGTCCTGAGAACAAGAACACGTGTATGAGCGATGGGGAGAATAAAAAATGCACATCCAAGCATATAAATTATGAGAATAAGAGGGCAGTGGGGCAGAAGAGCCCATTCAGAGAGCAGAAGGATGGACTGCTCCAGGGTGCCCACAGTAACAGCACCATGGTCCTCTCCTGGTTGTGCCACCTCTGCTTGGGCCTGTACTAGTGATGCCGTCATCCCCTGCACACTGTGCAGGCCTTGGAGATGTCCCTGATGTTGTTTGAGGCAACACTCATTCGTGGCATATCATGAGTCCTACTGGTAGAGCATAGCAAGGCCATGCCTTCCCAATTCAACCATCCTCCTCTGCCACAGACACCAACAGCTTCAGGTTGTGGTGGAGAGACCTGTGACCTTGAGCCCTTGGTGCATGTCCTGTCAGATTCTGCCAAGATGAGAGGAGACAGGAGTTCCAGGACACCTCAGACTGGGGCAGAGAAGGTACATGTTCAGCCCCGTGAGTCACTGAAAAGATTCAATGTTATGGTTGACAGAGCCTTTCTTTCCAAGGCATGCCAGGCCACATTTGCCATTTGGCCACTTCCATCCCCATTGCTGCCAGCTGAGATGCGCACAGAATGCAAAGGACCTCAGCAGAACAAAAAGGGGGCTGACGAGAGAAGCCAAAAGGCTAAATATGCAGGGAAATTACCCGACTGGCTGGCCCTCACTGCGTCTCTCTGAAGTGTTTCACAAAATCTGATTATCCAAGTGTAGAAAAGAAGCAAATTGAATGGAGAACTCATTCCAGGTTCAGGTCAGGTTTAGCAAAAGTCATGCAGAAAGCTGAGAAGGAAAAGAGCTTTGACTCTCCCATCATCCCACTCCAGCCAGGGCAATGCCAGCTGCTTCCCTGGGCTCTCATTTCCATTTCACATAATGATAAACCAGGTGGAGCTGCCTGAGCGTGAGGTAAAAATTAGTTTCTTAAGCTTCAGTGGCAACAGGATGTGGACTACAGCGTAAGGTGATCTAGTTCAATTAACTCTTGTAGCTGAAGTTGGGGGACTCAGATCCTTTTGGCAATGAGAGAGCAATCTGAAGAGCGAGGTTTGGAGTTCTCTGTGGTAAAACACTTCCTTGTGGAAGAACCCCCCAAATAAACAAGCACATAAAACACACATTCTTTTTTCCTTTCAAATGAATCATTTGTGTCCTGTCAGGAATTAAAGTTTTGATACCTAAATAAGATCACACATTGACATTCGGCCAGAAAGATACTCATTGGTTTTTAAAACCTAAAATAAAACAACAACAAAAAGACCCTTTGTTAGTGGAAATGAAACTCAACAGGTTATCAGTGGGACTAGCAAATGGAGTAGACTGCAGTAGGAGAAGGAAAATGACTGAACTAGATTTGTATGCCAGGCTACACACAGATGTATCAGAAATAAACTCTATATAACGCAGTGTTCAATGCCAGGTAATTAGCAATGCAAGCAACCATTTTTAATGTAATTTTCATTCAGAAAACATCCCTTTAACTGACCAACACAATGTAATCTCTGAAGAGGGAAGTTTGTGACCTTTGCTACTATGAAGCCCTCCTTTTAGCAAAGACTTTGCAATCCAGACCCTGTGATGTCCAGTATGAAGATTTGTTCTGTACGCTTTCAGGAAGAAGGATGAGATTTCTGCCTCTGGTAACTGCCCACCACCACTCCTTAAAGAGCAGCCTTTCAGCTCAGCAAAAGCAACACTTACCTGGAATATGACTGACATCTGTCGAGGTGTTTTCATGGCAAGCAGAAGGGAGAAAAGGAAAAGAGAGAGAGAGAAGAGAGAAAAGCCATTAGAGATGCACACAGCAACTCAGCATCCTTGCATGGAAATCAATTTCATGCAAAACCAGAAGTAGGTTTGTTTGAAGGCCATCCATCTGCAGCCAAGCACCCAGCCATGCAAGGGAGGAGGCACTGGCTCCTTCTCCACTGTGCATGTAAAAGTGAATCCACCATCATATCTGTCCGGAGAGAGATTTCCTGGAATCAGATAGACCCAAGCCACGTCAGTTCCTGTAAGAATATTGGTTAAAATATTCTACTGTTTTTCACACACAAATGCAAAAGAAACAAACAAAAAACCACCTGCCTGCAGTAGGTTTCTATTGCACATAAATTCAAGCAAGTTTTCAGAAAAAAGAAAAGAACCTGCTCCCCTTTTACGAGGGGCCATGTGAATTTATGACCAGGTGCAAGACACTCAACATAGTCCCAAAGTCTAGAAGAGAGCCCATTCCTTTTCATTCCTCCTGCCCATCATTCCCAAAACAACATCCTTCATTGCAGACAGCAGCAGGGGTGGGGGAGAAGGAGTGCCAGAGGCTTGCATGTCCCACATGTCTTTTCACAAGATGTTGAATTCAGACCAAATGTCATTCAGCATTTTTCCTCTTTGTGACATAAGACCGCTTTTCAGAATCAATCACATAAATCCCAGAATAAATTAGCCCTTTAAAAAAGAGAGGAGCAAGACTATGTAAGTGATAGTATCGACCACAGAAAAGGCATATCTTTGAAGGTAGTGTCTGTTTTGGGCAGAGCCCACCAATCCCAGCGAATGTACTTTACAAAAATGCCTCTCATAACTTTTTTAGCATCCCAAGTTTAGTCTTGCTTTGAATAGCTACACTTATCATAACACCATGAGAGAGGAACCCGTGAAATCTCATGGGATTAGACTTATATTTTCTTATATTTATTAGACAATATTTTGTCTAGGAGCATGACATGCTGGGTGCTTTGGCTACACACCAAGGTCTAAGAATGTATTCTCCTTCCCAGAATATCCCCTCCAATTTCCATCAGTATTCCCCCTTCCTGTCCAAACCAGCTGTGTTGCTGTGAAACTGGTGCCACTTGTCTTCCCGAGACACTTGCATTTCAGTGGTGAGTGATTCCTGTGCATGTTGCTTTTTGTTTATCACTTTCTGATGCTTTTTGTTTATCACTTTGTAATGGCTCCAGAATCATTTGAGGAAAAGTCCCTGTGGTACATCACACGTATATCAAGCCATCCTTCCCTAAGGAGGTAATAACCCAAATAAAACAATGCACAAAGAAGGGAGGGACTGTTGCATCAACTCATTTATTTCCATAGCTTCTACTAAACATATGTGTCAGATCTGATGAGTGTTATTTGTTGCCTTTCCTCTTTTAACACATAATTGTATCTAAGAACTGGTGTCTTGGCATGCGAGCCTGGAAGGACACTTAGCACTGAAAGTTTGCCTGAAAATAATTATTTTTAGGTAGGAAAAGAAAACAAGCATCAGGCAGCAATGCATGCACTGAGGATGAAAGGCAAAAGGAGCAGAGAGCAGGGGCAGAAGGAAGGAGCAGACCATTAAACACCACTGCAGAATGTGAGCACAATGCCAAAGAATTTACAAGTCCACAGCTAGGACTTGAATTGAGGTGTTGCTTAGGAAAATCAGTCACAGTCAGAGATGTTCACACATTTCAGAAGAGGAAGAAGGGAGCACCATAAGGTACTGCAAATATTTCTGATAATCCAGCAGCTGCCCCAAAGCCTACTCTAAGCAGGTACAAAGCTCTAGACCCATGCTGTCCTCTCAGCCTCCCTGCATGAGTGGCAAAGGAGCGGGCACAGCTGCAGCCCAGGCTACCTCGGGGGCCTGGGAACAGCAGGCAGCCTCACCAGGGTGTCTGTGCTCCAGGAGGAAATCTGTGGGTTGTTTAGGGAATAAAAAGGATCAGCAGATAGAAAGGGCAAAGGAAAGAGCTAACCAAGGGTGAGCAAGGGATAAACACATTAAGCAAATAACAGAAGAGGCAGCGGGCTGTAACTGATATACTGCTTGAAATAATACTTATTTAACTGTGCGTGAATTAAACAGGTCATGAAGCTGTTAAAAAGGGGAACAATGAAGTGTTAAGAGCTACACAAGCATCTCTAAAATGTAGTTTCTCAATGGCAAGTAACGGGGCAGACAGCAAGGGGATTTCCTTTTACCCATATTTTTTGTTCTGATGTCCCTAAGAGCAGGCATTCCCTATCCTGACTGGTTTTACTCTTAGCTTTCTTTTTGCTGTATCTTTTTTGGAAAGTCTCCACCCAACACAACTTCTGTATACATTAGCTGCATCAGAAAAGTCACTGTTTGCATCTCTGAGACACTTTTGCAATATTTACCTATGTGGCAGCCCAGGTCATTAGTGTTACTTCCCATATTAAATACAAAGGAAGTTTCTTGTATTGCAGACACCCCCCCATGTGGTATCTGCTGGCAAATGCCGATTTTCAAATGGTGAAAGTACTAGGTTTTTTATTTTAAAACACACATGAGAAAGCACTGCTTTCTTTGTGAAGACAAAAATGGCATATAGCCAGCCAGTCCTCACAAGAGACCCTACAACAAATACCACTGTCGCATACAATTGAAGCTGCCATGCAAGTCCTCACGGGAAACCCCGTAACACCTCTGCAGTGTGTGTGCCACTCCACTGTGGTGCACAATTAAAACTGTGGTTGCATATATCGATAAAAGGGACCCTTAATAAGAAACCTCTGATGCAGTACCTTATGGCTGGTGGCTCCACAATTAGAAGAAATCTAATGCCTCAAGAAAGGTAGAAGACAGGGATGGCAAATAGGCAGAGTGACCAGATTTGGGGAGCTGAGTTGACTCTCCTTCAGACCCTGTCATCTGAGATGTTCTCTCAAATTCTCTTCATGTTTTTCTGGACTGTTTAAAACATGTCCCCACTCTCTTCCTCTTCCATCAGCACTACCTTCCACCTCCCATAGGGACCTCCTACCTGCCACAGGGACTGAGGGGAGGTACAGCATTCCCCAATTAAACAGGGAGTGTGCAGAACCCATGGCTAACAAAAGGCCCAGTGACCATGGGACTTACTGACATGCAGATGGAGGTTTCTCCACTTTCTCCAGCTCAGAGCACTTCAGAGAAAGATCTGCCTCTTAACAAAAGACAAGGCAGAGTTTGCTTTATCCTATACACAAGAGTCCATTTATTGCTCCTTTGTAAAGGGCTGAGCCGCAAGCCGGTGCTGTTTGCTTTTGTTCTTTGATGCTAATAGATGGGTTGAAAGAGGGATCAGCAGGGCTGCTGCCTTTGTCTGGTGCAGCCCCAGCCATCTGGGTGGGGTGGAAGGGGAAGGAGGAGGATGAAGGGGAGCGGGAGGAACAAAGCAAACATTATTATAGCTCAGATCATTCCCGTGCCTGTAGAGGAAACATCTGAGGTATTTTTAACTCTAACATTTTTAACAAGAAGTTTAGCAATAAAGGAAGGTGTCATGAGAGTGCACTTCTCTCTCCAACTGGAAGACAAGGACAGCACACTTTCCATATGCATCGGCCCTACCAGTACACATCACCTTGACCTGAAGAGACCTGCTGTCGTTCCCATCTCCATGGTCCATTCAATCTTGCCCCCCACTTTGACGGGCTGTGGACACCTGTATTCTGCAAGCTAAACTGAGAGCCACTGACCGAATTCACACATCACAAACCAGCTGTCAGGCGGGGGAGCATCCTAGGCTAAGTGGAAATAAGCACCTAGAAGTGAATGGCACTGTCTCATACTATGAGTCCCTTAAGCTCTCCAGCATCCCCCTCCAGGGCTCTCTGGTTACCCTCTCTCTGAACGCCAGTGTGTGGAGAGGACTGGGGAGCAGGCAGAAACTGGGGAAAGGAGGAGGGCAAAAGTTGTAACACTTAGAGGCATCTTTTCGTCATGGAGACCCACTCCCAAATAAGAGGAGATCCTGCCTTTAGACAGGAAAATGGCCTTATTCTGAAGCTCATTCAGTTACCGACACCTAAAAAAGCTTTTCTAAAGCAGATTTGGCTCTTATCATGCTGCAAATACAGAAAATGGACATAGGTACAATTTCACTGGCAGAAGCACGACTGGTTGGGAACTCTCAGTCACTTACTTTGACTTACTGATATATATGAAAACAGTTCGGAGACCATAGATTGATGCATTTATGGCAGCCTGTGAAATGATTCAAAAGATACAGGATGAGCCAGCCTGGCCTCCTGTGGTGTGGTAGTAAGAGATGCTGGTGACTCAGAACCAGGTGATTTCCTCTTAACTGAGCTCTGATGCAACATTTTAACAATACGATGAAGAGCTACATTTTGGCTGAGCTGGAAACCCCTCAAATTGCAGTGAGCAAGGTCTTCATTAATTTGATACTTCGTCAAACAAAGTGTTAATTCCAGATGCTGATTTGGCAAGTGGTCTCACTCCATCCTAACCTGGTCCGTTAAGGTAAAGGCAATGGTCCTACTTCACCTCCTACTCCAAGCTGTTGGGGACCAGTGCTGTTGGTGCAAAACTGTACAGACTCCTTGTCTTTCTCTTCAGGACACAGTGGTTCAAAGCCACCTGGGAGGGTTACAGCGACATAAAAAGAAATAACATTTACATTGTATAAACAGCTTCTAACAACAATTTGCTTGGGTAAAGGTGGGCTCTGTAATGAGATCAATTCCAAACATTAGCAGATCCCTGTACTGCCCATGCTCACACAGGAGGTAGGCACCTTGAAGATTGTTTTATTTATGGTTAACTAGGTTAAAATCTTCGCTCCATTAAATTCATAAAAGACTTGACAGTTACTTTGATAGTGTCATGATTTCATCACTCATATTTACTTAACATCTTCTGTCTTACTCTGATAGTAGGCTCCATCCCTGGTATCTTTCCACTGATTTCAACGGAACTGCCACAGAAGTAAATTTGACTGATTCTATTTAATTTGCTAAATGTTTAGGATACTGAAACAAATCCAAGACCACTTGAGCCTATGATGTCTGTCACTGAGCTGCACACTGGGATCATGAAGAACTTCACAGTACTAGCAGGTGTAGGCCTTATTGTCTCACTCCAGAAGAATAGGACCCTGTAATTTGTGTTAATGGAGTGTTGAACACTTCTGATTTTATTCAGTAGAGACAAGTGGTGACACATACACAAACAAGTTCATTTCAATCAATTACATTTCTCTGTGTCCTTTGTCCTACGGGATCTCTTAGGCTTCAATCTCTCGGGAATAGTACTCACTTGATATGTTGCACAGAATTGCAGACATTTGTGGTACTGTGCCTTTGCACAGCTAATACTCGGGATCCCAAAGCACTTATTAGCTGTGAATATAGGAATCATTCATCCAGTACTGAAATGCAGCCAGCTCTCAAGTGAAAGAGACAGATGTTTAACAGCTTATAGGAACGCCATACAGCAGTTTAGCGTGTCAGAGTTAGAACAAGAAGAACTACTTAAAGAGGCAGAATGAAACTTGGCTGATTCTACTAAAAGTGCCATGTGATTTTAAAGCACTCCTGATTTAAATGAGGTGAAGGGATTTGATTTCAAATCTTATCTGAATGATTAACAGTGATTTGATGCCTCCAATGCTCTCCTCTATACTGTGTGCATTAATGTGGTGGGCAGCCTGCCCTCTTCACAGGGTCAAATGTGAGGCTGACTGACACGTGCCTGAGTATGTCACCCTCTAAAGTGTATGAAGTTTGAGTGGATCCTATATCCACTAAAGAAAACGGACCCTTTACCTCAAGGGGCCAAGCTTTCTCCTCTCAGGCAACCAAGATACTCAGGAAGAGAGTGCGCTAGCTGGGGAGACATTTGCAAGCCACTATGGTTTCACTACAATTGCCTGGCCATTTAGAAAAGTGCTTTCATAGCAACATGGTATGGATGGATTAAGTATGCCTGCTGCTTTCAGAAACCAATACACAGAGTTACTTAGCTCCAGTAAGAGTAAAAAAACAACAGAAAAAAATCTTAGAGAAATGAATTCATAATAATCCCTCTAATTAACTCTGTATCATTACTATTCTTAGATAAAGCTGCTTGCTGATTTCACGGCTTTCAGTGAAAGTACCATCCTCTCCCACACATCCCAACAAATATTCTCATGTACATTCCTTGTATGGAATTGGCTACATTGCTGGGGAAAAAGTCAATAGTTCTGTAGCCTACTACTAGCAAAAATCCAACCAGAATTCAATTACTCAGTGCCCTCCAAACAATCTGTTGATCTTCACTTAAACTGCCTAGATACATTGCCTGAGCACTCCGGGATGAAGCTTCTTTCTATTTCATCCTAGGTGCCTGAGCACCGGAGGAAATAGAGGATTTGCTCCCTGCTGTTTTGCACAGCACTCCCATACATCCCCATTCAGCCTGTTGTGTCCACAGTCTTGTGGAGCACACAAAGATACATAACTGTATAACTTCTGAAGAGCAGGTGCAAGCAGAAAAAAACAGTGTCCTCCACATTCACCGTAGATAGAATGAGAAGAAACTTATGATGCAGAAAGGGAAGTTTTGGTTTAATGTTAGAAAAATTTGGTAGCAACAGGGTAGTGAGGCTCTGGAATACCTTGGCTACTGGGAGTTAGCCACCTGCATTGGAGACTATTAAGAAAAGACTAGACAATTATTTCTCATTAATTTTTCAGATACACCTGATCTTGCCTTGGAAAGACTAGTTGGCCCTTGAGACCTTTTCCAATCCCATTTTCTACGATTTTATTATTCTAATTCAAAACACACTCTCCCCAGACAACCCCATCAGTAACAGCTGCCAGGCATCACAAGATAAGAGCTTCAGTAACGGAGCAGGGCAGACACCAAGGCTGAGCCTTTGACAGCAGCCAAGCACAGGTACTCAGGGAAGAGTCAAAGGAACTGAGAAAATTCACAGTACCCTTATTAACAGCTTCCAGTAATGACAGACTGGTGGAGGTTGCATCATGATCAAAATGTTTAACAGTCCTTGATAGACTTTTCCCTCCTTGAATTTGTCTGGTCTCCTCTGGAACTAGAATTGATGTGGTGTGGAACAGTATTCTTATTTGTTCATTTAAAACCTGCAGCTGAATATATCGCATTGGGCATCCCTTACCAGTTGCTTTATAAAATATTATGAATAAACATTCTCTATTCAGCATCACCACAGCACTCTTGATTATAACTATCTACCTGACCTCCTGCTTTAGCCACTTCTTTTCTAAACTGAAGAGTGCTCGTCCATCAAGGCCCTCTGCATATGGCAGCCATTCTGTGCCTACAGCAAAAAGATATGTAAGTTATCTACAGCAGGACCAGTTTTGAATTTTATCCTTGGGTTAGTTGTACCGGGCCATTTGTTTAACTAGCATATTTTAGGTCTAAACCCATCAGAAACCTGTCCCTTCCCTAGGGGCATACAGTACTACACAATCTATCTGGCCAAAAATCCAATGAGAACAAAGCTATTATTCTTGTCAGAAACACAGGCTGACAAGTTTATGATTAAGAAACACAGACTGTGTTTGAACAAATCGGCCTGAGAGCACTCTACCTCTCTGGAGATCCTTGTTCCTCACCAGGGCCTGGTGCAGATCCAGACCCCCTCTTCTCTTTCTGTTTAGCCGTATCACGCACGCAGCCCTATAAAGAGCACTAATCTGCCCTCGATCCACTTGCAACACTTGGGCCAAGAGCAAGCTATAGCTCCTGTGAAGGAGGAATAGATACCAGAGGACAAACAAAGCATGTCATAGAGAAACATGGACACTCTGATAGTGTGTGCCCGAGTTACGCACATACAGTACACAGTCTTCTCCACAAACATTACAGTTTGTCATTCAATGTTCCATGCAAACAGCAAAAGCCACCATACAGTTCATCATGTTACATACTAGAAGTGCCAAAGCTTTTCCCCCCTAAGGGGCCACTCACAGAAAAAAAGGGGACTAAATTACTTTCCTGCCTTTAGCTACAATATTTGGGACCACTGTTTATAAGCCATTCATATATTAGGAGCAGTGGCAGCGTTACATAGAAAGTTGTTTTTGCATTTTCATAGGTCATCTTCAGTGGTAAAAAGACAAAGATTATTTCTCTTTCCCTCCCAGCTCGGATGAAACAAGAACCTATGACCTTCTAAAAGCATACATTGCTCATACTTCTGCCTTTTTCACACTTCTATAACATTACCTAGGCACCTCTGTAGCTGCTTCCATGCAAACACTTACGGCTGGAAACTCCTATCCTCATTCAGATTTCCTTTCAAGGTGTCGTGGTTTAACCTCAGTCGGCAACTGAGCACCACGCAGCCGCTCGCTCACTCCCCCCCACCCGGTGGGATGGGGGAGAGAATTGGAAGAGCACAAGTGAGAAAAACTCATGGGTTGAGATAAAAACAGTTTAATAATTGAAATAAAATAATAATAATAATGAAATAATAATAATAATAACAATAATAATACACAAAGCAAGTGATGCACAGTGCAATTGCTCACCACCCACCGACCGATGCCCAGCCAGTCCCCGAGCAGCGGCCCCCCCGGCCAGCTTTCCCCAGTTTATGTACTGAGCATGACGTCCCATGGTATGGAATGTCCCTTTGGCCAGTTTGGCTGTGCCCCCTCCCAGCTTCTTGTGCACCTCCAGCCTTCTCAGTCAGTAAAGCATGGAAAACTAAAAAGTCCTTGACTAGTGTAAGCACTGCTTAGCAACAACTAAAACATCGGTGCGTTATCAGCTTTGTTCTCATCCTAAATCCAAAGCACAGCACTGTACCAGCTACTAGGAAGGAAATTAACTCTATCCCTGCCGAAACCAGGACACAAGGAGAGAGAGCCTCACACTTTGCAATGCCTTTCAAAAACTACTTGCAAGAGAGTTACATTCCCATGGACAGCTGCTTCCTCATGTTCTAACTACAGCTGAAACTAGCTTCCCATTACAAACCCAATTTTCTCTTAACTTAACAAGGACTAAATCAACCAGTGTGACTCTTCAGTGACTGCATCATATCATAGCAAGACATGTTCTTGTAAGCTGGAGGTGACTCACACAACAGATCTTAGGGATACAGGAGCCAGTTTCTCTCCAACAGCCTTCCTATTTTAATTGATTTAGGCATCAGGAAGGGATGGCAACCAGATGGATCTCCCTAAATGAAATACCCTACCCACCAGGAATGCCTTCCCTGGATTCACAAACATAGCTGTTTCTTCTCAGACCTCTCAGATCCAGTAAAGGCAATCATGTTAGAAGGTTATCAGGACATAAAGACGACAGGGAGCCGGCTGATGATGATGCATAACAGTGGACTTTCCCATGCTGACCACCACAATAATTAATCTGCTTTTGAGCAGTCTTGTGGCTTACACTAAAGTGAACTAGCCATGTGACCCAAGAAGCTAAAACTAGTTTCCTTGCAGGCACTGTGCTATCTGCTCAAAGTACTGAAATCAGGCCCGTGGTGTTTCACCTTTGTCTGCATCACCTGCAAGACTGACACAGAGACTGGAAACCAGGGCTTTACCCACCATATGCCACAGAAAGAGAGTACCTCTCCTCTTGCTGAGCAAGAACTTGTATGCGTGCTGAGTATTTTCAGCTTTGTCTTGTTCTCAGAACATCACCATGACAGCTACCAAGAGCATTTACTACCCCCAAATCCATTGCAAATTGTGCTGCCTCCATTTCTCTCTTATCATCCAAAAAATGATGGACAGGAATGAACTTTGGGCATATTCCCTGTGACATATACATCACTGAGGATATTCAATAACTAGTAACACAAAGAACAGAAAAAGGAGTTAACACAAGGAGATTTGGAAAAAAACTGATAAGTAAACAGAGAAAGGGCTCGTTAAGCCTATGAAGTGGCCCAAGCTATAATCTATTTGCTGTACCCAGTCTTGGAATTAATAAAACAAATCCCTTGATAAGTCTGACAGAGTTATTAGAGGATGTTAATATTCCCCTCAGAGCAATCTGAAGAAGCGGCGCTGGAGCCACAGAAGGCTGTGACTAGCCTAGTCAGGCAAGGGTGGAGGGAGAGGAACAGGGACCCTTCTCCAAACCCACCTGACTCATTGTCAGCATTGCTTACTCCTACCCAGCCTGCTCTGGGAAGGGTCAGAGGCTGAAGAACAAGGGGGAAACCTGCAGGGAGGAAAACTCCCCACCCCCAGTCCCACTTCTGTTGCCAACCTAATCTTATGTGAGGCAGGAAGAGAGATGCTTCTCCACTGATTGAGCTCTGTGCCATCTGAGCCCTTCCCTGCTCACAGCAGGCCTGGGTGCCAGGCCACAGCAGGGAGGACATCCCGTACCACTGGCCTCAGAGGCCACCACCTGAGCTCTGAAGAAGCAGCAGCTTGTGCAGCCTTGGAGGGCAAGGAACGCTCCTTTGCCCGGTTACACCTGGCACTTACTAGTGCCATATGCCAGCACTCCTTGCGCTGCATCGCAGCATCCCAAGACAGAAATAGCATAGTACATCCATCTGCAATGCACACAGATGTCCCATAGAAATCGAGAGGTGGCACTTTCCACATTAAAAGGGACCTCTAGCAGACTCCGCCCAGTAGCCCAGATAATGTATCTTCAGTATCATGGTACCTCTTTCTTGGAAGGTCTAAGTAGAATTACTAGCATTTGACCGCTGAATCCAACTCACGCAATGGTACACACTGCCCTAAGATTCCTGAGATTATACATCTCTTCTTGAAAAAAAGGGAGGGGGAGGGGAAATAAAACTCCCACTTTCTTTCTCAATACTGATTATAGCTAATACAGAATCAAATCTAGGTTTATTATAGGATCCAGATTGGACTAATCTGTAACTCAGTTCTGTATTGGGAGCCTTGTGGAAGACACTGTATTCGAGAAGTTAGTGATCTTGACCAGGCCATGTCTGCTCTGTTGGGCCTTGTACTTAGGGCTTGAGAAGCCCGTACATCAGCAGGAGTAGCCACTGCATGGGAACCTGCTGGAGTGCCCTGTGCCAGCCTGTGCTGTGTGCTGGTGGGTGTTATGACAGAAATAACATCCCAACCTATCAGGGGAAGATGCATGATTCTGTTTGCTACACAAAATGAAAGGCACTACAGCATGGGAAGGAGGAGGAAAATCTATCCAAGGTCTATCTGATGCTGCATGAAAGCAGGGTTCCCAGCCTCTGAAGTGATATAAGATTTACCCACTATCTATTTTCCTCTTTTTATTATATCTTATTAAAATGTCTATTTTATTACACCATTTGTTGTTGAGCCTTCTTATTTAGGTCTGGAAAAATCCCTGCACACTATCTCTCGCTCTCTCTCTCACCCACCGGCTCCCCAATGCGGAACAGCTCTAAGGGAAAGACTCCTCAGAAAAGGCTGCCACAGGGCTGGTTAGCCACCTGGTGCCATCAAGTGCTAAGATTTGTGCTTCGGTAGGTCTCTCTCTGGCCAAGGAACCACTCACAGTCTCCTGTTCTAAACACTCATCTCCCTGAATTGCCTACTGATTTGAAAATAAAGACCACAATCTTGAAATTTACTTGGTATCTATAATGCGCTTCGCATGCCTCTGGGTTTAGTATAAGTAAGCATCAACTAATTACTGATTCATTCACTCCAATTCCAATTAGGATGGAGTTCCAGTGCGCCTGTAAAGTGAGAACTCTATTTATTACACATAAAAATATATAGTGCGTGCTCCTCCAACTTACAATAATCACCCTAAATACAGCATGAGTAATCAGAAAAAATGCATCTTCTTTTGCTCTCCCTCCTACACCTACATATCATATTTAGATTATGTGTTAGTGGGTTTTATATTCCATGTTATTGCTGTATTTGCTGCTGCAATATGTATATTTAAATTAAATAGAAGTCATCAAGAGTTTCTATTGGAAGCATTTGCCTTGTTTATTGTTGAAAGGCACTGCTTGGAAAAGAGTAACTGCTGACTTAAGTAAATGTGAAACATAATGACGGGAAACAGCTGCATTCTGCATCTTGCAAAATACTAAATTTTCTTGTGTGAATGTCTAAATGTAGACCTCCAGCCTGCAGCGCGATCCATGCAGATGCAGACCCAAGTGCATAATCACAGGGCAGGGCAGGACCTCGTAGCCACTGAATTCAGCAGATGTCTCTCTTCATTGAATGGACTAGGATCAGGCCGCTAAAATTACCAGCACTTGCATGCAGAAGAATTTTGGGTTTGTTTTTTCTATACACAGTCCAAAACACTTTTGATTAATGTGTTAACATAATACACATAAGCTCATACCCAGAACAACAGAAAACAGCCAGAAAAGATGTAGGAAAAAGAGCTGTACATCTTTTTGGTATTGAAAAAATGTTTTTAAATTTCTACTCTTTCTTAAATCTGTGAAAAGGAGTGTGTGCAATAAATAGCTTCCATGCCCATTTTCTCACATCTGTTATACAAAAGACATTGCTGAGCAGTATGAAGCTTTTCACCTCCAAGCCACCAGTTCAAATCCACTGTATATCAATAAAGATTCAAAGTTATTCCCAGCTAGCAGTCCTTCCATGACCTAAGTGAAAGCAGATGAGTGAAGCTCTCAATTCGTATCCTTCTCTGAATCCAGAAGAGCCACCATCATAATAATTGGCTTCCAACAGTACACAAACGTGTTGAGCACTGTATAAACTGACAAAGCACAACCCCCCCACCAAGAAGACTGCCAAACACACTGTCAAGCACTAGCACTAATTGATACCTCACCTGGGTCTTAAGCACAGAAAGAACACAATTTGGTCTTTTATTTCTAAATGCAATCTCTTTGCAGAAAATTTCCATGAGATGCTTGTTGCATGAGTAAAAGCTAGTACCTCTCCTCCAGGAACTGTTATTCCTCACCAGCCGGGATCCAGCTCTAAGTGTTCATGCACCAGAAGTATTGAAAAGGAAGGTGTTAGGACCAGCAGCATATGTCAGGCTGTCCCAGGGTATTTGTACCTCCATGTCTGTGATGAGGTTATAGAGACCCACAGCCCTCTCTCATTCCCCGGACAATCCAGGGCCCATAACTGCAGCATGAACCAGGGAAAGCTGTTCAGCTTATTCTGATTACATCTTCCAGAGCCTCATTCACTGCCAGGTGAGTAATCAGTCCCATACTTAAAGAGCTAATAAAAACTTCCTTCACTAGGGAGACACAGCCCTGAAACAAAACAATAACCATTAGGGAACAGAGATGCAATTCATCTTTGGATTTCAGTGATGGTCATAAGCACTATGGCTGAGGGATTTGGAAGAGGGACTCTACCTTCTTTTCTATGCCCTCTAATTACTAAAAGGGTAACATCTGTTCTCTCTTCTTCAAGAATATATCAGTGTGGATCACACTGGAAATGACTGGAAAGCAGTAGCCTTCCAGGACTGTAGGAGAAAAGTATTTCAGCTATATCAAGGAGTGACTGAAGGATGGTATTCTTGAACAGGCATCTGACCTAGCTGTGTTTTCAAAGACATAATGTTTAAGACGATAGAAAGTTGATTATTCTGTATTGCCACCTCACAACTTGTTGCAGAAACAGGCACTAACATCTGCTTCTGAGTTCACAGAACCACAGAATGACAAAGTAGTTGAGGTTTGAAGGGACCTCTCAAGACCATCTATTCTGACACCCCGACTCCCTCAGGGTCATACTACAGCAGGTTGCTCAGGACTTTCACTAGCCAGGTTTTTGCTATCTTCAAGGATGGAAGACTATGCAACAGTGGGAGGAGTGTCTGGATACGCAAAACAGCCCACTCATTTAAAGAGAGCTGGATATAACCTCTAAGTGGTTCAGAAAGGTGTATCTTTGATGGGCTGGATATAGCCATAAATACACAGGGAGGTGGTCCAAGAGACGTACTCCTTTCCCCTCCACAGAGGAATGGAGTTTGAGAAGAAGAACAGCACAGATAATGATTTGCAGAGAACCCCAAGGACACAGTAGGAATGAAGCTGGAGTTTGTTATGGAGTTTCAGTACTATCTTTCTGAAGTTGAATGCTGCATGATACAGCTGAAGGAGCTGAAGATGAGTCTTTGTATTAGGGGACATCCACAAGAAGAAACTTTCAAACATAGTACAGTCTAATGCTGCTTCAAAGCAAACTTTAGAAAGCCGACATTGAGGCTTCAAGTAGAAGTTAAGTCAAGTCTCTAATGAAAAAACATCAGTATAATGTAGATCCTGAAGGATTACTAATACTGGTAATACTGAATTTAAAACAGAATACATGATTGGATGTAACTGCATAAGCATGTGATACGCTGATATTGTTGCAAGGTGAACCCCAAGAACTGAATACTAATCCAGCATGTTGCAAGAACAGCATGTAGGAGCTTGCACAGGTTCAGATAGCTTTAAGTAGCTCCTATTTAAAGCTTGTACTGTGAGAAGTAGCTCCTCCTGGATGAGAACTTGTTGGCTTGTATCAAAATCTCCTGGATCTGTAAGAAAGAACCAAACTGGTAGTCATATTCAGCCACTCACCTCCCATCTGTCATGCACAGCAGCCACTCAACTAGGAACATTATCTGCAGGTCATTCTGGTATACATCCACGTAAGATGGAAGAAGGATGGGGGCCAACTGGACATATAGACAGGTATGACAACCCAAACACTGTCATTTGGTAAAAGGTGATCGGGAAAATCATAGCCTTGTACCACTTAATCCTGGATATTAGGGAGCATACATGGGGAAGTAATAGAAAACTACACAGTTGCAAAATTAAGCCAATAGAAACCTAGCACAGGCAGTATATGGAGCAGCAGATGGAGCACATGGTAAACAAGTCTGTCATGAAATATCTGTATTAACAGAATGTACAGAAGAACATTTATAAGGACTTTTTCAGCAGCCGCCAGTTGCTAGATATCAAAAGTCTGGTGAGGAAGCTTGCCAGCTTGGAGGCGTAGAGCAACAGGTTTAATAACACTATATCCAGATCCTGATGATTTCCCAGTGAGGGAACAATTGAGTACATCTTCCTGGCTGTTTATATAATGTAACATTATATGGACATATTGCTTATCAGCCATGCCACAACAGAACTCTGTAAAACAAGCAGAAACACTATGCAGACCAGCCTGACAACTTTCTATTCCAGGACATTACTGTAACTTCATCTCCTCCTGAGAGCACATTACTCAACACTGCAGATAGCTCAAGTGGCTATCTGTGCCTTATAGTAATATTGCCCTGGAATGGTTATGACCATTGTCACTGTGGGGAGGACAATAGGGAATATTCTTTTTCTCCAGTATTAGCCATAAAAAGGTGAGGTGGAAACATGCGATCCCCGTGCTTTTACAGTGCATAGGCAGAATATATTGACCTCAGCCACACTCCAGAAGGCCAGAGGTGAAGCCTAACAAATAGTATCAGTTCTGTACACCACCATTTGAGAGGCACTGTTTCCTTCTTACCAGTGTAATACAGTTTAATCCCCACGTGTAAATGACTAGAGAAAAAGAAACTATCCAAGAAGAGGATATTGCCTATCAGTCATGTCCATGAACTTAACTGCTTGTTATGGGTGAAAGATTAACTGTTGCAGCTTCTATCTACTGTGGGAAGTAGAACACTTCTACTCCAAATGCTGAATGCTTGATGAACCCCTCACAGTAACATGAAGAGTCAGGAAGAAAAACAGGCCTTGTGTTAGGAACACAGAGGTCAACAGCACCACTCCAAGGTACATCCTACAGACTGGGTGATGGTACGCAAGAACTGTGAGCCAATCTTGAGCTTGGAGATGTCAGTGAATAAAGGCCCACTCTACTATCCTAAACTTCAGACGGAAGACAATACATATGCATCTGCTAGGTTCCTTCAGACCTAGAACAGGGAAACAACCTCCCTTATTATTTGGTGTAATGTAGCATGAGCAAAAGCTGCTTCTTCATTCCTACGTAATCTCTTGCATGACTCCCAGAGAAAGCAACACCCACTTCTACTGGGGGCAAGCTTTCTTATGAGTGACACCCTGAAAAAGAATGGGGAAAAAGATACAAAAAATTAAACAGGTCAGATAGCTACAGCCATACCATAATTTACAAAAGAGGATGAGGCTGTCTCCAAAGATTTATTCACTAAACTCTGAAAGTGGTCCTAATCACCACTGCAAATTTGCAGGTGTATAATGTGTGTGGGCTGTATTATTAGGGAAGAAGACAACTGTTATCCTCCAATATCTCACTAAACTTCTTGGCATGATATTCAGGTTGCTAAGAAAGTAAAATGTATTGATCTGACAATTGCATTCACTGCAATTCAATGACAAAATGCAAAACCCTAGAAAGCACTAGTTGGACCTTCTGGTATTTCAGAACATGCAGTCCTGTCCTGTATTACAGCTATAAAGTCTCAAGTGAAAACATTCAGGGTTGGTCCGAACCTCTAATGTCTAGTATTCCATGGTAGCACCTTGCCACCATGGTAGACATAGTCATAGTGTTTGGGATGTCCAGAGCCATTTGCAAGACCACCTTGGCCAATCCCCTCTTTAATAATGTCTAAACAAGTCTCTCTGTTAAAAATGTGGTAAATGACATGCTGCCACCTTTCAGTAGTTCTTCAGAGTCACATTTGGTTTTGACTGTTCCTTATAATTTTATGCCCAACAGGATCTCCTTCAGAAAATGCTTGACTCTCATATAAAGAAATCGTATGTTGCCAGAAGAAATTACTATAGACATATTCAGTCCCACAGGAGGAATTGGAATCCCTTCTCCACTCATTTTGCACTGGGTATTACTCAACTGATGCTGGCAAAGAGCTCTGGCGTGGTCAAAGGGGCCTATTTATTACTATAGTAATTTTGGTTGGACCATCTGGCATCCTGTAAACTATTCTTGATATCTTGATCTCCAGAGTCTCTGAAACTCTTAAGAACAACTTCTGAGCACTTAACAGCACCTTAATATACCCCAGTTTGCATGATATTACTTCACCAGATGACAAGGCTATAACAGGTCCTTTGGTAGTAAGCATTAGTACTGCTTTGTCACTAGATCTTAGGCTTCACAGTCTTTCTCCATACCAATAGGGAAAGATATTTTCCATTGTCTCAAATGCAGTGCAGACCACCTTTTTACTGACTCCAGATCACTCAGCAGTGGACAGTCTCATGACATACAAATTATGGTTGGTTTGATGGATACTAGCCAAGTTTGGGCTATTCCTGACAAGGTTTGAGGCAGGACCTTGGCAATCACCTTAGAAATACAGGGCCTGGCTTCAGTACCAATGATGATCAAGACAGCCTTGGTGCTGCTGCCTCAGCACAAGCAACATCCGCTCTGGCTGTTTTCTCCCTGCTATCTTTTCCACACTAGTCTTTGCTTTCCTATCTGTTATAGGAGGCCCTGAATGAAGCCACCTCATCTGAAAGCAGAAGGCTGGAGCTTGTCTCCAACAGGGCCTTCAAAGACTGTTCCAGCAGATGGAGCTTTTACCTCATGTCTTGCAATTTACACATTCTTGTGGAGAATGACAATTGGGCATCTGCTCCTTTCTGAGATTCCCAAACACAGAAGAGATGCCTGTTGTGTCCATCCCATGTAAAGACTAACCCTGGAAAATACAGAGCGCTTAAAGCTGGCAGGGCTTTGAATCCCAGAAGGGTCAGAAGGAGTCAGTTCAGACAGACAGAAGCAATTCATACCAAATGGTCTAGGAGATAACAGAGATGAGGATTTTCTCAGAAATCAGTTTAGCTTGAGTGTGTTAGCCATATTCCACTCTGTAGTTCTCTGTCATAAGGCCTGGAGGGAAATGAAAGAAGGTCACAGCACCTTTACGTCATCCTATTAAAGAAAAGGGAGACTCAAAGCTCCTACAACTCCTCTAATTTCATCGGGCCCACACCCAATAAGATCCATAGTGACATCTGAAGACCTGGAAGACTTCAGTCCCCAGAGGCAAGAGCAGAAGAACGAGAAAAAAAGAAGACTGTTGTAGGAAAAAAGAGATTAATGCATCGCTGCATTGTTCTTACACCTGGCAAGGTTCTTGGGACACATTTGATGAGGGCTAGAAAGGTGTGAAGAGTGTGTCTCTAGTATCAGGTGGCTAATTCCAGCAAGGGAATCAAACATCAAAAGGAGGGAGATTTAGAGCCCTCCCAGCAGAAGCTCAGAGAACAGATCCTCAAAAGATGTTGATACTTCACTTAGCCGAAGACAAATACTAGGATGGAAATGTGAAAGTACAGCTTTACCTTCCACCTGAGTGCCTTGAAGACTGATCAGTTTTCCATGCTTCGGCAGCCTTCCCACCTCAAACACACAGCGCGACTGGGTTCTCCCTTGCTGACTCGCTTTCTTTTTCTCCAGTTGCAGAGCCCAGCCCCCAGCCTCCTGTAGCTTTGCCTCAGAGAGACTGCTTTGCCTCCTAGTGCCAGCACGCAAAAGCTGGCCTGGCCAGTCACAACCAGGAGGCTCTTCCCCTGCCAGCCGTGATCATCTTGACAGCTCTGCTTTCTCCTCACATCATCTGTCATCTCTCTCACTCCACCTTCCCTTCCTGCAATCAGCCTCCTCCATCTACCACATTAGGATTGGGGTCAAGAGGAACAAGGATCAGTGCCAAAGTCAGAGCGCTATCTGCTTCCTTCCTACTCCCAACAGAGTGATGAGCCCAACAAAGCCAGGGTGAAGCCTGGATGGGACAATTAGGCTGGAGGAAAAGCGGTGAAAAGCAGTAGGGGAGCCATAAGCAGCTACAAAAATCAACTCATCATACTTCTGCTCTGAGGAAGGAACAGCTGGAGTGTTGGTGTTTAGGTGTGGTTTGGCTTATGAAAGACTGCCAGAAAGATTTAAGGAAAAGATCCATACAGTCACAGGTCTGGGCACCACTCTCCAACCATCTATCATGGAGCTAATAGCTCTAGCAATATATCTCAGTCTGGACTCGCCACTCTCTTTTCTGTGAGTATCTTGGGATCCACTTTGACAGCACTACCAACAAATGTCACTCCTGATCTTGGCATTGCCTGTTAGTTTAGATCTGTTTCCTTCTGGCCTAGTTCTGCTGATGAGTTTTATTACAGACCTGAAGGAATTCCAGTGATGTGCTTCTACACAGCACCAACAATTAAATTCTGTTGTGCACTGCACTAAAATAATCCATAAGTAACACTTACAGCTTCTAATAATTTAATTTAAACAGCTTCTGTAACAAATGCCAGGTCAGAACTGTTAGTTACCCCTGAGCAGAGGAGTCCTACTTACACTTCTGTGTGCTATGCAGTAAAACAGAGTACCTGTTGGAGGACAGTATAGTTAAATGCAGTATGACATGATTACACAGAAAATAAGAGAGCACTTTTGGGTTAAAGAGCCTGTACTCAAGTCTTCTCATATTATTGTTTCCAGAATAAGCACAAGGTCATCATGTCCCATCTGCCACCATCTTCATTCCATGCAGAACTTTCTGCTCGCTTCGGTGCCTGTTTGCCAGGCAACTTTGTTTTCAAGGGTTACACTAGAAATGGGACATATTGGAACCATTTTCAATGTCTAAAGAAGAGATTTTTGGACAACAAACACAGAAGAAAGAACTTAAAATTTTTTTTTAAGCTACTCAAAGACAGCAAAGATGAAAAGCCCAGGTCTTTTCAGGAATTTGTTTTCCCATGTGATCTTCTCTCAAAATAACCAAAACAAACAAAAAAGTCCCACCAAAAACTCTTCTGTCTCCATCACATATGAACAACCTTCTATAAAGTCAGATCTATCTCTCAGCTGGAAGGCCAGCACATAAGAATCCTGCCTTCAGTGGTTCGTTGGAGTCACTCCACTCTGGAGCAAAGTTTCCAGTCAAACTCACTGTCTATATTGACAATGAACAACAGGCAGGAAGAGAAGGTTACATGAGAGCATCACCTTGGCAAGTTTGCAGAAATGCAGAGAGGAGGGGAAATGTAAGACCCCATTACACTTTCTCCTGTCACCTTCCATCCAATGGGATGTTCAGTAAAGCATTCAAAGACTTGGAATTAGTGTTTCATTTTGGTATTTTTGGTGAAATCATAAACATCTCTCTACTGGAAACGTTTAAAGAAACCGGATCTTCTCTTCCCTGTTTTGAAAAGTTATATTGAAGAGCACATAAACCGCAGATGGGTAAAACCAGCTAAAACTTTTATTGCTACAAATCTGTTTTCCCTCATTACTGACTATAAACCAACATTAAACAGAGGAATCCATAAAGCATAGCCCAAATAGTGCAGCACACTGGGAAGAGGTAGGGAACAAGCTGGTTCAAGATGGTTTCAGCTGACAAAGTTATGCGACAACAGCCACAAAGGGCAGAACTTCTTGGATATGTACAATCCATTCCACCAGAAAGAATAAAAAGAGATCTTTCTTTGAATTTCAATCAGCTGACATTTTACAAGGATTCATAAAATCCAAAGCCCCATTTTTAGCCTCACATTCAATGTAGACCACAGTATTTTGCGGCTTTTCTAGCACACTTGGATAAAACTAGATAAACTACTACATTGTTTAATACTTAGGATTTAGCATTCTGGATTTCAATCCCACCTCAGGCAGCTTCTGACTCGATACCCTTCAATAAATCACATTCTGCTTTCCTCTCAGTTTTGTCATCAGTAAAATGGAGATAACATGCATTTCACAGTGTGGTAGAGTGATGTGAAGGCTGACTGATTTATCAGTAGTTGTGAGATGCTTAGGAATACTCTGATGAAATGTGCCACATGTATGCACAATTTATTATTAACCTGACAGCATTTTAGCTCTTTTATTTTCCTGCCTTGCACACAATTCAAGTGCAGGATGCCTGAAGCACATTTGAATGGATGCCATGTGGCATTTTGATTGTAGCAGGTACTACCATTTAATTCTGAAATTCACAACTTTAACATCACATTAAAGCAGGATTTTTGCAATTAATTTTCCTTCTTCATTCAGTTTTTAAAAAAGAACATTTGAATGGCCTTGGTTTTAGTTCAGTATCAGATCATTAAAATTATTAAAGGCAAACACAGGCAAGGAAAGAATCTCAAACAGAAATGTGTTCTTTGGGCCAAATCTTTAGAGGTGAAAAAATATGGAAATAAATACAATACGAAGGTAAAATGATCAAAATTACTGTTTAGAAGCCCAAACCAGTCACAAGGCTCCAAGGTGCCTGAATCACTTTTCAAAATGGGACTTAAAAGCAGTATTTTTTTAAACTGATGAGATCAACAAATCTAAATAGATTTGGGGTTAGTTCTTAGTGAAGCACATCTTTCATCAGTATGAACAAAGGCTTTGCCTGACTAAAGAACATTTAGTGTATGAGGTTAATTTTAAGTTGAATACTATTTATGTGACCAGATGTTCAAGAAAACATTTTATACAATGATCTGTACATTTGATGTGTTTTCTACAGAACAACTCATTAATGACACTGTATCTGCAAGTTCAGATAGTTCATGTGCCCACACTGCAGCACAGTCAGCCAGCCATTCACAAGGAGAAAAAAATTGGGCTAGTGTAGGGCTAGAAACTAAAACAGATGAAACCTACATTTTGTTTCACTCGCAGACCTGAAAAGTGGCTTAAATTGTTTTAGTCAGCTTTCCAACAACATTTTGTCAAGTAACCAAGAGGAAACTTAAGCAATTTCAGCTGTGGAAGAAAACCAGTGGAGACTGTTACAAATGCCCCAAAACAGTGGGATATAGATTCATAGATTTTTAAGGCCAGAGGGAGCATTAAATAGACCTACAACAGAGCAGTGACCTCCACTGTAAGTGGTAGCAGGGCTATAATTAAACACCATTGACAAATGAGGTCTAAAATCACAGCCAATTGTTCTCCTGAGATAGAGGATCTGTTACTTAGTACTTTGGTTTAGCTATCTTTTGCCTTAGGCAAACTAGGAGTCACCACACTGGCAGTGGCAATGACAGGGAAAACATCCCAGAGCTCAAGAATGGCTGTCATGCCATACTAGTGCATTTCCCAAGTGATTTTCATAGGCAGAGCCTTGCTCATCCAGCCCAAATCTCAGCTTTGACTGGCTGCATTTCAAAGAGCATTTCTTGCACAGAGAGGTATTTGTTATACTCTTCTTTGGGAATGCCCACTGCCCAGGCCTCAGGTCCAGCTACATTGCAAACTACTTAGGTTCAATCCAACACACTAAAAAGCTAAAGACCAAACTGCTGACAATCCCAACCTCTCAAATCAGCAGCTCTGGTTCTTCTTTAATGTATGCAGCCTTGCTGCCTTCACTGTCACTCTTCAGAGAACTGCACTGTTCAATGATACTGCCACATCTGAGAAGTCAAACGGGGAATAACCCACCCAAGTCCCATCCACCCAAGATCATTCCTTGGGCCTTTCCTTTAGTGGAGCTCTTGACAGACAGCAGTACCTACAGATCTGTCACTTCCAATGAACTTAAATGATAACAGTGCTTCACACCACTCTTCCTTCCTGGGAGGTTTCAGAGGGCATTGATCTGACTCATCGTCCGACCTGTGCTCCAGGCTCCGCGCACTGTCTGCAGGCTGGAAATCTGCTCTCCTCTCTGATCAAGTCTAATCTATGCTTAGGTCTCCTTTTGCCTCCACTTCTGGGCCTAACAGTTCCACAGTCGTAGCACAGTGGGGTTGAGTCCACAGGTTTTCATTAGAGCTTTTTAGTCAGTGTGGGAGCATATGCCCCTTCCTTAAAACACTTCAACATTTTTGTGATATATTACAGCTTATCAGTAGTAGGTCTGTATTAGGGACAATAATGTCAGTAAGTTGTAAAATAAGCTAGAAATATATGTGCAATTGACATAGATTACATTTTAAACAACGTCAGAATCCAGAAATTCTACAAAATAAAAATACATTGCTTTTTCTGCAGACTGTCATAAAAATCAGTATTTTTTTCTAAATATTTTGATTTTAATGAAACCAGCATTTCTCACAAGGAAAACATTTCCAAGATGTCTTATTCTGATGTGCCTTAGCTGGTCAAAATGTTGCTTCACACGTCTTTCATTTTAACACGCCACAAGATAAGGCAGTCAAAAAAGAGACTGCCTTGCAGATATACATTTATGTATAAGATGGGAAGTAGAGATAAAGTGTATAGGTATATAGGTCTCATATCTGCTCAAAACCAGCAGCTTTGGGAATTTGTTGTAGATGTGTTCATTGCTGCAGTTGAAACACAGCTGAGCATTTCAGCTTAACTAATGAAGGAAAATAGAAAATTTAGGAGGAGACAGCTAAGCCAGTAACCTAAATCACAATTTGATCATTGGAGCCCTAATGGGTTTTTTTATGTTCAATGAAGAAAAAAAATCAGATCTCCAACAGCAGAGTGCCCACTAGAGGAACTCTGAAGAAAGAGGATTTTGCCATTTTCTGGAGCATCGAATGTTTTCTCAGAGGGTCTTCTACCCAATAATAAACCTATAGACATACCACTATCATCGTATGACTACCTTCCAAGCTTCCGTGATCACACAACTACCAGTACCTGAGCTGGCAAATTTTCAGCTAGATATGCCTGTATGAGTTGCGCCTCTTTTCACATTAATATAAACATACCTGTAGCTCTGGTTATCCTGAGAGATGTAACAACGCTACTGCTTCACGATGGCAATATATCCAATCCATATTTTTTTTGTGTTTATTGATCTCCTGTTGAATTCCTTAAAAGTTGATGCTATGTGAATAACAAGGACCTACACAGATCTCAAATTACACCAGAGGTCTGGCAGGCATCATGCAGGGTAGTCCCTTTGTGCAGCCCCCCGCCTCCTAATGCACCGAGTCCCAGGGCAGCTCTCACAGGAGCCACAGAGGAAAGGGCAAAAGACAGAAGAAAAAGCACAGAAATTCTGGCTACTTTCCCAGCTTTTTCTTTTAGGTGATCCTAGACAAGCAATTTAATCTCCTTTCCTCTTCACAAGCCCCATCTATTTTTTTTCCCCTTCTTTTTTTAACAGCAATTTATTAAGGAATATTTCCATACACTTCTTCCAAATTTAAAAAAAAAGAATCTTTGTGGAATATAAGCAATATATTTTTGGTCACATACAGAAAGGAGCTTAAGGAATTTAGCTGCAAAGGCCACTGAGCTATGAAATTCGCAGATCACAACACAAGCCACTCTCATCTCTGCTAGCCATCTCTGCCTCAACTGTGGTTTCTGACCAGCCTCAGTGGACAAACCTGCCTTTAGCTCCAAGGATTTCTCCTATATTACCTTAAGGAGAGGGGTATTGAGAGGCACTCTGGCCCTGAAAGCCAAACTGGCAGGATGGAAGCAGCAAGAAAGACCAGAAAATCAAACACATGCCTGCAGAGACACACCAGAGGTTTGGAAAACTCAGACAGGGTCATTTTTCTCAAGTACTAAGGCAACAAACTGAGAAGAAATGAAAATCCACCCAAGAGACTACACAGTCTAAGAAAGGCTTCTGAATAAATGTAGCAACCAAGCTAACTCTGGGGCCTGCCAGCAGCATTAGAGATTGAAGCCTGGTTTTAACCTACAGCTCAGATTTCTACATCTACCAATGAACTGCTTCTTCCTTTCTGACAAAGGTCTATGTCAAATACTCAGGGCCAAATCTGGTCCATTACATTCACTCAGGTTACTTTACTGGTCAAATTCCATGAGTAAGAGGAGGAAGATCACACCTTAGAGCAAAATTCTGAGAGCCAAGTACCTCTTTCTTCCTTGGCCGACACTGCAAACTGCAGACCAGCTACAAATACACCTGCTGTATCTAATAAGCAGTTAGAGTTGTCTTGACAAGAGTTAACAGGAAAAGAAAGAAGATTTTACCCACCATTTCAGTGCCTTAGAACCACAAAACACTTGCCAGCTTTGGGCTAATTAAACACTCAAAAACAACCCAACGGGCTTTCTTCTCTGTATTCCTGCTTTTTATGCAATGATTCATACAGGAACAGCGGAAGTGCAAACTCCCCCATTCTGCTCTGGTAGCCTTTTATACTCTCTTTGCTTTCCCTGGCAGCACAAGGTCGAGGCAAGTCTCGAGCACGAGGTGAAAGGGGCAGGCTGGAACCAACAGCCGTCGCAGGGAGAGTGCCAGTGCAGACAGGTAGGCAGAGGTGGGTCACCGCACAAGGAAAAGCATCTGACCAGCATCTGAGGTTCGTGACAGAGGGCATTTGGGGGAAGTCAGTGGAGCACACGGGACAGATACAAAAAAAGAGTCAAAAGCTCTCCTTCTCCCATTGCTCCTATCAGCACCCTGCAGTGCAGCATCTGCTCCATGTCACCCAACAGGGAAGAGGCTACACTGCTGCTTGGGCTCTGTCTTTACCAGCACAACTGCAGCCTGGCCTGGGAAGGGTCTGAGTACTCATAGTGTGACACTGCACAAAGTGGCAGGAAACTGGGAGATTTCAGTTGAAAAGAAAGATGAGGAATGCTCCTCAAAGATGGCCACTTAACAAGGAAAAACACCTTAATTTCTAACTGCAAGCCTAGCTGGAAAACTGACAATCAAACCAGGTCATCCTACTGGGTGCTCATGAATTATCATCATTTACCTGTCCTGCTAAGATATTTATACACCTCTATCACTGTCATACAGAAGCATGTGGAATTCTTAATACCTACAGTACGGGAAGCCCCACTGGCTACATATTTCAGATATGGAAATTGAGACATGGAGGGTAGCCAGGTACATATCCCCTACAAAGAAAGGTCAGTTGATTCAATCTTGAGTCCTTTAGTCTGCCAGCAAATCACACCAGGAACGCAGGAAGTCTGTGGCAGAAATGGAAGTCAGTCTTTTACGTGCCAACGCTCTTACAACCGGACCATCCAAGATCTGCTACCCCAGTCCACTTTCTTTACACGTTATACCTTGGTCTCCTCTCAGGATAATGAGATGAGCAAGTGTACATGCAGGCAGGGCCTGGATAGCTGAAATAGCATGACTGGCAACGCTGTTGGCAACACAGAATGTGAATCCAGTGTACTCAGGTCCCAGCCCCATTTCAGAGCAAACACATTCAAATACAAACCAGTTCTGCTTCGAGTAGTCTGTGACATCCACAGTCCTCCCTACATCCCCACATCTACCTCTCTCAGTCTTTGGGCTGTTTTGCACCCAGCTGTCAGCTCCTGGACCTGTTCACAGACAGAGGAAGGGCAAATGCTTTGCTCTGCAGGGTAGGTTTACAATGGCAGTGAGCCTGTCTGCAATGAAGGATTGTGGGAGAGACACACACATACACCCAAAAGTCACATTGCTGTCTCTGGACAGCAATAACATGGCAGTTGCCTTGCTTTCTATAGGGAGAGAAAGAAGCCTTGCTATCCATCAAGTTCGAAGTGGGTCAGCAAAGGAGCAAGAGGTAAAGCGAAATCAGAAGTTGGCCCAGGACAGGTGGCCGCTCTACCATTTCATCACATGGATTACCGCCTTCTCCCACATCCAGGAGCACTCAGTGCTGAGGTCGACGTGCAGAGGCGCATCTTCTCTTAGTAGTGCCGGAGTTTGCCAGACAGATGTGCTCCTCCTCTGCTTCTTTTCCTGTAGCTTTGTCGTGCCGTTTCCAGCATCCTGAAGGTAGCTGGGAGGATTATCTCCCTCCATTTTCCACCAAAACTTAACAAAAATTACCCTGTGGCAAATGACCTGCACACCTCCATCCTGGAATAAGGATGAAAGCAAGGCTACAGCATGTGCTGTCTTGCTTGGGGCTATATTTACTGCTGACTGACCTCCATGACAGACTGCCTAGCTCAGCAGAAGCCTGGACAGTAATAATACATCAACTCTTTTTTTTTTTCCTCCCCCTTTTTTTTAAGGGCAAAACCAAAGGGAAATAAACCTTCCTTCTGAAATCAAATTATTTCCTGACCATAAGTTGGAAAGAGAAATTTCTGGCTCTGCTCGCTTCCATAATTATTATTAGTTAGTTTTATTTAAATCATTATTTAGTAACGCCCAAAAATTCCAGTTTAGATCCTAGCTGTGCACACTTTGGGACAGAGCAGGAGCCAGCAGGCTGGTCTATGGGCTGATAGAGGAAGCTGGTATCAGAGACCAGCTAGATTTATTCCTCCAGAAGCTCACTCAGCCCATTCAGATCTACTCTTTACAATAGCCAAGAACTGTTCTGTTATACTATCAGGCAGGTAAAACCAAGACAGAACAGCTGCTGTAAACAGCCGATGTGAACTATGGCTTACTCTTTTATAAAGTAACATTTTCATCCTGTTTTTTTGCCCCGAGTCCCACCTCCTTCTTGCCTACAAATTGTTCTCACTCTTCACCAGTTCCACCTCACACCAAATGGCGATCTCCTTTGTACCCAACCACCATTTGCTTCATTTCAGCAGAGGAGATATCCAAGCTTTGCCTAACTGAGGGCTATAACTTGTCTGTTGCCTGAGGGCTGCAGCTGATCTGCAATGAAGCAGAAAAGGATTTTAGCCTCATGGTCATCTACAATACAGAAGAGTGAAACAAGAAGAATATAGCTGTCAGCATGTATTGCAGCTAGACTTTGAATCAATGGCACACTCCATACGGGGGCCTGGAATCTCCCTGTGGCTTCCCTGCATTAAAAGCCGGGAAGGGTACGAAACACATCCAGCTAGGTCTGGAGCTGCAAGCAGTCCACACTTAGTGAGGGGAGATGGGTCCTAGGTCATTTCTGTGTATGGGATCTAAATTGAAATTCTGCAGCTCCGGCTCAGCTTTAAAATTTATTATTAGGAATAACAATGGTGCTTCAACTGCACTTTGGAGTTTCAAAACACTTTATAAACATTAATTAATATCTTAACACATCATCTTTCTCTGGTGCCCATCTGGCAATGCTTCAAAAAATTACAACCAAACTGGAAAATAATTACTATTTTCAATAGAACCAAAGGAACTTAAACCAGGAAGAATGAGCAAGAGAAACAGATGGGGAAAAACAAATTGCTGCAAAACTAAGTCATGAGCAGAGTTCTTACCAGCTTTCGCCCAATGGCCAGAGCTGGGGCATAAGAAGTGGCATAAAACAGCAGATTTGCCTCTTGCAATATTTACTCCACAGCCCTTGGAGACATTCGGGTCTAGAGTTTTGTACTGGTAAGTGACGATCTGGGGCCACCAAAGTGTGTCCCAGAACTGCCTGCTGTCCTCTAGAACAGCAAAGCACAGGACCAAGGGAGGGTCTGCAGCTGTTTATTGCTGGTGAATTCAACAACAACCAATTTATATTCATCTATCAAGGAATATGCAAGTGGAAGCAAATATTATGGTCATGTTCATTTGTTTCTGATTACAAAATGTATGTAAATGCATATGCAAATTAGGTGTACCCATCAGGCTCATGGCAAAGTGCCAAATTAGCCCTTAGTGTTACAAAGTTTGGGGTGGCTGGCAGGGAGATACGGTGATTGCAAGTGAGGCTAGGCAGTCCGTTTAGATGCAGCCAAAACTGGGCTGCTCCGAAGGGGCAGGTGGAGGATAAATCCTGCAGTAACCTGTCGCTTTAAACGAAGCTGAGGGGCTATAGAAAAATCTGTTCCCGCTGCAGTTAAAAGTGTGATAATTACAGAGCAACGGGCTCCTCTGTCATTCAGCAGGCAGCATCCCCAGGAAATCTTGCTCTGTAATCAAGGGAAGAGGTGCAATCAGGCCCCTATTCAGGCTTCGTTTAGAAACAGCCCCTGCAGGCAATACAAAGGCTTCAGCATGGTGCTTTGTGAAGCTGGTGATGACATCAACGTCTTGGTTCTGCAACTACAAGCAGACGTAATGTCATTTCGAAGCACATCTTCTGTTCACCTTCCCTCACAAAGTCCAGAAGGGGCCTAGGGAGAGGGGTGAGGTCTTGGGCCAAAATACTCTTGTACATATAATGTTGCACTCACACTGTCCACATTAGTGAACCCACTCTCTACACCACGACGTTGGAGGAAAAGAGAATTTATTGCAGGCTAAGGAAGACAGCGTGATCCTGAATGAGCAGATATGAACATGCTCATCTGGCTGCTACAGCAGCACTGTTTGCAAAATTTGTGTGGGGAAGGTTTTGGGTTGGGTTTTTTCCAGTGACATGAATGTATCTGTGCTGCTCAAATTCTAGAGGAATCTTATTCTCTTGGCAGCAGCCTGATCCCACAGAGACTGATGAGGTGTATTAGAGGGGAAGGTGTGGCTGACTTCAGCTTTCTGGTCTAATGCCACCATTGCCCAGAAACATACAAATTAATTGCTACTCAAATCAGCCATCCTTTGTACCCTACAGAGCTGTCAGATTCAATGAACCGGTTTACTCCAACTGCAATAAAAAATAGTATCACATTTTATTCAAAACAGCCAAACCTTCCAAATTGTGCACACATTTGCACTCCTGCTGTATACACTCAGACACAGAAATCGTACTTCTCGTTGACCAGCAATGACCAGCTCAGCTACCCATCTGGGCATGTAGCTACTATGACATACACAATCCTGGTAACTCTGGGTCCATGGTAAGTGCCAAAAATCTTTCTGCACATCAGGGCACATCTGGGACAAGATTTACAGTTTTCTGTCAGGATGGAATGGTTGTTTTCTGCTGAGGTTCACCATAACTGGAACTGCACTTTGCGTTACAGTAACCCCTAGTACTGTAAATAGAGCTTCATTCCGTCACAGTACAGGCTCAGCACTCTCTATTTATTTCTTATTTCTCTGGCCACAGAATAAATGAGTTTGCTGTGGTTTTACCATCTGCAGACATAGGCATCAGTCAATAGCCAAGTAACGGCCTGGACACTGTCAAGAGAACTCATTATTAAAAGAGTACATATTGCATTTAGCTGTTCAAACAGAAGTTGTTATTGATTGGATCCCATCAGTTCCCAGTAAAAGAGTCAACTCCGGTGACGAAATGAAAATACGCACACAGACTACGGACTAGTAAATACTGTAATGGAGTTAAGGATTCCCCCCAAAAGGGAGTTGTTGATATCCAGTTGAAAGAGCATGTCTTTTTCAAAAATGAGACTGGGAATAAAATAACCATGTTATTTCTGCAAATATCCAGAGGCAGGTTACAAAACAAAAGGGAACAGTTCTGACAACAAACATTTCAATCTCTTGGGAAAAAAGCAAACAAAGAAAATACAAGTTGGTTAATGGCCAATGAAGCCACAGGCAGGAAGAGCCTGACAGTCCCGCTGTTCCTACCACATCCTACTGTTCATCAGTGGAGGTTCTGCCACACTCACAGAACCGAAAGAGAGCATCTTTGGAGTTTGCCAAGTTTTTCAAAGTCAGATAAAAAGGTAGCTGTACCTAACTTGGTTCCTGTTTTGTTTCCTTGCCACTTTTCTTTGTCTGCTTGTTTCCACTTACTAAACAGCTTTTCTTCTGGTTTTCCCCTTCTTCTCACAATCTGCACAGACACTGTAACATTTTTGGGTGACAGCATTTAACACACAGAAATCACCACTGCTGCAGCATAAAGGAGGCAGAAAACAAGGCTGATTATAAAATTCTGACATAAACCAAATATCCACCATGAAGTAATACAAGAGAAAACTGAAGAATCAGACAAGGTAATGACTGTTTGTGGAAATCTCTACAATTGTTTCATTGGAAAAGCTCTCTGCACAGCATCTTATGTGTGAGTGAAGAGACCACAGCTAACAGTGAGTTAAAAATGTTTATTAAAAAAGGTACATCGTGACAAACTTCTTTGCTCACCCTTAATAGAAGGTTGGGCTGGAAACTGATGAATCACTATAGGAAACAAACAGCAATGGTGACGCATGGCTTCAAAAGGTAACAATAGCACTGCTTGATCCGTGATGTCTACAACAGAAATATCCCTGGCTTCATTAGAAGATGTATTTCATATTGCTCCACCCACCCAGAAAATGCAGAAATTCCACCACCTGAGCCCTGATTAGAGCTCTCACGATTGCCCCACAGGTACATGGAAGCCTCGTGCACTTACAGTAGTTTCTCAAGATGTTCACTGAAAACCATATGCTGTTGAAGTCTTGAGCAGCAACCCGTGGAGCCTGGATCCATTAGCCCAGCAGTAGAAAGAGGCTTATATCTTTATGTTTCAGGGTCCACATGCCTGTGTGGCTCTTGCAATCTTCCATCACCCACAACTGGCATTTAGACATGAGGTGTATTTATTCTGTAAGTGTATGAGGATTGGGCCCAGCAGCCCAGCTACTGAAGTGCTTGGTCACACCCAGCAGTCTCTCCAGCTTCACATAATTCATAGTTCAAGCACAGAAAATAGTTCTGGCTCATTATTGGTTTGGACCTGATCAGTGCGGAGCAAATAGCCAGGAAGAATTCTGGTGTTCAGTACTTCACAGGCTCACACCTCCTATCTAATGGTCATGTACTGTTACCATGATATTTGGATATAAAGCCAAATTTTCTGTTATCATTAATAGCACCTTAAAATGAGTGCACATATGGATGTCATGTTTATTTTCCAAACCTTCCCTTCCTAGAAAAACATATTTGCTTCTCCATCTATACTGTAAATGTAGAGCTGTATTTACACAGTATTTCTGCAGGGCTTTTTGCTTACATATCAACAGTATAGGGACTTTATTTTCAGCACTTCTCACATTCTACATACTAAATTCCAGTTAATCTATTTTCATTGCCAAAAGAAGTAAACAAATGCTAGTTGTGATAAGATATTATTGCAAGTATTTCCATTCTGACAAAATTTCAGGGTTTTTTTTTCCTTGAGATTGGACACTTTTTGCCCAGGTTTCATCTTTAGCTTAAGCTCAGACTGTTGTGTTAAACCCAAATGTCATAAAAAATGCTGTGATGAGATTCTCAAATTCACACTGGGATTTCCAGTTGACTTACTTAAGTCTCTTGCACATACAGAGTTAATTACCATCACACTGCTAAAGACCAAGGAAAAAACCCTGAAATACACTTCATCATGTGGTTTGCATGACTTAAAACTTCTGGACTCAAATTTTTAAAGAGGGTATGAAACAACGTAGAGACACTCAAATCCCTCTTCCCTTTGCAGTACTAAGTAAGATCGTTCAGCAGGTCCCAAAACAATTTAATCGAGTATGCTAAAAGAATCAAGGTGCCATTCAGCGGCTAGTATGCAAGCAATTGAGGGGGAGCATGGGGCTTCCACAGACTAGTAACAGCTAATGTCAAAGATGGCCTAACTTTTGCAATGTCCTGTCTATCAGTTATATTAGCCATACATACATGGCTCCTGTTTACCTACACTTCACTCAGTTTTCAGGGACACAGGGTAGTGGAATTCACCCAGATAGCTAAGATAACTTCTTAGCGCTGCTTCACCAACACCAACATAGGGTACTTCTGTATTTACCAGTTTATGTATGTTCTCTACCCGTATTAATAATTTGCTGATGAAAACCTGCCCATGCTACAAATGCAGCATCCTTTCAGAAAGGCACTTTTTGCAACTGCTCATGCTCTCTATCTACTCCCATTTCATTACTTCCAGCCGGAAAAAGAATGGTGGAACTTTAATTCCTCTGATAGCCACCGGCAGGGACAAGAGCTCAGTCGTAGCCCTGTTAAGCGACAAATTAACTCTTTGGATTATGTAAAGATCAATGGGAAGCAGGGAAGTATTCTCTTACCTTCAGAACACAGCTTGCCAGCATATCCAGTGGCTGAGCAGTCACAGTGTGGCTCGCCATCTAGAAGGAAGCAAGTGCCACCATTTTCACAGGGATTTTCTGCACAAAGCCCTTCCATTTCCAGCCGGACCCCTTGACTGCCCAGGAGCTGCGGCTCAGAGTTGCCGTATTTCAGATCCAGGATAAATCCTTGAAACGGAGGCTCACCCAGAACACCATCAAGGGTCAAGGCAGCAGGACGGATGTCCAATGGGACTCCACCAACAAAAAGGTCACTGATGATATTCATATACTGGCGTTGTGGACGCACCTCGCCTGGCTTGGCTTCACCATCCAGCACTAGCACCGTCCGAAGGTGATTGCGGCTGACCATCAGGAAGTGCCAGTTGCTGTCGTTGACCTGCTTGTCTGTGATAACTGTAGTCTCCGCACAGTCCACACTGAACTGGAGCTGGATGCGCCCATCAACAAGGGACAGACAGAGGAAGTCACAGACACCACCATCATCAAAGTAGAGGAGCAGCCCAGCAGAGACGTTGGTCTTGAACTGGAAGCTGAGTTCGCTCCTAGTGCTGGCATCCCAGCGGAGGTAGCGGGCCCACTGGTTGGGGATGCCCATGAACTCCAGACCCAAACAGAGACCCAGCAAGGAGCCCAGCAGCAAACTCACCTTCAAGGTGAAGTAGACGGAGTGCAGAGTGAAGCCCATTGTTTCAAGAATCTGCTCTTCCCTAGGAGAAAAACAAAAGCCACACTATTGGGAGGAGATGCCCAGCAGTCAACACCAAATGTTAAATCCAACAGGAAGAGGAGGAGAGCACAGAGAGTGACAGAAAGAGAGAGAGTAAGTGGAAAGTAAGATAGCAAGTGCACGTGACCAAGGGGAAATGTCTCCTCCCCAAAGAAAGATCTCAATTATCCTTCAGGATCCAGAGGCTTTTATCTCAGAAGTACAGAGTACATGAAGTGACTTCTCCAGATGGTGTACTTTTGTGAAGGGCAAAATAACCCACAGCAATTTGTTTTGGTAGAACACAAAGGTGACACTGGTTGTTCCAGGGAGGAAGGAAAGGCAGAGCTGAAGCCCAAGCCTCAAATTCTGGTTTCCTAGAAGTGACAACAATATTGACGGAGGTGGCAGTGAGATGGAGGAGAGAGTGAATTCATAAAGCACGTGATCCTCGAGAGGGCAAAAATAAAGTCAATCTTCATGATGCACTGGTGGCTACCCAGCCCATAATTCACTGCTTGGCACTCACGGAGCTTGCAGGACCTGTGGCATCAAGAGAAGAAAGGAAAGGAAAAAGTTAGTCCTACTACTCACCCTATCTTTACCATGAAGCTTATTAACATCTTGTCCAGTAACTCATTTATATTTCTTGATACTCTGGCCACTTCTTCATGCCTGCAGTTGGCTATACAGTCCTCCAAAGCAGCAAGGACACCTATGTCCTCAAAATTAAGAGGACCAAATAGAGAACTCACCAAGTGAACCACAACGCTGAGCAACGTAAAAATACACCAAATTATTTCACTCCTTTGATGGATGCAATCTCATCAACTTTACTGAGAGAAATGGTGCTGAAGCTTCCCCAGTAACAATTACCTCTCAATGAAAATGCTTAGGGCAAAGACCAGAGTTCCTTAGAGTTTAAAAGTTGATACAGGGCAAGAGAAGACGTTATCCAAACTTCCCATTCCACTGTTTTCATTATGCTTCCTAGCACACCAAGCAAGCATTAGAGAAGACAACCCTGCTGTCAGCCTGTCATGCAATAGCTGCTTTTACTTTACATGTCTTGCACACTTCAGAGACTCTAACAGGGACCTTTGCAACCTGGAAACATGTGCTATGCAAATTATATATGGCAACCTGCAGCTTAGATGATAGGAAGCTTGTAGCTTAGATGGTAAGAACTGTCTAAGCACTTAACCACTTACCCTGGTCTAGTGGTTTGGGAAAAAGGCCAAATTCACCCCTAGCTAACAGCGAGCAATTCCAACTGCCTTCAGTGAGCAGGAGTTACACCTGTTAACACTGGGATTTAATTCACTTCTGCCTATTTGCATGTGGGTGACTGTATGCCTGGGGTAGGAGGATGTTTTAAGATGACAAGTAAAGACAGCACAAAGCAAGACTCATTCTTTGAAAATCGTGCTTTGAAAGAAAGTAAGTTTTCCATTAACACAGGTGCTTGTTCACAGAGATGGGTTGGGCACGAGAACAGCTCTGGGAATGGCTAACATTAGCACAGATACAATGCAGGAAAGGAGGTGATGAGAATCAAGGCCTTCACAAATCGGATCACAAATATTGTGAGACAGTCTTTGCTTGTGAAAAGTGTTTTGTGCTGTGGACAATGAGAGTTGCTGGGGCTGCTGTTGCTCCCAGCAGATGCCTTTCAACCCCACCGCCCACCTCGCTCCAAAGGAGGAGGCCCACAGACGCTGCCGAAATGGGCAGTGCAGGAAAGTTTCTGTTCGGTAAGGGCAGATGTTGAGCTGGAGGAGAATCACTAGGCAATGGAGGGGAGAGCTCACACAGTCACAGCCTCTGCCCTACTCGCCCCAGGGACCTGCAGAAGCCGTTAAATCTCCACAGCTGTCAGTTTGGCAAATTTAGCCAGCACGAAAAACAAGTCACTTACTTAGACAACAAAAAGGATCAATTAAAAGAAAACCCGCAAGTTGGAGAGAAATGTGAGCTTTCAGTGCCCAGTGGAAACCAGGCCTGTTCCCTGCAGCTGCCTGAGTGGAATGTGTTAGCTAAACTGCTATAAACACAAATAAAATCAAGTCAAAACCAGAGGTAAGATAATTCCTTTTAATTGTTAACAGCTTGGCTCAGGAGAATGGAAGGAGAAAAAAAGGAGGTGTCAGAAGAGGTGTAAAATGAAAAAAAACACAGATCCAAATGCTCAAATCATCTGTCTTCCCAATAATTATGATGTTGGCTCAGTTCATGGGGTTTTGGGGGGGCTTTGAAAATCAGCTAGGAAAAAAAATACATGGCTCTTGTCCATTTACCTTTCTCCTCTGTGCTCCCTAGTGGCTCCACTAAAATAGCCCGTGATTTATGGAGAAGGAGAATAGAGTGAGGGGGAAGTAAGAGAGAAAGTGATGACCCGAGCCTGGAATTATTGATGAGATGGGAATAGGAATATAATAATGTGTGTAAATTAGCCAGTGATGTGCTTCCAGCAGCTCACAGTTCCCTGGAACGTTTACCACCACCATAGCAAAATTCACTGCTCCATCAGACAGCTCTGCTCAGCCTGAGCTGGGGAGGGAGGCAAGCCCAGCATGGCACCAACCACCCACAGAGACCCCAACGCAGAGGGGCTCTCGCCACAGCTTTTGATTCTCCTGGGCAGGGTGGGTTGCATCATCTGCATCAGAAGTAGCCCTCAGCCTTACTACTCTTCTTTCCCTGTTTTAGAAAACTAATTCTTTGAGAACCAGTGAAAGATGCTGTAAAACACAGCAGCAGGTGTGAACACTCTATAGATAACCACAGATGAGATGTGGACACCTGTCCGAAAAGCCTACCAATCTCTCCCAACCCCAGGCTGCTGAAACCCTGTTTTACACACACAGAGAAATCTCAGTCTCCATGGGTCGCTTCAATCCTTGGGATATTTCAAAGGCACAGTAAAGGGAGCAGGCTACCTCTGTGGTACAGATTTCTGTAACACCGATACATGTTCATTAGGAGAGGACAAAGGCCACAGTTAACAAGGGAAACCAGGCAGAAATGGTTAAACAGGAATAGCATTGTTGACTGAGGGAAGCCAAGGCAATCCCTCTCTATCTGTTTTGACTGAGAGAAGCCAAGGTAATCCCTTTCTAGCTGTTTTGAAAGAAGACAATGCCAGTTCTGTTTCAGAAGAGGAAGAAGACACAAAAAACATGAAATATAGGTGTCACTTCTGGGTGCTTCATTGCCTTTTAGACACTGCAGCTCAGGTTTTGGGAAGGCTGCCCACACCCAGCCACTAGCAGGTTAGGGCCATCTGAAGCTCCTCCAGAGCTCTGTCAGCACCCGTCAGTCCTGACCCATGGCGCTTCCCACTACTCCAGTTTTGTGTCTCACACAGTTCAGCCTGTGAGAGCAAACCTCACCGCACAGTAGCAGGGTCTTCAAGAAAAACTCAGAAGACCCAGTGTCCTTTTTAGCAGTGGCCAGGATCTGAATCCCAACCTTGAGAGAGTAAATCCTGACACAACAAATCTGTGCCTCACCCATTTCCCACAATGATCCTCCAAGACACACTGAGAACAAATAATTTTCTGCTCCTACCATTTTATTTTTAGCATAAGTACTACCCTAGCAGCCTCATACAGCACATTGCTACCATAGCAATACATTACAGTTTGGGACAATAACTATAGAATCCCATAGTATTTTCTTATCTATTTTATCTCTGAGAAATCTCAAACTTTGTCACAGCATCATCACATCTGACAAAAAAAGACTTCATGATGGACACCGCCTCTCCCAGTCACGAATCAGCAACACCCCTGTTCCAATTCCACCTATTACTCACATGGAAAAGCAACATAACAAATATTTTCCGTGTTATATTTTTGGCTTAATGTGATTTAGCAGCACGAAACAAGACAACCAGTCTGATGTGATCAGCCCTTCAACAAACCACTAGGCAAGGTCTTTGCACAGCATTTTAAATCCTTGCTACCCTGAATGAATGAGAGACCCAGCAAGTTGTCTCCACTGCACCTCCAGCAGCCTGTACCGCCTCCCTGGCCCACCGGAGAGCTGAGACAGCGAGGAACCTGCACGCTGAACAGACGGCTCAGCATCTCGCACACGCAAAACCTGCTGTAGGAAACACACCCACTTGCACTATTGAAACGTCCCACTCACAGGGCTGACAGAGCTGCACAACTTCCCAAGCCGGGGAAGGGAGGCAGCCCCGCCGCAGTGCCGTGGGCAAGTGCTACCCAACCACCACACACCTTCCCAAACTTGAGAGCAGCCTATTAATGCCAGGTCAGAGCCATCTGCTCAGCAGCCCGCGGAGAGGGTCTTGCCATTGCTTTGGAGTGGCTCTCAACTGCTTATCAGCTGTATGCGGAGAGTGAGTGACATTATCTAACTGCCAACTAATTTCCATAATTACTGACTGGCACACTCTGTATGCGGGGTTAATATCTTTGCAAATGTCTCGCAATGCACCTGCTTAGGAAGAGGGTGAGAAGCTGGGCACAGTGCTGCTCCGCAGCTTATTTACCCAACTGCACAGAAAGGTTGCAGGAGACAGGTTTGTCAGTCCCTGCCCTCCCTCCTCCACTACCTCCCGCTCTGGCTGCTAATTGTGTGGGGATGAACTTTTTTGTATTTGAAAGTGTAATTTTCAGTAATTCCTAGCACAGAAAGAATAACAGATTTAGATGAAGCCGAGGACAGGCTGGCTTCCCTCGCAAACCCCTGCCACTGCAACCCAGTGCAAGTCTGTGTAAGACCTGTTATTCCACTTAAGGATGCTGAACAAAATCCCACTGACACACTGATGGGAGGGGTTTACAGTCCCCCCAGTCTGCCACCCCCTTCCACAACCAAAACTATTCATTATGCCGTACTTCGTGTGGAGGGAAAAACATGCATTGGTCACCTTGGATCCATGTATTTATACCCCATGTGAACTCACCCTTGTTCTTGCCTTCACTGTAAAAAAAGCAAAATTCAATGGTTTGCTTTACTCTCCAGGCCCTAATGAAGCAGAGGAGTTTTAGGAAGGGGTAAACAGGACCCTAATTTGGCTCTGCGTCCATGTGTGTTCCCACAGCCAGCCCAAAGCACAGCAATCAGATCATTACAGTTCTATGACATATGCTGCTCGAAATGATCCAGTGAGATTCACAATCAATAATCGATATTAAAAGCCAAGCTTGCCAGTGGCAGAGAAATGGGGAATTAATAGTATTTATTCAGTCTGTCTTCACTCATCCAGTTCTCTAGTGAGCAATGGGCTCCTTTTGGCTCATGCCTTGAGTGTGGGTCTCCACAGAGACTCCTATCTCTTAAGCAGAAATATTTCTGCCTGGTCTAACCCCACCTGAATTGTGGCTTAAAGAGAAGGGGGAAAAAATAACAAAAAACCCCCTTCTGATGAAAAATGCAGATGTGAAAACTGTGAGTTGCTGCTGTCACTGGGGAAAAAAAAGCAACACAAAAATCCTCCCATCACACAGCCTCCTCAGCAAGGATGCATGGTTTACAGAGAACTGAGAGGGGACATGGAAGCTTTGAAATTCAAGAGACTACGGGAAACCACAGGGATTAAATTAGTGTTTAATTCCTCTAGCAGCATTCGCATCTCAGCTATAAATCTGGACACTGGCATCATCCCCCTGCTGGGATGGAGAGGACTCTGGGGTGGTGACAGTGGAGCTGAGCTGAAGGAACTAGGCTGAAGATTGAAGCGGACAGCTATTCTATGATTCTATGACCCAGGGAGAGTTTGGTGGCACTACACTGCCCGCAGGGGTCAGGGGTAAGGCAAGATGGGGTCTCCTTAGTGAAGAGGCTGGAAGTGCAATTGAAAATGGGGGCTTTGCCTTGCAAAGAGCAGAACACACCCAGGTTCTGCTGAAGTTGGCAGAACTTCATGGGATGCAGCATCTTACATGACTGGCTGCAGGGAGAGAAGCAGAACAGGAAACAGAGAGATTTAGGGCTTTATCTTGGATGTAGAGACACATGTGAGCATGAAGGCCAGCATCTTAAAATTGGGGATTGGGGGTGACACAGAGCACTTGGTGACCTCTTCTGCATGGTTTCCAGGGATATAGTGTTCATGCCAGTCTCCAGCATCACTGTGAGAACCGCACATGCCTTTGCCCCTCCCCAAGCCCAAGGAGAAGACGTATTCTCCTATCTTCATTGGTTCTTCCCACCACTGATATATCTTGCAGGCTTAGCTTTCCCATTCTTGAAAGCGGATATGGAGTTGCTCAATTCTCCTTATCTGAATTCGGCACAGAGCTCCCTAGGGGACAGTGGCAAAAAAACTGTATCAAAGCAAAAAGCAAGAAAAGGAGTTCTAGGGTTGCAATCCAAGAGTGTCCTCTTAAAAAAAAAAAAAAAAGGAAAAAAAAAGCTAGACTAAAAAGCTAGAATTACATTGTATTTGCTTTCCTGTAGTGGATTAGGATATACACATGCACATACGTACACTGTCGGTCATGATCTGTAGGTAGGTGGTTGGTTGGTTTCCTGGTACCTGGGCATGTGGTTTGCAATCAGACAGGTTAAGCCCACTGCCCTTCTTCTCCCTGTCCCCAGTTCTCACATAGGAAGGGCAAGAATGACTGTTCATAACAAGCCTACTCTGGAGCTCACCTCCAGAAACACTGTGTAATACCCAAACTAGGTACCTATGCATGGGGGAGCTGAGCTCACATGCACTCGCAAGACACACAGCTGAAATGCCACCAGCGGCCTCAGAAGGGATATGAGCAAGCTAGTAATGTGTTCAGTTCAACAACAAGCACGTGACCATGGCAGCAGAGCCTCACACTTCAGAGCTACTAGGCTGGGAAGCCATCTGGCTACTGGAAGAGTTAATATTTTATCATAATCACCCTTCAAGGTTCTCACCTCCTGGGCCTATTTAAACAAACTTAATCCATAATCAGAGCTCTTCAAATGTACACTGGAAGAAGAAGGGTTAAAAAAGCCACAAGGGACACTGTGACTCCCTTCTTAAACACTCTCCCCATCCCACAAGAGGAGGCCATGTAGTCCACGAGAGTGACCTTTAACTAGCCTACCTAGCCCAAGCTCAGCATGAATGCAATTTACAGACCATTTCAGCTCTCCAGCTTTCTTAACACAAAGAAGAAAAATCAAAACCCAAGCACGATGGAAAAGAAAGAAAGAGAGAGAAAATAACCCTGCAGAGCAATCATGTCTGGGGCTGCTCTGATGGCTTTCTGTTCCCTTCCATGACACAGAAATTACTCCCAGTGTGTTAATTACTCCTATTACCACAAACTCTCCACTAACAAGGACTAGCTAAAAGGAAGCGTTGGCAGCAGCTGAGCAGTTATTGCTCTGCACTGCCACGCAGGAGAAACCAGACTCCCCATCTCTGAGCTGGTACTAACCAGGAGAGCAATTTCTGCAAAACTCAACAGCCTTTATTGTAATTCCCATGGCAGCTGCGCTGGGAACACTGGCCTTCCCTCAATTCCACCATCGTTAAAAGAGAACGAAGAATACCTGCTTTTCTAAAGACTTTGAAGTTCAACAGTTGGCGAGCTCTGAATTATTATCATTTATTTTACTCCTCCTGTAGTTGGTCTGCCTCCATTCCCCCGCATCCTCTCCTTTCTGCCACCAAGAAGCCTGGACAGATCTGTAGCGTTGTTTATTCTACCAGATCCTAATACCTCAAATGCAAAGCCAGGAGCTGCACACATCACAGCAGGGAGTGTTAGCAGGGAATTCTGTGAATTCACAGTGCTGGAGTTACTGATAAATGGCAAAACTTCTTCCAGATTCCATATCTGACACATACGTTGTATTTCCATTTTCTTTTAATAAAAATCAAGTCTTTTAAAAATGTGCTCATCGTTACTGAAAATTGAAGTTTGAGCATGTCATCAATGCTTGAAAATGAGGCTACTTCCAAGAAGATTTTCCTAAGACTAACAGTCTAGAATGGGTTTACTTTTCCCCAAAAATGTATTTGATACTGCAGAGACAGGCTAGTGTTAGACACTCCTCAGAGGAGAGACACAGTTGAAGTGGGGGGAGCTCCCAACTTTGAAGCAAGAAGAGGAAGAAAGTCACTGTTGCACTGCTTTATCAGCTACTTAGCATTAGAAAAGGTCCAGAGCATAAAAAACAGCAACAAAATAAGACTAATGGCTGGCACACCAACCAATAACACCTTGCTCTTCCTAGCTGTCTGTCTATCCATCCGCTTCTTCCTTTCATATGCATTTTTTAAGTTCTTCATGAGCAAGAACAGTTTCTTTTCTGTTTGACAGAATCCAGCACAACACAGTCAAGAACAGAGCTCCCAGGCACTGCTCACATACACACTAATAATTGTGATTTTCTGTACTTGAGCTAGCACTAAAATGCCTCTATAGTATAGCATAGTAGTTCCTTAAAAAAAAAATAAATGAAAAGGAAGGAAAAAAAAGCATAAGAGGACTATCAGAAAGACTAGAATAAGAACAAAGGTTAAACTCATTCTTTCCTTCACTTACAGATCACAGTCAATTCGCACTTTGTTCAACACATTATTACACTCCTGAACCTGATTTCCAGTAAGTCAGAGAAGTTTGCATGTTTTTAAATGTCGTGATAGTATATTACAGAGATGGGAGACAGATGCAATCAGTTTGGTTATCTTACTAAAAACATAACATGCATAAAGGGGGACACTGCACCTGGCCAGACTTCCCTGTCATTAGTATGGCCAGTAATTCATTTAGGTCATTCCCTATAGTCTGCTGGCCCATGGGAAGATATGCAGCATCCACTTAAAAAGGAAATAAAGGACATCTGGAAACTGGCAGTGGATTTTCCCATTATGTAACATGTAGCACTCTCTATGTTTTATTGCAACTTCATAATCTCATGCAAAAATTTCTACTCAGCTTCCCACAAACCAAACACGAAACCCCAAACCTAGCAAACAGGTGTGATAAGCTGTCCACAGTGCAGGGAACGCTCAGCTCGGTTCTTAAGCTCTTTAAATAGCTGATGCTCTGTTTACAAACCAAATGGGAATGCCTTTCAGGGAGCCCAGTTAAATATTGGAATTGAAGTGTGAGGGATCCATGTTCACACAGCTCTCGCAGTGACTGATGCTGACCAGCATGAGGGAGCAAAGACATTAGCGACCTGGTAAGCACTCTAAAAGTCTACAGCCACTGGGAGATTAGGTGTCTGCTTTCTGAACCACAGTACTCCCTTACCACTAACTCCAGAAATGTGTTGCTTTCTGTGGGTATATATGCAACAGCTGGCTGGGAATCCCCTGCCGTGGGAAATTACTGCGTTCTTCCAGCTCTCTGCTCTTTTCATCTTCTGATGTACAAAATTCCTGCCAAAATTCCCTCCACCCCATTCCCCTCCCCACTTCTACCTAAGGGTTACTGGGGGGACGTGACGAGAAGTTATGCATAGATAGGTTTCTCAGTTCTAGCGTGCTGGGGAATGGGAGCGGAAATCTTTGCCAAGATAGACAGCTAGCAAAAATCTTTAAGTGTCAGTGTCTTGGCTGGAAAAGGATAATACTTTAAATGGCTCAGGATATTGAAAACTTTCCAGATCATCAAGGAAATGGCTTGTAGCTTTGCATGACTGGGGTCAGTTTCTAGACTCACCAGCAATTATGGGACAGGTAAGAAATACGCTAGACACTCTGTACTTGCAAGGAGTCATTTCAGCCTGGCCTGTGCCTGCAGCACTACATGGTGACCTGTCAGTGTGCACCAAGCAATCCTCCACCTAACCCAGACAGCCTGCTGGCAAGGCTGGAATAACAAACCTGCCACTCTGCCACAGCAGTGGCCTCACAACCAAGGACTGAAACAGCTCTGGTAAAGGCTACCTCGGCTCCCAAGGCCCAGGGACCCTCAAAGCAGAAATACAGTGCTTATGGCAGAATCTCTTTTGAAAGGAAGGCTGTTGATCAAACAAATTAAGGCTTAAGAGCCCTGTGAGCCCAAGAGCCCAGAGAGTGGGAGAAGTTACACACAGGACAGGGGTTTCGTTATTGTTTTTTAATTCATGTACATCTTCCTGGACTGTATTTCTGTGCTTCACACTATTTTGCCCTATAAGTTTTCTCTCTACTTATGCCTTTTCCTCAGAGACTTGCTACTGTGAAATGTAGAAACAAACATTAAGATATGCAGAGCAAAAGGATTTTTACAAAATTCAAGTATAAAGGATTCATCTGTTTATTTCAGTGGAACCGCCTAATGATGAGGTAATGACATTTCCCAGAGTAAGTAAAACAGAAGTAGTCAAAAAAGCAGGGAATGAGCACATGTAGCAAAGCGTAAGAGGAATCATTGTACATGCCGGGTGACAAAGAGGCAGACATCAGCTAAAACGGGAAGTCCAGAGCGCGTATCCTGGGCTGTCAGAAGCACCTGGGCATGACTGCAGGAAGGTGGGGGAAGAGCACAATTGCCTGCTACATTTTAAAATGAACCTCGATAAAAACACTAGGAAATAGTGTAAGAGGGAATAACCCTTCACCACCTGAGAAACAGCCTGGGGGCACTGCACCAGCACTCTTCTATTCTCTCCCCGTATAAAAACTCGTTGCTGAAAACCCCGAACTAGGCAGCAGTGTGCCAGGGCCACAGACCCAGGAAGCAAAGACTGTCAGCCAGCTTAATACCCCACATGAGCCCAGGGGGAGGCAGGGAGGCTAACCAGCACCATTAAGGAAATTAACACCTTTAGAAATTATTTCAGATTTTCTAATGGAGTGTTTTAACACCACTGGAGAAGACATGTCTCTTTATTTAAGCATTAGTCGCTACATATTGATAAATCAATCACACTTGGTAGATTTAGAAAGACCTAAAAGGTATATATTCTCCTGCAAATGTTCCTTTAAAAGTCAGATGGTCTTTTAAAGAGCTTCCAGCCTTGGGACTCACAGTGCAGTGCCCTGGAAGACAATTGACATTCTGAGTGACTGGGCTGCGAATTCAAAATCCCAACTCGACCTGCTCAAGTCAAGATTCAAACTCACATATTTTAAAAATAGGAAAGGAAAAAAGAAAAAAGAAAAAAAGAGAGGGTGAGGAAAAGACTTGAATTCCTGCAGTTCCCCAGGACAGAATCTCTCAGGGTACAGATACAATAGTGGGTCAGGGAATATCTCTGTAAAGTATCTGCACGGGACATATTTTGTGCTCTGCCATACTAAATACGAATCCCCGTACAGTTAGCAATACAGCTGACAAAGGACAATTGTTTGCTATGAAAGCCAATAGTGAAAACGAAAACACATTTATTATATTGAGGCATTTTCATTGAATTTTCTGTTTTTAATTATAAAATGAAACATTCTAATTTACCTGGCTTTGGTTATAGAAACTTCCAGTCATTATTTGCTGTTTCTTTTTATTTCTTCTGGGAAAGGAGCATAGAATAGGAAAAGTGGGAAAACTGAGACTGCTATATAAATAGCTTCATTCCTAGCAATTGCATAACTTTTCATTGCAAATCAATTTTAAATGTATTTCCCTCCCTTTCAACAAAAAAATCTGAACATTCTGAATAATACATCCTTTCTGTTAACATTGTTTTCACAGTCTGAAAAGCCATTATTCTGACAAAAACATTATGAGCAGTTCTTGCTAACAGCACCCACTTTTTCTCCTTCATACCAAGCCCTGCGCTCAGCTCAGCGTCTGGCTGGGAAGTTCTGCATAGCTCCAGAGATTGGTGATGAGGCAGTGATGGGTCTTGCTCCTCTTTTGCACCAACTTTCATCTCCTTCTTCCACACAAAGCCTTTGCTAGCTGATAGCAAACTGAAAGCCCATTAGAAATGCTGCAGGATTAGCCCCAGTTTCTAAATTAAACACCACAAACCCCCTCACCAGGAGCAACAATGATTCTTCTACTGTCCACCAGTAAGGCAAGCAAGGAAAGAACAGTAAAACTCCTCTCTATACCTAAGGAGACACTCTGCCTTGGATATAGCTAAAATGTGGGTGGAAAAAAAAAAATCACTAGTGAGAGCACTCATTCGTGGGTAGACTGAGCACTCCAGTCTCCCACCCCACACCTGTCACGAGTAGAAAAATAAGTCTGGGAGAAACAGAGGGAAAAGTTTTTCTAATCAACACGTAAAAGGAAGATACCTGAAGTGCTCGTAATAACCTGGCAGAACTTCTGTTTCCAAATTGTGTTGAGTAACTGAGATTTAGAAGTAACTAAGGAAAATGATTACTTGGTACCATGGGCAACAGATGGTTCCTGCAACCTGCCAGTTGCCAGATTCTAGGCTAAACTTCTCCCCCGTGTAACTTCATCACACATTAATTTAACTCATTTTATCTATGGTACCTAGTTGCCGGCTGCCAATATTTTGCTGCTCAGTAGTTCCTCATGCAATAAGATTCATGTTCTAGCAGTACATGCATGAGTCAAAAGAAGAAGGCTCATGACCTGTTTTGTGTGGTCTTAGGCAAAGTGCTCTTTCAGGGGATATAGCTAGGACTACAGCAGCCACATTGTAAGGTTTAATTAGTGATTGTAAAGTGCTCGACCCACTCGAAAGACAAGCTAACATAAGAGCAACCTATTTTCCTTTATGACATTAATAGTCCCCTTTCAAATTAAGCAAGGGAAGATGCATCTATAAAACGTAGCAGATTTTCTTTCATTCCTCCTGATGGCTCAGCCCCAAAGAGGCACAGGTTTACTCAGCAGGCAGGGAGAAAGGCAGGGCAATGGCTGGGAGAGGGGAAGCCTTCATCTGCCTCAAATCCTGACCCATTTCCAGCTGCCCTCTCACTCCACCAGCACCAGACAGCTTTTCACAGCACAACAGGTTCCCCCGACCTCCTCGGCACCAGTCATGGAGAGCTGACATGGTCTCCCCGGGGAATGCCATGCCGAGCCATATGATATCGCCCTCCTGTGATACAACATGGGAAACCAAGGCACTCACCTTCCCCATTTAAATACGAATCAAGTGAATCTGTACGTTGGCCACTCTGTGTTTTAAATGAGAATCACAGCCCACGGTTTATGCACTGCTCAGTCAGGAGATCTGCAACCCCTCTTTTTCCCCCAAACCTCCCTAAAGGAGATACTCGTCTCTACAGCTCCAAAACCAGGCAGCTGACCATGTGGGGGAAAAATGGGTACGTTTAACTCCATTTTTCACCAGTGAAAACCATCTGAAAAGCTCAGAGAAAGGGAAAGGTGTAAAGTCAGGCAGGCTTCTTGTATGCAGCACTGCCCAGCACTAAGGAGCAGCTAAGTACAACTATTTAAGCTTGTTTTATAGACTCCTGAATGTTCCTCCACTTTTCTGGGGCTTTTAAAAGTCAAAAATAAAGGCAAGTTAAAAAGATATGCATCTAACAGGAGAAAATCACTCTATGCATTTAAGGTCTAAATAAAGGAAAAAAGCTACAAAGCGCATGTCTGTATATTTAAGTTAGGCTTATGAGAAAATACAAGGTTTTAGCTACGTTTAATTACAAACATTGTTTTAAAAAAATGAAAAGTTGCTTTCAAAGCAGCCAGTTTTCAAACATGTGCAATGTGTACTACTGCAAAAAGTAAAACTGCCTCCACAGTTTACAGGAAAAGGAAGACATGCATCACTGTAAACTGCTTTTACAGAATCCCTAACATAGGATTTCCTATAGAATTAAATGAAAAGGGGAAAGGATATGGAAAACCCATCAGTCTACTGTGGTCTTCTGATTACCTCACAAATACAGGCTAGAAGTAGTCACCTGTTAAAAAATACATGTCGATAAAAGGTATACAGTTACTCTGCAGCACTGAGCCAGTCTGTTGTCTTGGACTACAGCTCACTGTTGGCTTTCTGTCAGATGTCTCCCAAGAGAATCCTGTACAGCTTCACTATGACAAACAGTGCTCATCCAGGGTAGCAGAATTAGAGGCATTCAAAGTATATCTCCTAAAATATCCATTCCCAATAGCTTTTTCCAACTAGTGGGAGGGATTAAGATTGCAACTGTACCAAACTACACCTGCCATTCACTACACAACTAGTTGATTTTAAACCACAGGACTGCAGGCTGTTTCATGACGATGAAAATAAAGTCTGAGGTAACAGTACCATAGAGGCAAGAGTGCATGATTGAGCAGAGGAGGAAGGCAAGAGTGGTGTTCAGCAGAATATTTGCTATTTAGGTAGGTAATAGCAATAAAATCAGAAAAATTATTTAAGCAGCACTGCTGTAAAAAAAACCCAAACAAACAAAAAACCACACACACACACCACACTCCAATTGATTTCACAGACATCAAGAACAAAATTCCCTTAATCTTCATACCCATAAAAGCTAAGAATCCCAAAACCCACAGGGACATCTTCCTCTCCAGACATTCATCCCCAACAGACTCCACAACACTAGGCTGAGAAAATTCTCCTGTTGAAGGTTTTTCCCAAGACACCAGCTAGATACTGATGCCTCTAGCCACCCCAGGCAGCGCACATCCTCTTTCAGTACTTTCACACTCAAAGTACAGGACCCTGCATGTTGAAATCAGCCTGTCTGCATTAAGGCGTGTGCTCCCTCCTTTCCTCCTCACCAGATTCTTGCTTCAGTGCCATCTCATACTGCCCACTGCCAGAGTGGAAGTCTGCCTCCTGCTCAGCCATTTTACATCCTGCTTCTCAACACCTAAACACACATTCACACACTTTTAGCAAAGCCACCCCTCTCCTCTCCACTTCAGTCTTGGCTATAACCCAGGAACTGGAGGCCACATCACCCTTCTCCAGGCCACTGTGACTTTTACAGCACTCCCTGCCCCAGTCCTCTTCTCACAAGCTGAGGAGTTCCAGCCCTTCCATGTCTCTTCACAGAGATATCACTGGCGGTCTGGTGAACTTTTTCCATACTTCTAGGTGGGATGACCAGAATTGCATGGAGCTGGTAATTGTATCATATTGAGTTGGGATCTTGATGGGGTTTATAATGCAAAAAGAAACCCAATTAGTTTCAGAATAGGAGATGTCCAAAGAAAACCCAAGGTACCCCAGCATACTACTCAGTCTAATCTGCAGTCCCCACTAACCTGGGTTCTCCTTTGGTTCTTTTATAGCTTACATCTCGGAGGTATTCAAGTGCATAACACTAAGCGATGTGATTAGAATTGATCCAGTGAGTCTCCTATCCTGCCCCAAGGGAACAATTACACTATATTTAAAGGACGAAATTAAAGCCCTTGATTTTGAACCAGAGATCCAGAGGTGAAAAGCCATGCTCCCTTCCTTGTACTAAACTTCCCAGGCACAAAATATTTGTCCGTACATATTGTATAATAATTGTTTATATACATATACGCTAGTCTGCTACAAAGGTGACTGGTCATACTTGATGAAATCTCAAGAACAGTAAAAAACAAAGTAGCCAACGCTACAGGTGGGAGCTAAGCTAAGGGGATGGGCCTGCAGTGTAAAGCATAGACATTTTCCACAGTTATCAAAGAAAACATTCACCAACCCATTCAAGGTGATCAGGTGAGGGTTTTGGTTTGGGGATTTTTTTTTTCTGAATTTTAGGTAAGAAATTAAGAAAGTTTAAGATTTTTCTTTGACCACAAGCTTTCTTAAGCTTGCCACAGGGGAATGGAACTACTTTCCACTACTGAAAGAGATTTTTTTTTAAAAATCCTAAGTGGCAAATAAAGAAAGAGTGAGAGTCCCTGGGGCAGTAGGTTTGGGTATGTCAAAGCTACAGCCTCTGTCAGAGAGCAGGGTGGGGAAGAAGAGGTGAGAACTGAATAACACGAGGCCTATAGTCTCCTGTAAAACAAGCATCTTTACTCATCATGCTATTAAGCATTTTATTATTTCAGTGACTCCAATATCCCCATTTCATGCTCCCGGGTTGGTGCTTTTCCATTATCAAGATCTGTCCACAATACCAATGGCCCAGAAAAGAAATTAGTTGCTTCCCTTTTTTAAGAGCTGTGTTTGACTTTAATTACATTTATACTTGCTTGGGAAATCAGACTTCACTCTCAAGAGAGTTAAAAAGGGGAAAGGGAATGGAAAAAAAAAGACATAGAGAGAAAGAAACAGAAAAAAGAGAGACAAAGGTAAGTCAGATGAATCCAATTAAAAGTTTTTAAGCTCCTATCCCTGAAGTTTCAGCCAAAGCCACTACTTAGGAATATGGGGGAGTGTGTTTTTTAATTATTTTTTAAGTTTTCTTTTATCGGTCATCTATTCAGAAAATTGCTGACATTATTCTTCAAGCAGACATGGTTATCAATCATTAGAAAATGCTTTTATCTGGAGCTGCTCATAAGAAATTGAAGTCTTTCCAAGATGAACTTAATACAGATGGATGGTAGTTCAAGGGAGAGGAAAAAAGAAGTGAACATGGGGAAAGTCTGGTTACCTTTTCTTCCATGTGGGTTATTACTCAAGACTGAAAAAAAAGTGCTGTAGTCATGGTGCACAATCAGAGAAGATTCTGCAGAAGTGGGTAAGAAGCAGTTATAACAAAGACTGCTCCATGAAAAATGCTTTTGCTTTTTTAACTTGTTCCTTTCATCTTTTATGACTGAGTTTCTCAGTGACACAACACTATGTTGCTTGTCCAAGCTGTATCCATGAGTCCCAAAATATTTATTCCTAGTTGGCTATTCTAGAGCTGCTGATCAGCACTCAGCAGCATGGTCAAACCTTCATCTTCCATTCTTTTCTCCGTCTCCTGCACTCCCCTCTTCCTCTCCTCCCAGCCATTCATTCCTCTACCCTTACCCCTCCTCATTCCATTTTAATCAATGTTCTTTCCTAATTAAAACAAACAAATATGAGGAAGCAATTAACGTCTTGAAGGAAGCAGATGGCAGAATAGTGCCATTTCATTATTGCATTAAGCCTTAACTTGCTATCTCTTCAAACTTTCTGCACTTTAATTAAGCACTGTTACAGGCAGGTTCAATGGGCTCTAGAGTAGGGTTTATCCAATTAGCTCCTGAAAAGCTGATGGTGCACGGTGGCAGGCTGAGCGTGCTGTGCAGTATGCAGCTGGTAAGGGCAACCCCAGGGCCAAAAGGGACTAAGAACTTCCCTTACACGTGTGGCAGGTGGGAAAAGGAGCAAGGCGGAATCAAATGTCAGTGATGTGGCAGAAACGTAAACTAGCCCTGCCCTACCATGTTCTGGCAGAAGTTTTTCACTGCCCATGTCACAGGATTCGATGATCATGAATTCTATGTGCACACATTTTAAGGGGCCATGGTGACTTTCAGTGTCTGTGCCATCTTCCCAGAGAGAGCGCAGGAGTGAAGAAGATCTCAAACACCGGTCAGAGAAATAACTGATAGCTTTCAGGCCCATTCATCACCCTACCATCTCCAGCATTCCCGCCACTTCAATCCTCGGCTTCCATTATACCTCCAGATATAATGGACAGACGAAGAACTGGCGATTAAGGAGCTTGATTCATCTAGAAAAATGCACCCAGAAACAGACGGGTTTGGGGGTTTTTTTCTGCCCTCATGTTTCTGTTTGCAGTCAGCCTGGCATTGCTGAACACAGGCCTTTGCAGACAAAGCAAGCATCGAAGAGCGGTTGTGTCGGCCAGGATCATCCTCTCACTTGGCCTCCACATACACATGCCAGAAATGTGGGCAATCAAAAGATGCAGTGATCCAATTTACCTCTGCCCTACCACATTCTGGCAGATGATCCATTATTATTCAACACCAGAGAGATGAGTGTCTCTGAATCCTACTTGCAAACATCTAAGGGAAAAAAAAACACCGAGCATGACTCAGATAGACACAGCCCTATAGATCCCAAGCTTCTCTGCACAGAAGCATCTCAATTCTCTACACCCATATGAGGAAGAACATACTACATCCATTTTAGAGATAGGAATGCGAGCGACAGACAAGTTTTGTAATTCCCAGTGTCACACAGGGACCATGTGGAGGAAACACTTTTCTGTTTCTCTCAACCACAAAGATCATCTTTTTTGTTTAAGCAAGGTTGGAATATGACTTATGGAGGATTCACAAATTATGAAGCCAGAGAACATCCCTGGGGGTCATCTGGCCTGAGAACTTCTATGAATTAATTTCTGTTTGAAGCAGAGGGAAAAAAAATCCAATCCTGTCTTAAAAATTTCTATTAATGGAGAGTTCATAACAACTCCTAGAACATTTTTTCAGGGCCTAATTATCACAGTTGTTAAAGATGGGCACCTTATTTCTAGTCCAAATTTGTCTATTTCAGCTTCTAACCACTTGATCTTGTTATATACCTTTGCTCAACTGGAGAACCCTCTATTGTAAAAGCCCTTCTTCCTCTCTTAAGGATAAAAGACAATACACAACACGCATTCGCTGAGAGATGAGACTCATATCATAGTGTCCCGGCATCTCTTCATTCATTGAAGTTTCAAACTCGAACAAGGAAACCATTAAACACAATACTAAGAAATGCAACCACAGCATGCTATAAATCATAATGTTTTCTTTGCAGGTCTCTTCTTTTACAATTGTGCCATATAAAAAGCAAACATATTTATTACGTTGAGCATTTAATTGTGTAAAATTCAGGGATTATGAACATCCAGTTCCCACTATAACCACGATTTAGGCCCAAGTACAGAGGTAAGATTTTGTGTTTTCCTGTGGATTTTATCATAATTATGGCTTAAACACACCATATGGAGAAGAGAGTTTAGTAGTGTTACGGGAACAGAAACTCTCAATTTCCTGACTTTGGGTACTTAAATTCTCTGTTATATTACCACACTATAGGGTTGTACGCACACACTATAGAATCATAGATTCATAGAATCATTTAGGTTGGAAAAGACTTTTAAGATCATCGAGTCCAACCATAAACCTAACACTGCCAAGTCCACCACTAAACCATGTCCCAAAGCACCACATCTACACGTCTTTTAAATACCTCCAGGGATGGTGACTCAACCACTTCCCTGGGCAGCCTGTTCCAATGCTTGACAACCCTTTCGGTGAAGAAATTTTGCCTAATATCCAATCTAAACCTCCCCTGGCACAACTTGAGGCCATTTCCTCTTGTCCTATCGCTTGTTACTTGGGAGAAGAGACCGACACCCACCTCGCTACAACCTCCTTTCAGGTAGTTGTAGAGAGCGATGAGGTCTCCCCTCAGCCTCCTTTTCTCCAGGCTAAACAACCCCAGTTCCCTCAGCCGCTCCTCAGAAGACTTGTTCTCCAGACCCCTCACCAGCCTCGTTGCCCTTCTCTGGACACGCTCCAGCACCTCAATGTCCTTCTTGTAGTGAGGGGCCCAAAACTGAACACAGTATTCGAGGTGCGGCCTCACCAGTGCCGAGTCCAGGGGCACGATCACTTCCCTACTCCTGCTGGCCACACTATTTCTGATACAGGCCAGGATGCCATTGGCCTTCTTGGCCGCCTGGGCACACTGCCGGCTCATGTTCAGCCGGCTGTCGACCAGCACCCCCAGGTCCTTTTCTGACAGGCGGCTTTCCAGCCACTCTTCCCCAAGCCTGTAGCGCTGCATGGGGTTGTTGTGGCCGAAGTGCAGGACCTGGCACTTGGCCTTGTTGAACCTCATACAGTTGGCCTCGGCCCATCGATCCAGCCTGTCCAGATCCCTCTGTAGACCTTTCCTACCCTCAAGCTGATCAACACTCCCGCCCAACTTGGTGTCATCTGCAAACTTACTGAGGGAGCACTCGATCCCCTTGTCCAGATCATTGATAAAGATATTAAACAGAACTGGCCCCAGTACTGAGCCCTGCGGAATATCACTTCTGACCGGCCGCCAACTGGATTTAACTCCATTCACCACAACTCTTTGGCCCGGCCATCCAGCCAGTTTTTTACCCAGTGAAGAGTAGAAAAGAGGGGTTTTTTGTAAAAAACCCGTACAAGCCGTGAGCCGCCAGCTTCTCGAGGAGAATACTGTGGGAAATGGTGTCAAAGGCTTTACTAAAGTCTAGGTAGACAACATCTACAGCCTTTCCCTCATCCACTAAGCAGGTCACCTTGTCATAGAAGGAGATAGATTAGTCAAGCAGGACCTGCCTTTCATAAACCCATGCTGACTGGGCCTGATCACCCGGTTGTCCTGTATGTGCCGTGTGATGGCACTCAGGATGATCTGCTCCATAACCTTCCCCAGCACTGAGGTCAGACTGACAGGACTGTAGTTCCCCAGATCCTCCTTCCGGCCCTTCTTGTAGATGGGCGTCACATTTGCTAACCTCCAGTCAACTGGGACCTCGCCGGTTAGCCAGGACTGCTCATAAAGGATTGAAAGTGGCTTGGTGAGCAGTTCTGCGGGCTCCCTCAGTACCCTTGGGTGGATCCCATCTGGCCCATAGACTTGTATATGTCTAAGTGGTGTAGCAGGTCGCCAAGCATTTCCTCTTGGATTACGGGGGCTCCATTCTCATACTCATTCTTCATTATCAACACAAAATTCAAATAGTTTGATATGTATATGTAATCTCACACTAGAAGTGCATTTATATGTAACCATTTCACATCTATCCTTATTTAAGGTATGTTCAGGTTCATATGTGAAGTATTACATACAACTGTACCATGTTCTCAAAAAGCAGATGTGTTCAGATCCACATACTATCAAAAAGTGTTACCCTCAATTATGCTAAAGGAGGACCTATTTTCTACTAAGAGTATTGTCTATCCAATTATTTGACCTCATAAATCAATTTGGCCGTGCAATTACATTAGGTTGATGCTTAACATAGATGCACTAATAGGAAGCAGCGGCATGCTGGCTTCTGAATTAAATCTGACTTGCCCAATTACACCTTATCCCCAACCTATGGTGCTGAGGAAATCCCACCAATGCCTCTGGAGCAGCAGTTGAGTCCATGTTGCCACAAGGACCAACATCCATCATCCATGCCATGAAAATCAGATCCTTCTGCTTTGTAAACACCACATAAACTAAAACAGTTTGTGCAGAGATTTAAAATATGAGGGTTCTGTACTGAGTCCTGACAGGTGGATCTGCACACAAAGCTGGCAATGAGTTGTCTTACAGCAGTACCCAGAGGCCCTAACACGTCTGAGGCTTGCCTCCAGCCATCATGCAAGACACTGCTCTGAAACAGCCCATGCTATTCTCATCACCTGTGCTTGCGAAGGAGGAAGTCAGACTAAGCAAGTTTCGAGAAAGCCTCCAAGGATGAACCAGACAACCCAGAGCCTATTTCACAAGAAGAGACTAAGACAACATGGCACTTTTAGCGTAACAGAAGAAAGGCCAAGAGAGATTACTATTGTCTATAAATACTTTGGGGACAGGGAAGAAGAGAGATTTAAGCTGAAGAGCAATACTGGCACCAGAACAAAGGTGTATAAACTGGCTATAAGTAAGTGTATACTGGGAATTAAAATAGCATTTCTAACAATCAGCAGACTGAAGTTCTGAAATAGCCATCCGTCCATCCATCCATCCATCCAGAAAAGAAACAGACATCACAAAACTAATGGGGTTTATTTTCTTTAGAAGATATACAGCTGCATGTCGTAGGACTCAGGAGGTCCTCTGCAGTCCTGTGTTCCTACCCTGATCAAGGTAAATATTGTAAAAAGCACAAGAGAAGGCACAGTCTGAGCCCCAAAGGGGCAATAAATATTAGAAAGGATTTAAGATAAAGCTGAAGGATGGTGGGGGAGAGAAACTGTCCCCAGTGTACTGTTCCCAAGAATGTTTTAAGTCTCCAAAATAGCTTCACTGTATATGAGCATATGCTGTAGGTCATACAGCTTCCCCATTACACAGGCAATTGGAGTAGATCGTTATAATGGCCACTTCTGGCCTTAAAATCCATGGATCACAAAGCAAGGTAAAAATGTTGACAGAAAACCTGAAATCCTACTCCCATTCACTCAGCACTTGGAACCTGACAGCTGATTCGGATCTCAAATATTTTCCTAGCCAGGAAACACAGCCTGACCTAGGGCTCATGCAAAGGTGAAATGTAAACTCCAAAACATCTGATCTGTATTTGGTAAGAGCCCAGGGACACCTTCACAGCACTTATTTTTGCATTTCTTTGTCATCATTTAACATGATCTGGAGAAATGTCGGTCCCTAGATAAAAGAATACACCACTAGAAGTTAAAAGTGCAAAGTAAATATAGTAAACATAGTTTAACATGAGCATAAGGGGCAAAAAGCACTTATCCTAAGAAAGCATGAACAGACTGTGTAGTTGCAGTCTTCTAGACAACTTTCAAAGCAAAATCATAACTACGACTTTTAGAAGCCCTTCCATAGGAACAAGCAAGACACAACCCCTTCCTCACCCACATTTCACCTCCTGCAGCTATGCTCCACCTCACCAACTGCTCTCTGCATGTTCAGCCGGCATGCTTTTCAACCAGTCAGCCCTGCTGCCCAACACCTGGGACAAAATACATTGAATCCCTTAAAAAACAAGAGTACAATGATCATTGAGCTTCCTCTAGAAAATACCCTCAGAGAAGTGCAGTCTCTAATGTGGATGAAGTGGGCAAAACAATCAAGATGGGCAAAAGCCAGAGCACACACGTGACAGTAATTCAGTGCACCTTTCTTTTTGAACTCCCAGATGAAATTCAAACCTTCCTTGCCTAGGGGTAACCAAAGAAAGCACATTTACCCCAAGGGAGAGCTGAATCCTACAGCAAACTTTAAATGCATACAAGTCCTCTACGTGGCTGAACAGATGCCAAGTCTGAGAAGAACTTTGGGGATCTTCAGATGAGAGAGAGTATCTAAAACCTGCACAAAACAAATATTTATGGTCTATAAATACACACAGGCACATTCCTCCTCCTCTCTCCACAGAGCAGAGCCTCCCACTACAAAATGTCTTGCAACATGTCAGACATATTGACAAAGCAAGCAAAGTTTGTTTTTTTCTCTGGTCCGCATAGCAAGGCCGTGTTCTTTATTCCTACTCCTCTGATATTTATCCCTCCTTTTCTTCTCCATCTTCTGCCTCAAGCCAGAGGTTTGTCTGCTGTCTCTTCATATTGGAAACATGGAAGCTTGTTTGGTTTAAAAGGTCAATCACAGCTTGTTTGTACTAAGTCTCTGATGCAAAAATCTCTTACTATAAGCTAGGAAAAATACTGGAGAAGAGACAGTGCTGGATGGAGGAGTATGAAGTTTGGGTAACATATTAGGGGCATAGACACACAGCTAAGGCACTGTGGCTTACTGAGACAGCACGCATCAACTGAGGTGTTCACGGGTCTATGTTCTTGGTCAACAGCAAATAATCCAATTTAATTCAGCTCATAACAAGAAAGGCTTAAGCCAAATGAGGTTACCTCATATTCATCATAAGCTAATAGGATCCACAAGGATGGTGACCATCAGACCAACTGATGCCTCATATGGTAATCTAAAGTAATTGACTGTGCGTCACAAAATCTAACTCCTCAACATCAGGAAAGGGGCTAAAACAACACTAGTTCTGTTTCACAGAAGGGGAATGGATAAAGCTATTAAGGCTGATACTTCCATGATCATGGGTCATGATACAGGCCAGGACATTTTAAAGATGTCCTGTGATTAGTTTGGGGTCTTTTTCTTAATGCATATAAAAAGCTTTAAAGATACAACACAAAATTTAAAAATCCACGACAGGATGTCATCAATGGGATGTTCTACTTAGTTTAATGGCAACAGCTATCTTTCAAAATAAACTGGACAGTGTGGAGTGCCACTACTTTATTCTATCCAATTTGGCAATGCTGAACTGTGTGACACAAGCTCTCTATAGGTAACAGAGCAATTCAGCAATCAAAAGCTGTCCAAAGCTGAAGTAGTGGATCCTATTCCCCACTTGCTTTGCCAGTGGTTATATTGTGTAGCTACAAACTATCTGCCACATCTTTCAATTTAAAAAAGAAAAAGGTTGCAGTTGTTTTGTCTTCCCCTGGCCTGCCAGGGTATCATTGCAGAACCATGTATTATTGTGTTGATAGCTGATGGTACTGCTAAGGCAACTCCATGAGTATTACTTCTTTGCCTGCATCAGATGCTGTGAGGATGAACATTATCCTCCACCACTAGAGGAGACCCTGAACCCCAGAGCTGGGTAGCAGCAGTAAAAAGCCCATCAGGAAACAGAGTGAGTGTTCCCTCGTGTCACACACCCCACAAACCACTTTATATCCACACTTCTGGGCTCTCTCTGCTGTAGGCCATGGAATTCATTTGCTTTTTCCTCCTCCCCTCAATTGTCAGAATAAAAAGAATTAAGTTCCTTTTCCACTCCCAGGCCTGCCCCTGTGCCATCTTCCACAGCAGTTGTTTTCCATGGCATAGCCAGCCACCCTGGCCACTCCAGGACCTTAAGTGAAAACCTAACCAAACCACAAACTGTCAATTCAAAGACTAAAAACAGGGTTTGGTTTTAACTGGGTTTAAGAGGGACCAGCTCTTGGCACCTTATTTCCAACAGTTATTGATGGCCTTTCATAACTCACTTAAGGACTCCACTCTGCTCTGCCACTTAAGAGTTACAAGACTATTAATAACCATGGAAGATAATGTACCCTGAGAGGGGCCAGAGCAGAACCTCCTTCTGCAAAATCTTCCTTTACCTATGTAGTCTGCAGTGAACCACAGCACTGAGTAACTCAGTAGTACAAGCTTCAGCTGACACCCACGCGCCAGTGAGGAGCAGCACTCCTCTTCTGTAAGTCAGCATGTTCACTCTAAAAGAGAAAAAAAAATCCCCAAGAAAAATACTACTGTTTCATTTTTCTTCTGTGTGAAAAAGTGCGAGTCCCTAGCCTGTATAACCAGAGACAGCCTTGGAGCAAACACCCACATAGCACCCTGCTGCTATTCATTAATCGCTCCGGCAGCTCGCAATGAAATCCCCAGAGAAATTTTATAGCCTTTCTGTAACTCTACACGTCTGCTTGAAAAGACCCCAAACAGACACACACACAAGCTCCTGTCACACACTACCAGATATTTGAGAGCTTAGTCCCTGTGGAGTATCAGAGAGGTACCACACATAGCTGCTCCCACAAGGGACAAGCAGTAGAAAATAAGTGACCTCCACTTACTCACGGCACATGGTGAAATACAACTGTACAAACCGTACCTGCCTGCAGAGGGTATCGATACATTTATTGCACAACATGTCTTGGGAAATTCCAGTGAGGTATATGACATTCGAGGAGAAATGCTTCAGGAGCTAAATATCAGCCTCTAAGAGTAAAGCAGCCAAGAGGGTGCAAAGAAACAAAGCAGAGACGTTCATTACTCCATGAAGACAACAGGAAAGGCCAGAAGTCACGGTTGCAGCAGATGATAGATCCTCCCTCAATTACTGTTGTTCTTCTCAGATGCACACAGTTCTAGTGTAGAGAGTCTACATTTTGTTGGGGGAAGAAGGTGATTAATGTTATCCAAAGAATTAGGGGAAATAAAGTAATATTCAGCTCTACTGAAGTCAGAAGCAATTTTCATTGGCTTCAGTAAGGCTAGAAAGTACTTTTTTATCTTAAATTTTTTATTAGATGCTTAAGGCAGGGGATATTTTATAATCAAAGACACCAACAAGCCCTGAAGATGGAATTTTGAGCTGCTCTTTTTTCCTGAAGTTTAACCTGGGCATTTCTGAAAGACATGCACTTCCTCTGTGTTCTGTTGAGATTTGGAGCACAGGACAAAGCCTCAAGGATACCTATGCCACAGCAGATGCAAACTGCCACAGAAACTCGCACTTTCCATCTCCAGTCCAGCATCCTCCTGTTCTGGTTCAGATCAACCCTCTGCTTCCTGTTTCAGAAACTGTGATTGTAGATAAAGACATAAAATCTGGTTAACTCTATTAACTTTACAACATCATGTCATGAAATGTCATCTCAGTTTCCACTGCTGTCAATTTATGCCACAGCCCTTCTGGCCTGGATTCCTCTTGCTCTTTCCATTCAGATGTGCACTGCAGGCTGCAGCCTTTTTGAGCTACCCACCTTACTCATGCACATGCACTCTAGAACAATATGAATATTACATGTAGCAGCATTTGCAGCAAGGGATATATTAAGTCCTATCTTTTTAATGCCACTTTTAGTATGCCTATAAAAAGACTCTATGCAAAAGACTGGATTATGTATTTTTGTGCTGTACGGGAACAGGGTACATGAAGGGCCAGAAGGAGGATCCAGGGAACTACAGGTCTGTCAGCCTGACCTCGGTGCCAGGGAAGATTATGGAGCGGTTCATCTTGAGGGCGCTCACAAGGCACGAGCGGGACAACCAGGGGATCAGGCCCAGCCAGCACAGGTTCATGAGAGGCAGGTCCTGCTTGACCAACCTGATCTCCTTCTATGACCAGGTGACCCGCCTAGTGGACGAGGGAAAGGCTGTGGATGTGGTCTACCTGGACTTCAGCAAGGCCTTTGACACTGTCTCCCACAGCATTCTCCTAGAGAAGCTGGTGGCTCACGGCTTAGACAGGTGTACTCTGCGCTGGGTCAAAAACTGGCTGGACAGCCGGGCCCAGAGAGTTGTGGTGAATGGAGTTACATCCAGTTGGCAGCCGGTCACGAGCGGTGTTCCCCAGGGCTCAGTACTGGGGCCGGTCTTGTTCAATATCTTTATCGATGATCTGGATGAGGGGATCGAGTGCACCCTCAGTAAGTTTGCAGATGACACCAAGTTGGGTGGGAGTGTTGATCTGCTCGAGAGTAGGAAGGCTCTGCAGAGGGACCTGGACAGGCTGGATCGATGGTCCCAGACCAATTGTATGAGGTTCAACAAGGCCAAGTGCCGGGTCCTGCACTTCGGCCACAACAACCCCATGCAGCGCTACAGGCTTGGGGAAGAGCGGCTGGAAAGCTGCCTGGTGGAAAAGGACCTGGGGGTGCTGGTCGACAGCCGGCTGAACATGAGCCGGCAGTGTGCCCAGGCGGCCAAGAAGGCCAATGGCATCCTGGCCTGTATCAGAAATAGTGTGGCCAGCAGGAGTAGGGAAGTGATCGTGCCCCTGGACTCGGCACTGGTGAGGCCGCACCTCGAATACTGTGTTCAGTTTTGGGCCCCTCACTACAAGAAGGACATTGAGGTGCTGGAGCGTGTCCAGAGAAGGGCAACGAGGCTGGTGAGGGGTCTGGAGAACAAGTCTTCTGAGGAGCGGCTGAGGGAACTGGGGTTGTTTAGCCTGGAGAAAAGGAGGCTGAGGGGAGACCTCATCGCTCTCTACAACTACCTGAAAGGAGGTTGTAGCGAGGTGGGTGTCGGTCTCTTCTCCCAAGTAACAAGCGATAGGACGAGAGGAAACGGCCTCAAGTTGCACCAGGGGAGGTTTAGATTGGATGTGAGGAAAAATTTCTTTACTGAAAGAGTGGTTAAACATTGGAACAGGCTGCCCAGGGAAGTGGTTGAGTCCCCATCCCTGGAGGTATTTAAAAGATGAGTAGATGAGGCACTTAGGGACATGGTTTAGTGGGTGGTGGCGTTGGGTCGATGGTTGGACTCGATGATCTTAGAGGTCTCTTCCAACCTTAATGATTCTATGATTCTCTGTGAGAGACATGGCAAGCGGGAATGCTCCCATTCAGGTGCAGCAGCCTTTGGCAACCAGCATCTGGATGGGATTTGCAGAGAATGCTGTAAAACTTGCCTTCCTACAAGCACCACAGCTAGTTGAGCCCATAGGTTTTTTACATCTCAGGAGGGTTCCAGTGAGATATCATATTAGAAGTGCTGGTGAATACTATCCCTTGCAGTGAGTGGATTACATGCTGCTCTTCAATTTCTCTGTAACCACTCAAAAATGTGACATCTTTACATCTCATTGTGTGCCCTCCTACAGCTCATATTAGAGGGACAGAAGAAAGAGGAGTGTCTGCCAGACACTTTTAACAAAATCTGATGGTATTCTCTCATATTTGTCCTTACTTGTTTCAAACTAAATTAGGGTACAAGGAACAATTACAGCTTCACAAGTGTCTTACCTTCCTCTGCATTACCCCTGTTATTGTACTTCAGTTCTGGCCTGAAGAGACTTCACCAGCAGCAAAAGAACATTTAGCCTCCATGATCCCTGCAACTTTTGGTTTCCTTGAGGTAACAAACATACAAAACAAGCAGGACTGGGAGCACTTTAAAGCATGGATAGCTGAGGTTACTGCAAGGCTTTTTTTTCCCTGGCATGATGTGCCAAGAGTGACATTCCTATAAGAGGCAGGGTTTCCTAGCACCACTTCCACCAAATAACAGAGAAACTTACCTGGGAATTAGGTCATTAAAACAGAGGTCCTGACTCACAATGAGAGATGGACTGATAAGTGACCTTTGATGGATTGGAGCCACTGATCAATGATTACTTTTTTATTAAATGATTCTTCTCCTGTGCCAGCAGGGACTCCTTCCCTCACACACAGCATTAACATTAACCTTTGCTGCACAAGGATTGAAGGAGACGACACCACAGAGGACTGTCAAGGAAGGAGTGAGCAGTAAGACAAAAGGCAAAACAGAAGATCAGCCCAAGGAAGTGCACTCTTCCCCTCTACTTAAAGGGTTGGCTTATGCTGCCCAATTTCACCATCACTACTCCACCCTCCTCTATTTGTTGTACATAAACACTGGCAGGTCAGTCTGAGAAAGAAGGCAGCTCTCAATATGATTAAAAAGGCTGGGAAATGAGGGATACCCAGTGAAGGCAGATGGGGCAAGGTGACACAGAACATGGCCATAACAACATAAATAAATTAGCCACAGCACCACAATGAAAATCAAGGTCTACAATTCAAAAGAAATCTGTGCTGACCCACAGCTCCCAGGCCCTTAACTGATGGCAGACACAACCTGAAGCCTTTCTATTTCACTGTCTGGCTCCATCCCAAAACACTTCTGCTTCTATCCATGCCAACCTGTTTGATTTCAAACCATTTGCTTTTCCTGAGTGGACATCATCAGTCACACCAATCTGCGAGAGCTATTTTGTGAGATGGGGAAAAGCGCCCCTTAGGGAAAAGCGCAGCTCCTCAAATGTGCTGTGCCTGGGACTTGGGTTCAGTCTTAATCCAGGTCTCCTGGGTGACCCTGTACACCAATCAGGTGTGCCCTTTGGCACTGTGCCCACAGCAGAAAAACCAGGTGGAAAAAGTTTTTAAAACCTTGAACAGGTGAAAGACTGCAGGCATGACACAGGAACACAAAAAACCCCAGCAGATGTCAGGGAAGCAGCTTCTTTCTGCTTTTGAGGGTGGCACACTCCAACATGGCTTTTACTATGAAGGCTCTGCTGGCTTCTCCATATACTTGTTTAAATGATATATCTCACAGGAACGGAAGGGAGGATCATATGGTTTCTTCTCACACAGTCTGACTTCATTATTCCCAGTAACTCTTGCACCATAGTCCCCAGTGAAGCAAAATGTCTTTGTCTTGGTGCAGTGCCAAGAAACCAAGTGTCATTAGAGTCTCAGATGAGGAGCAGTGCAGCCCTCAGCAAAAGGAAACATTTGGCTAAAGAGAGAAACATGGAAACCAGAGAACAATATGACAAGAAGTATCTAGTTCAACTTCACTTCATACATCTTGCATGTATATAATTCACCACCATATATTTCAACAGCTGACACCCAAGGAGAGCTCAGACAAATCCAAAATGTCTCCCCCTCTCTCTCAAAGAAACAGGAGACATGCTCAGCTGAAGTCCACCTCATCTAGCCATTACCAATGCAAAAGCAGCTGCACTGCTGGCAAAAAGACATGCCCTGTTCCTTCTCCTCTGGGATGGTCAGTTGTTAATTCTTTAAGTCACCAGCTTGATGTGTGAACCAATAACTCTGCATGAGCCCTCCCTGTCGGAAATACAGTGAATGCCTGCTATCTCCAGAAGAGAGACCCTTACTGCCCTCATCACTTCACGTTGGTTTTTCTTCATGCAGAAGGAAAGGCAGTATGGAAGAAATGGATAGGAAGGGGATGAAAACAAACCATGCCTGCTAAATCAGAGAAGAATAAGACAGCAGAGTGCTAATTATTATCAACAAAACAGATCTCAATTGTTAGGAAGAGGTTGTGGAGCCTCACCAACTACTTTGCACAGAAAAATCCCACCAGATAAGACAAAGCTCTCTCAGCTGAAGAAGGTAGTATGCTCTCAAGTCTTCCCATAGTCTTGCTTCAAGAACACATTTCTTGGTCTTGTAGGCCTCATTTCTTTCAACATACTTACATGCTCACTGGCGTCTTCAAGGTCTCAATCTGCATGTACAGTGTTCCCTTGCATGCTCAACATCCTTTCCTCACTCATCAGAGAAGAGAGGGATTGCAGGTAGATCTTGTATTTTAAATGTACAGAATTGTTGCACAGACTAAGAAATTTCATCATACATGACACTATTTCCAAGTCATTCCAATTTTGTGCTTCCCTATTATCCTCAGCAGAGTTGCTGGGCCTCACTCCTTTCCCACTCCCATACCAACTCCCAAAAAGGAAGCCTCTACCTCCTTGTCACAGCCAGCAGGCATTACCAGCCAACGTCAGCTCCCCAGGAGACCTTCCACTATCGCACCAAGCAGAGAAAGCTGAGCTCTTGCAAGGGTAAGCACAAGCCTCTCCCTCTCCATCCAGAGAAGCCAGGGAGGGATGAGGATACACAATTATAGATTCTAGCCTCAAGCTGGTCATTTGATGGAAGGTGTGTTTTTCATTCCTAGTTTTAACCAATGAAAATGTAATTAGGGACTTTGAAAAGCAGTGGCATCCAGAAGAAAAGTGGCAAGGGCCAGCATGAATCTTCTTGCCAACTCCACAGTTTCCTCCAGAGAAAGAAATGAACCAAGAGCAGATGCAGCCTGCCCCAGGAAAGAAGGGCAAGACTGGCTGCAACAGACATCCCAGAAGAGAGCTGTAGAGACCCACAGTGGGAAATGAAGGAGTAACACCATAATAATGCTATCTGGAGTCCATACCTGGGGCTGTGCCCACAATATCCTCCCTCCCCAATCCATACATCCATGCTTTGTCCTTCCAGTCGCAAGATGCACGTCAAGGCCTTCCCAGGAACTTGGTCAGACTGTAATATTTGAAGAGTAGATGAGATGAAAGAAGGAACATTATCCCCTTATCCCATACAAACCTGCACCTTCCTCATTTCTTCACAATGCCTTTCCATGTTCTTCATTTCTTGCAATCCTCTATGTAGCTGATCCACGTGTTTCTCCTCACTATGAATTATTAACCTGTCCAATAATTTAAGTGGTCCAAAACGATATGATTCCTCAAACCTTTTCACCATGGACACAGATTTTGATATAAAAAAAAAACCAAAAAAACTGAGTGGGATCAAGGCAATTGATAATAATTGAATAAAAAATTGGCATCTTCTTCCCTAGCAGGCTTTAAAATTTAGAAACTTGCACTTGTTTTTTAACAGATCTTACACTGATTTTAAGCATATTTAAAATTAACAGCAAAAACCTACAAAGCTTTCTTGCTATTTATCTTGGATCCTAAAATAAGTTGTCATTGGCAAATTATATACCATTAAAGGATACTACCAATTCAAAAAAAAAATCATTATTCTATTTGAGTACTTTTTTATTTGCTATTGTTACAAGCAACACCTAAGATTAATAGAACTGAAGGATTAGAAGGGAAAATGCCTTTCACCTAAATGCTTACTCCATGCATTTGACAGCATTTTGTGTCAAGTCAGTTTTACTGTTTCTCTTGTAAGCAGTCAGATCCGCTGTTAGTTGAGGTGGATTAGACCCATACAAATAGGGAAGGAAAAATACATATGGAAATGTAACTGCAGAAACTCAAATATTAGCAAGTGAGCCCAAGGAGAGCACTTCTTTTTTCAGCTAAGTAAAATGAAGCTGCTGGGCACTCCTTAAACAACACACATGCACTGAAAATCCTCTGCCTCAAATAAACACACATTTCCCATCAGGCACAAAAACATATTCAATATTCAACAGACAGTGTCAATACTGGCTGCAGTCTCTTTTTCCTGATTTCAGTAAAACATGCAATCTGCATTTTCACACACTCTACCCTAGAAACATGAGACATCTATGATTCATTCTGCAACCTACCTCTCCAATCACATACCTAGGGGGAAGGCATGTTGAATGTTTTGGGGGTTGTTTTTACATCAAAGAATAAAAATATTAAAAGCATTGCATTTCTTTTGGAATTTTGTTCCTCCTCAAAAGGAGTCTCATCACTTAATTTTTCCCTTCCACATTTCCCCACGCTTCCCCCATGTCCAACCCACTGCCTGGTGTTCTTTCACTTCCCAGAGATTGTCTCCTTTCCCACCTTGCTCCTTCCAGACACCCCCTCCAGTGCTGCCTCCCAGCTCTCCCCTCTCCCTTTCTGTGCCAAGTCGGCCAGGCTCTTGTGCAGTTTGTGCAGATGTCAGTGGGGTCAGCACACACACGAAGCTCTGTTAGATGTACACTTCATAAATCAGAAAGCTGCCTTCTGCTCTCTTTATTCACTCTCTTCACTCAAAAACTTTTTCTCTAGACCTTCTCCCTCCCAGCCGCTCCTACTTCCCTATATCCTTTTGCCTCACTGGAAGTTTGGTAGTTTTCTTCACGTTTTTCTCTCTTGCTCTTAAAACTTCCTTTTTCTTACCTATACTCCACCCACTTCCTTTGGCTTCTTTTGCTACCAGACTGTCATCTATGCTGTCAGCCCCAACCACATCTCCAGTACCTCTACAGTTGAATCATTTATTAGACTCCTTTAATTTTCCCCATTCGCTCCTTTGAGTCCTAGCACTCCCAGTTCCCAATCACACAAACACCAAACCCATACCCTGTCTCCTCCACCTCTCAAATAGCACAATCTTTCACTAGGAACTGACTACTCATATAGGAAGCAATTACCAAACCTTTTTGCAGGGGTGCGTGACGATGTGCCAGTGTTAAGAGGTACAGAACTGATTGGAAGAGATAAGTGAAGCCTTGATAATCAAGGCTGACTCCATTTCAAGTTCAGACAAAGGTTTGGGCTGACTGTTCTGGGGCAACTTATCCCTAGAAACATTAAGAGAAAAAAGATTCAGCTGAGACATTTTGGCTGTGGATAAAGCTAAGTAAGGACACCGAGAAGTTCCAAGGCAAGAGGAGTCAACCCCAGCAGCCAAATACCAGAGCAGCCATTTACCTCTTCAGAGTTCAAACTTTACACACAGTCAGCAGGCAACTGTGTAAGGCAACTTTCCAGCTACTTAAAGTAGCTAAGAGCAATGAGTCACAGGGGCAGCATTTGTGATGCTGAGTTTCACCTGGAAAATGAAAGAAGAAAAGGAGAGTAGCACCTGCTCGGTAGGCTGACCGGCAAGGCACACCAGGGGACAAAGGCACACACACCCCCAACCCCCAAGTTGTGAGTCAGGACGGAGCCTTTCAGAGTCTGATGCATGATACTCTACATGAAAGCTGCTCGCAGTGACCTGCTACTCCCGCACCTCATAGGAAGGTTCCCTACAGCATCACCCCCAAACTTATGGCAGGTTACACTGTGACATGACATGCTACCCAGCCAGATGCAAAGGGATGTGTGTGGGTGGTAGAGGAGAAGGCAGGCAGAGAAGTGAACGAACATACAGGCAGCTGTGATTGAAAACTCTGAAAGTCTAAGGTCTCTGCAAATGCCTGAGTTAAAAGCAGAGGCAGTCTCCTAGATTGATTATGCATGCACGCCACTGAAAACACAGGCTGCTAAAGTGCCAGAGCCCTGCTGGATAATTTATAGGCTGGTGTTAGTATTCACAGAGCGGTGGGCAGAGTTCAAAGGAACGAGGTGGAGAATAAAAGTTTGAGCCTTATGAAAACACTGTTACAGCCAGCATGAGCCTCAGCTCCACAAAGGGCTTCACTTGTGCTGGGTACAGGCAGAAGCCAGCAGATATTATCACAGCAGGAGCCAGCAAGTGCTATCTTGGCACAGAGACAGAGAGTTCAGGGAGGGTGCACAACCAGAGTGTGCAAACGTGCAAACTTTGCAAGTGTCTGAGCACATGCCTGCTTGGCTTTTGGGAAAGTATGGGAGAGCTGTGTGCCAAAGAGCCTGTGACCCATCTTCTCCAACAACCCTTCCCCACAATCCTCTTGATTCTCCTAGGCCTGCGTACACCAAATTTCCTGGGCTACTTCTGCCGTAGAGATAAACACCAAGCAGGGAATAACTGAAGACCTTCTCATGCCTTTTTCACTTATGGTCTCACCAGCATTTGAAGCCAGGACTTCAGGGAAGAAATTAATCATACAAAGCCACCCAAAATGCAAGCTTTATTTAGGTGAGCTTGAGTTATCCAGATTTATCACTGCCTGAGCCTCTTAGCCATCTAGTTATCAGGAGAGAAAGATAGGAAGACAATGAGGTCATCAATTTACTAAGCCCTATGTCTGCTCACGTTTGAGATGAGACACAACACCAATGGCATTAGAATAAGTACTGTGTGGTTGACTTCAGCAGAGATGTAAAGCAAAGGCTGCCTCGCCTGTCTTCTCTTCTCTCTCTGCGAGGCTACTATAAAACCAGATCTTACAGGCAGGCATACAGGTGCACACCAAGTACTGCTACTATTCACCATAACCATCTAGCACAGGAAAAGGAGCAAAAGGGCAAGCCCAGTATACAGACAAGATGAACTAAGAAGTTTAACCAATATTTTACTATTGCGTGCATGCCCAGATACCACCTTTAAACTCCTTGTCATAGCACCTTTCCACAGCACCCGGCATACCCCTCTCCAACCTTATTCATTCCAGAAGAGACTTGTCTGAAGGTACAAGTAATTTTCTGATCTAGAAACTTCTCTAAATTAAGCTCTCTGCCCCTTGCACCACATACCTGAACTGGGAAGGCACACAGGAATTTGGTATCATACAGTGTGCTGCTAGTATACCAACAAGTGCTCATCTCACTCACTTCTTCCTGCAGGTTACAGTCTTCTGGGACATTTTGTCTGGGTGCAGTACTTGAGGCTTAATCAATTATAGAAAGATATCTGTATTAGAGGCCACAGAGGGGCACGCTTTAGAGACACAAATAACTTAGAATGAAAACCTTTTGTTCTACATTTGGACAGCACCACACACAATAAGACTCTTGTGTATGACTGGGGAATACAGTAATATAATTAAATAGATTAATAGTTACTAAAACTAGTCTTCTCTCCATACAGTTACAATATAAAGTTGGATTTTTCTCCACAGAGTCTGGAGGACTAGAGTATTGATAGATGCCCATTCTTTTAATCATGGGAGGGTTGGGGGGCGGAAGGGATTGAAACAAGGAACCTGTGTCTTTACTCTTTTGAGCAATGGCACAGAATCTCCATGAAGGGCTGGCAACACTGTTATGTGGAATACGTAACTTGATTAGTTCAGTTTCTAAATATGTGGTGATCACCAGGGTCTTGGCAATTAATCTATAGTTCGTCCACAGTATTGTTTCAGGTGGATTTTCAACAGCAATGTTATTAAAAGTCTGAGGATAAAGGTACATACAGGTGCACAGTACAGAATTTTGAAGGTTGGCAGCATCTGCTGATAAGTTTGACAACCATTAACTGAGAGAACAGTTTGGATAGAATCTCAAACCAATCCTAAGATTAAGAGTGTACTAAATGTGATTAAATAAATCGGTCTGTTGTCTATGATCTTCAACAAAAAGAACTTAAACTCCTTCTATTGAATTTGAAACCTATTTTAGAGATAAGAAATAGAGATAGCAATTTGATTTTGTCATGAAATAACTCAATGGCAGAATGAAAAAAAAAAGTTTGTGCCTCCTGCCCTTTCCATTTGATTATTTACCTCTGACAGTATAAAGAAGGGAGGGGTCAGGAAAAAAAAAAAAAAAAGAAAAAACCAATAAACAAAAAAAAACATCAAATAAAGCACATGAAAACATCTGGACACAGTCCGGCAAAAAAAGGCTATAAAGCAGACAGAAAAGACTTACATGGAAATAGAAAGAAGAGGTATAATGTGTTTAACATGGAGAGAGACAAAAATTACAGAAGAGAACAACCAAATCTGAAATGACATATAAATCAGTTTACAAACAGAACCATTTTCTCAGCACAATTACGGTGACAGAAGAATCACTGGAGAGCTTTAAGAAATCATTCACTGAGCACTTACATGGGATAATCTAGCAAAGGGGCCCAGGAGACCTGGTTGATCTTAAAGAACAAACTCCTCAAAGCACAGGAACAGTCCAATTCAATGTGTGGGAAGCCAAGCAGGTGTGGAAAGAAGCAGGCGGCTGAATGGGAAACTCCTGACAGAGCTCAAACACAAAAGGAAGCAAATGGAAGGTGAAAGCAGGGGTGTACTCCCCAGGAGAAATACTAAAACTCTGCCTCGACATGTCAGGATGAAAATTAGAAAAGCTTGAAATTGCATGAAAATTCACAAAATGTGAAAGGCAGCAAGAAGGGCTTCTAAATGCACACTGGTAGCAAGAAGATGATTAAGGAAACTGTGGGCCCAAAGCTGAATGGGACAGGGGACTAGTGGTAAAAGGAAAACACTTAGGTCCTCAGTGCCTTTTTTGCCTTGGTCTTCACTGGCAAGGACTGTTCTCAGCCTTCCTGTTCCATGTGCCCAGTGGAAGGATCCAGGGGACTGAAAAACTACCCACAGCAGAGGAACACTGAGTTAGGGACCATTTAAGCAAACTGGGCATACTCAAGTCCCTGGGACCAGACAAGATGCCCCAACAGCACTGAGGGATGCAACAATGGCTGATGTCACTGTGAGGTCACTCTCAGTCACGTTGGAAAGGTCATGGTGATTGGAGGAGGCTCCTGATGACTGAAACCAAGTAAATGTCACACCTGTCTTCAAAAAGGGCAAGAAGGAAGATTCAGGGAATTATAGACTGGTCAGCCTAACATCAGTCCCAAGGAAGGTTATGCAGCAAATCCTCCTGGAACCCATCTCCAGGCACACGAATGACCAGAAGGTGATTGGGAACAGCCAGCATGGATTTCCCAAGGGAAAAAAATAGCTAGATTGCCTTCTGTGATGAGATGACAGGCCCAATGAAGAAAAGGAGAGCACAGATTTTGAAAGAGTCTCCAGTAGTATAATTGTAAACAATGGTATGTAGCTGCATCAGGGGAAGTCCAGATGGATATTAGGAAAAGGTTCTTCACTGGGAGGGTGGTTGGTCACTGGAACAAGCTCCCCAGGGAAGTGGTCAGGGCACCAAGCTTGTCAGAGTTCAAGGAGCATCTGGATGATGCTCTTAGTCATACAGTTTAGTTTTAGGTAGTCCTGTGAGGAGCAGGGAGTTGGACTCAATAATCCTTATGGGTCCCTTCCAACGCAAGATATTCTGTGATTCCATGATTTATAGACAGCTAGAACCAGATGGGAGTACTGCAAAGCACATGGAAAAGTGACTGGACCACTGCACTCAAAGACTGGTGGTCAGTGGAACAACAACCCAATGGCAGCCAGTTACTAACATGTTAGTCCAGTTCTTTACTGGACTTGCTGCATTTTGTCAACGTCTTTCTTGTACTGGGGAGCCCAGAACTGGGCACAGTAAGCAGACATGATCCCACAAGTGCTGAGTGTGGGGAAATAATCCCATCCCTTGACCTGCTGTCTATGCTTTTGCCAACACAGTTCAGTATTTGATTAGCTTTCACCACTGCAAGAACTGTGCTGATGGTTAGGGGCTGGAGCATGATATGCAAAGAAGCTGGGAGAGCTGGGTATGTTCAGCTCAAGAAGAGCTGAATATTTGGTCCTCATTCTCCATACTCTTCATCTCCAAACATAAAAACTCTACAAGCAGCTATGAAACCTCACCATCCATTAAGTGAGCATAAAGGACAAACTGAAGCATGGAGACATTACGAGCCAAAAAACACAGTGCTTTTAGTTACTTGTTACCAAAGGTACACAGAACTCTGTAGTAGAGCCAGGAATAAACCCCAAAACAGCCAACTCCCTTTTCCATAAATACTTGCCCCAAAAATGTGTTCTAGCACTAATGGTCCCATAATTCTGCAGTTTGTCTGTATTGGAGGATTCCTGGCAACCACTTCACCCAGAATAACTTAAATAAGACTTGATTGGACAGTTGAAGCTTTAAGTTTTAGACCATTTTAACTACTGACCATTACACACACGTTATAAAACATGCAGCTGCCTCTAATATCCCACGATCGCTTCTGGGCTGCGGAACAATAAATGGCATGACAGGTCAAAGTGGGAGGTGGGTGTTGGCAACATAAGGGTTAACAGGAGGCACATTTATAACAAGCCTGATGTTGGCCTACCGTGTGATAACAAACCACACAGTAAAAGAGAGAGGACATCACAGCACCACACAAACTTACTTGATATAATTCAAATTCAGAAAGAAGGACACCCTAAAATTACTTGACGTCTACCCTGCATTTTGTGGCCCTCTCAAGGTAACACCCAAAACAAGACACGCATGTGAACGCAGCCACTGGCATAGGCAGAGCCCCTAAAGCCAAGCATGCCCAAGTTCCCCAGCAGCGTGGTACAGCCACACATCTGGAACGACTGCTCACTGTGCAGCTGAATCAGAGCCCTCCACACTTTCAGGCACTCTTGCACTGACCAATATACAGTACCAAGTACATAACCTATATGCACAAAATTGTCGCCTATGAATGGCATTAGATAGTTTTTGCATCATCTTGGTAAGACACCACTTCGGCCAACAAACCTCTTGTGTTATGCCACTTACTTTGCATATTCATCCTGCTGAGATCCGTCAGTCTTTTCCCAGCATCCTTTTAAACACACAGCATCAAAATTCTGTGCTTACTGTCTCATTCTCTTTCCATAATAAAAATCTACAGTTTCCCTTAAAAACTGAAGTGGACACTTCATTGCTGGACCAGTGTGTCTCCCTACCTACATCAGATGAATGATGGGAAGTTTTGGGACAGAAAAACCTCATCAAGTGAGAATTAAGCTGTTTAAATAAAACAGATGGAAGATGCACACACAAAAACACCGAAGCAAAGGCCGCAGCTTGAATTATTGTTGTAATCCTTTGCCACATGCCTACAGAAAGTTTGACAACAGCTAAGCTGTCAACATGCTATCATACCACCCATCCTGCTGACCAATCTTTGTTGTTCTGTACTCCCCCAGTTATCTGTGTCCATCTGTTGTCTCCTATCTCATCCTTAGGTTGCTAGCTCTTTGGGGCAGGGAACATTTTTTGCCCTGCATTTGAACCAGGATTGTGTAGGTGCTACCACAATAGGCAGGGATAATAATAACAACAATAATTAGGTAATATCTTACTATCTCCTTGGGTTGGAATGTTTCCCTCCTGACTTCACAGCAGTGTTCATAAACAGTTCTTACTTGGTGCAATATGGGGCCTCATAAACAAATAATTACATCCCAACCTACCTTTGACCATTTCACCAGTCATCCCTTGAGGCCTGAATCTGCTGAGCTCTCCGTATGCTCCAAATGGTGAGTGTGTGCGAACCCAGCTCCCGAAGAAGATACCAGCCTTGCAGTGCAGCAGGACTAACACCCTGTATATAACCCTTAGATTTTCCTTGGACAGAACAAGCTTCCTACACACAAACTGTTGCCTCCTACTTTTGTGTGTCAACCCTGACTCACTTCTAGTGCCAAGAAGTACAGGATAATATCTTCATCCTCCACTCACTCTGAAGAATGGTAAAAGCCTGCAGTTACAAGTTTATGTAAGAAGGCGGACAATGGTTATATTATAAACTGTGCACGCACGTAGTGGCCAAGCCCAACATCATCCAAGTTCAACAAGCATATATTCCTGGATGTTCCGTTAAACCAAAAGGAAGAAACTTCCTTCTTTGAGAAGGTCTGTTAGCGGAACTGGCTCTCTGCACTGGAGATGCTCAGAAATTCACTCCTAGGCCTGACTGGCTCCAGACGGGCTGTTCATGTAAATCTAAGATTCAGGAAAAGACAGAAGTAACACACCACATTGGGTTACATTCTAGTAGCCACTGAAAGGTTTTGCTGAACCCTCAGGGAAGAAGAGCCCCATTCCCCGAGTAACATCCTCCTCTCTGGAAGTGCCATGAGCCCCTTTCACAAGTACTGAAGTATATGTCTTTACTGAATCAGGCGTTAGGCTCCCTCTTCTCAAATCCACTGGGTGCTATCGCACCTCCTTGCAATGCCTAATCCACACTACTCTGCTTTGGGCAACTGGGAGAAAAGATGTTGCAGAGAGGAAAATCCTTTGTCCTTGTCCACTACATTTGATGGAAGAGCACAGAAAAATCATCTTGTAGTAACTGCAACACATCATACAAACCTGCAGTGGTTTTTAACAGGTGAAAGCAGAAGTGTAAGTCTTCTTTTCTATCTCCAAATCATTTCTCCAAATCTCCCCAGTGTAAATTAATCAGTAACCAGGATGAGAGTCTTGAATAACTTCCATTTCCTAGTTACGAGGATGCAGAAAGCTGGGCCAGCCCCCTGCTTGTTTGTTATCTGCAGAAGTAGAAAGGCTTACAGTGCTGGATGCTAATGTGACACTGCCGAACCCACAAGCTCCCTCAGGCCTTTTTGGGACATGCACTGTAAAACTAGATCATGCCAGGGGCATGAAAGGTGCTGCAGGGGCATTTGCAGAGGGAGTGTTTCACCCTGGCCCTGCCTCCCCACGCTCCCACAACAGCCAGTGAGGGGACAGGCCTGCCTTTCAGAGAGCGCAAGAGGTGCTGGGACCAGACATTGAGAGTTCAGGCAGCCCATTCCCTTTCTGAACCAGTCAAAACTATAATAAAACAACCTAGATAAAATCTGTCTCATCTGCTCTTAAAACTTCCTGTGATGAGGGCACTACAACCTCTCTCAGGAAGCTGTTTTCATGCTTAACTATCTAAATACTCAAAAAGCTTTTCCTAGCACCTATCTCCACATCTTCCTTGCTACAAATTAAGCCGATTACTTCTTGTCCTACCCCCAGTGGACACAGAGAACAATTAATCACTGTCTTCTTAAAACAAGCTTTTAAATATTGGAAGACTTTTCGTGTCCCTCATCAACCTTCTCTCCAGACTAAACCAACCTGGTTCTTGGAACCCCTCCTCGCAGGTGGTGCTCGCCTCTCTGGCTGCCTTCTCCTCATCTCCTTCCACCGTTTCTGGTTTTGCTGCTCACACTGGACACAGTGCTCTGCTGTGGCTTCAGCAGCAGCTGCTAGAGTAGAAAAACTACTGCCTGTGTGCTACACGTGACATTCCTGTTAAATATACCCTAAAATGAGATTTGCTTTTTTGCAATGTCACCACACTGTTGACTCACATTCAGTCTCTGACTCACTGTAGTGCCTCCCAGGTCCTTTCCTGCAGTTCTAGTTGCCTGGCTTGTTATCCCCCATTTTACATGTAGGCATTTGATTTCACCTTCCCAAGTGCAGTACTTTTCATTTGTCTTTAATAAATTTCTTCTTATCGAATTCAGACCATTTTCCAGTTTAATAGGTATATGACCTTTGTTGTGCCAAGAAAGCAGATCAACTTCCTGCCTCATGTTACACATCGGCAACAAAGAGAGCATGGAAGGAAGAACTGCTGTGTTCAGGCAAACTTCTTAAAAGAGTTACTGTCTTATCAAAAGCCTATCAATTTGTTACTCCCTTTTCACTCTGCATCTCTACCTGATACACTGTGGTCTTAGGAAACAAACAGTAGCTCACTCTAGCCTCATAAAATACATTTATTCAATGAAATTACAATCTGCTGCCAAAAAAGTACTGCAACATCCCAGGCACCACATCACTCCATGACGCAAGCTAGTACCAAGCAGAGCTGCTAGCAACTCATTAACTAGGTCATATCAACCAACAAGGAAGACAAAGGACACATTTAAAAAACTAATTATATTGAGCTAAATCCTTAAGATCTGGCTCAATAAAATTATGCCTTTTGGTCCACCGTTGTTAAATATACCCTCAATATGTATTTGATTAATGACTTATATAAAATTACATCAAAGATCAATTTGTTTCCTTGTATTTTCCCATAAAGCCCTTAACATTTGATTCCCAGATGTGTAGCAGGTATTTAAAATGCATATACCTGAAATTATATTGTATCATACCCTTTTTCAAAGTGCTGCATGAGCTGACTACACGTGCCAGCAGATTTTGATTCCAGGACTTCAACACAGTATCAGGCATAGAGAGTCCCTTGAGAAGATTGGCCTTAGTCCCATCACAGGATTCCTGCATTCCCCATCTCTGTCCCCCAAAAAAGTCAAAACAATCAATAATTTAAAATTTCTTTTCTTCATGGTCTACAAAAAAGATTGCAGCGTGTAACAGGCCATAGCAACAGAACAATTAAAGAAAGTGGAATCTCTCTTTCCCACAAATTAAGAAGGATGTTAAGGTACTTGAATACATCCAGAGGAGGGCAACAAAGCTGCTGAAAGGCTGGAAGGCATGTCCTCTGATGAGTGGCTGAGGACTCTGGGTTTGTCTAGTTTGGAGAAAAGGAGGCTGAGGGGCAACCTCATTGCTCTCTACAGCTTCCTGAGGAGGGGAACTGGAGAGGGAGGTGCTGATCTCTTCTCCCTGTTGTTCAGTGACAGGACGTGTGGGAATGGTTCAAAGATGCACCAAGGGAGGTTCAGACCAGATATTAGGAAACACTTCCTTACAGAGAGGGTGACCAAACACTGGAACAGGCTTCCTAGAGGGGTGGACAATGCCCCATGCCTGTCAGAGGCATTTGCACAATGCCCTTAATAATATCTTTTAACTTTTGGTCTGCCCTGAAGTGGTCAGGCAGTTGGACTAAGATGATCATTGTAGGTCCCTTCCAACTAGAACTATTCTATTCTATTCTCAGATACACAAAGCCTTCCTTTCAAGGAACTTATAATGCTTTACAAATGATAATTTTGAATTTTCAGTGGATGAAGAAAGTGATGACTAGAATGCAAAACTGGTTTGACACATTCTGGGAAAGAATTCCAGACTTCTGCTTCTTAAGTTAATACTTAAGGACCATCCTGCCTGCTCTGCTGACACTCCATACCACTGTAGTGATGTTCATAGGTCACGCGTCAGTACATGCTGAGGGCCACCTGGCTGAAAAGCAGCTTTGCAGAAAAGGACCTGGGAGTCCTGGTGGACATCAAGTTGAACATCAGCCAGCAATGTGCCTTTGCACAAAAGAAGGCTACTGGTATCATGGGCTGTATTAGGAGTGTTGCCAGCAGGTTAAAGAAGGGGATCCTTCCCCTCTACTCAACATCGGTGAGGCCAAACCTGGAGTACTGTGTGCCGTTCTGGGGAGAGTCCAACAAAGGGCCACAAAGAGGATTAAGAGCATCTCTCATACGAGGAAAGGCTGGGAGAGCTGGGACTGTTTAGCCTGGAGAAGAAAAGACTCGGTGGGGATCTTATCAATGTACATAAATTCCTGAAGGAAGGGTGTAAAGATGACAGAGCCAGGCTCTTTTCAGTGGTGCCCAGTGACAGGACCAGAGGCAACAAGCACAAACTGAAACACAGAGGGTCCTGTCTGAACATCAGGAAACACTTTTTTATTGTGAGGGTGACTGAGCCCTGGCACAGGTTGCCCAGAGAAGTTGTGGAGTCTCCCTCCTTGAAAATATTCAAAAGCCATCTGGATGTGGTCACCTTTTCTAGGTGGCCCTGCTTGAGTAGGGGGCTGGATCAGATGACCTCCAGAGGTCCCTTCCGACCTCAGCCACTCTGTGATTCTGTGGGTTTCACCAGCCGTCAATAGGTCAAAAATCTTCCTGGAAAATAGTTGCTCCATGGCTTAATCTGTTCCTTTTCAAATTTGTCCTGATGCTACAGCAGATCCTTCTGTAGTCTGATATTGCAGATGGTGCAGAAAGGAATTTAGCAGCCAGGACAGGTTCCTTCTCAGGACAATGCTGCCATTTCACTTATTGCATGAACTGACCAAGATCTTTGCGAGATCACTTTAATTCAGACTTACACAATGCCCAGAAAGATCAGACAGGTTATTCCCTCCTTCCCATTATTTCCCAGAACTAGTGAAGACAGAAAGCACAGTGGTCAAAATAATTCAAATCAAACTGTTTAATGCCATAAGAATATATTGCTCACATCAGCAGAGAGGCTTATTCCAGATAACATGTGAGACTGAAGTAAGGACTCTTATCTTCCCTATGCGTCCCTAACACCTGGAAGCACAAAAGGAGGGCAGCATAGCCTCCCACTGGCTCTTCCAGTCTAATGAACAGAAAAGAGTTCAACTAAGCAAGGGAGGGAGATATCACAATCTTGTCTCACCTTCCAGTGCTCTGAGGACCAGAAGAGAAAACGTTAAATGTGCACATCACAATCTCATACCTGTGTTCAGTGACTGACTTATCCACATGCAGTAAATGAAGGTCAGTTGAGCTACTAGATATCTGTGAGTAACGAGAGCAAGTATGCCATTATGACTGGTGCCTTAACTTGCACCACAGCTTAATTAATTTATAGATACAACAGTAACTACAAGAGTAGAAAATCAGGAGAGCGCCAAACTGAACAGAAAGCCTCTGGAATGCTAACATGCCTTGGAAAATCTCTCTTCCATTTTGCTTTTTAATAAAAATGAAGTATTTCGTTACTTATATTTTGTAAGAAAATACAGTTGGCTACCTGGTAATTCCTTAGCACGCATCAGTTGAAAACTGCAGTTACAGAAGGAACAAGATTCTCCCTTAAGACGAGTGAAGGACTCTAAACTTAAGGTGAACAGGTTTTTCTCCAGCCCCTTCCTTGCTTCCCTCTATGACTGGTCATGAAGAGAGTTGACAGAAGGCCCTTTCACACATGCCTCACCGGGTCCCGTTCCTCCACACTCCATTTAGTTTCTGCAGTCCAAGCAGACTCCTTTTTCCCCTGAAATCAATGTTTAATTAACACATTATTGGAAAAAAAAAAAATGGGCTGCAACAGCAGACTGAAACGAAGCCAGCACCTCCCTGCTCTGCAGATGCAGCCGGTCCCATCAGACAGTTACCCTGCCGGAGAGTTCTTCCTCTCCTCATCCTCCTTCAGCTGTCAGCAAACATCATCCTTTTGCTTAGTTACCTTCCTTTCCATCCTCATGGGACTCTTCTTCTCCTTAGAAGTGGTTCACAACAGCAGGAAAGACAGAAAGTAGAGGGAGAAGGGGAGCAAGTGCTCTCTGGGTAGCCTCACAGTATGACCGATGCCTCACCTTTAATCCTGCCATCCCCATGGGAGGAGCACACTAATTCCCCTGACGACACCCCCCATCAACACGGCAATAGGATCAGCAGCGCAGCAGAAACAGGACGGTATGCTTTGCTATGAGCAGAGGATGCTCCCAGGGTCAAACTCGCAAACAGATTCTGGGACTATGCACAGCTACATGTACCCAAAGGCAGCGGAGAAGCTACCGGCAGCTTCAAAAGGTTTACATCATACCTCCACCCACCCTCATCAATTATTATTCTATCCCATTCCTTGGCTCTCATCCGGCTGCTGGGAGGTACTTGGATGCAGGGGATGCTGCAGCACTGTCAAGGGCATTATGAGGCAGGCCTAGGCCTTGGGCGCCCTCCCTGCTAAACACACAGGCACCTTCACTACAGGGTTGGTGCAGCAGGCAAGAGACAATGGAGTCCATGAACTCCTGGGCTGGGCTGCCCTGGTTATGAAGAGAGACTTCAGGATCTTTGAAAGAGTCTACTATCCCAGCACTGTCATTCCCAGGATCCAAAGCTACTAGTGTTAATTAGTTCCCATGATGTGATGGATGACAAGCGGCAAGGCCAGGAACGACACAAGCAGATTGTGTTTGAAATAAGCAGCGCCTCACCATCAAGGGCAGAGGAAAGGAATTTGGAAAGGACAGGAGCTGAGCACACCGCTGAGAGATGACAGGTATGCTGACAGAGCCCCCCTCATCCCTGACATCCCCTTCCCAGCACCCTGGCTCACTCCTGCTGCCAGCAGACAAGAAACAGGCAGGGGAGCGTGCCTGGAAGAGAATTCAGGCACAGGGCTGTGAGAGACAAGGGGAAAGCTCTAAGAGACATGGGGAAGCAAGGCAGATGAAAGGCTAATCTGCTTTTTAGCAAGGGGCCACATTTCAGACAGAGTTGAACTTCTGATGGCTGTGGGTGCACCTCCACCACGCTCTGCAAAGCCACATAGCGATGCCTGCAGCCGCCCAGAGTCCCAAGAGGCTGCAGACTTTAGCCCAGATGGAGGACTCTGCCAAGCTGGCTGTGTGGTGTACAGTTCCCAAGAGCTGTCCACAGTGCTCAGAGAGCTCCTTTTTCTGTGAATGGCAACAAGAGAAACCATATCTCCACCTTCCCTTAAGGAAGAACACAGGATCTTCCAACACCATTGGCATATTTCCACTAGGAGTTTTATTGCTCAACTTTTCAAGCACGCCACTACAGGGACACCACACTTCATCCCTACTAGACCTCAGTAAAACCATACTTGGGCTAGCCCAACGCAAAGTCATGATTTTTCCATGAAAAAAAAAAAAAAAGGTACAAACACAGAGCACTAAAAATGCCATCCACTGCCCACAGCAAGGCAGAACAAACTTCTCCCATGCTGCCTTTCTACAAACATGTCTTGGTCTGGTTGTTTGGATTGGTGGTGAGAGGTCAAAACACCATCTTTGATTCTCAGAGTCCTTTACACACATGAATTGTGTTTGTCTATGCCCATGTGAGGAGAAACCAAAGAAAAGAAAAAGCAAATGACCTGATCCAAGATCATGTAGTGTGCTGGTTTCAAGAAGCTACCAATCCCTCTAGCATCTTGGTTTCCAAAACGCAAAATTTCTTTCTCACCACTTGCTGTATGAATTAAGAGGCAACTCTGCTAGATTGACAGACTCTGCTGTTAACTAGAAGAGGGGGATGAGGAGGAGAAGAGAGCTGATAAAAATTTCCAAAGCTTAACAAAAATTTGAGTAATTTCTGGCTCCAGCTGCATTGGCAATAATCCCAAAATAAAGCCTGTCTCCTCTTCATGCTGGTGGGGGCAGGGGCAGGTAAAGTTAGATGCATTTTGTTTTTCAGTTAAACACCATGTCTCTTGAATCATCGTCAGAAGCCATCTCTTATCCTGGCTTTTGGTCATCACAAAGCTTCTGGCTCCTTCAGTTTGTTCTTGGCCAGATCACTGTGTGTCCTTATCTTTGATACCGAATATCACAGCTCAGCTAGTATCCAGACATCCACCTGCACATGCCCAGAGAGCAGAGCTGAGGAGAGGGCAAAGGAAAACAGATCAAGGGGGAAAAATACACTCCGCTTCTCAGGACAGATAAACTCAAGAGCCCTGGAGGAGGCTGCAGAAAACAAAAGCAAGAAGTTCAGTAGATCCACCAAAATACCTGTCCAATACCACTGCTGCTACAACAAGAAAGGGGCTAAATTCTCCTTTCCCAGGAATATGCCAGACAAGAACCAGATGATCTTGTGCAGTTTGAAGCTGTCCTCTAGGTTGAGGGTTTAAGTCCAATCCTAACACAAAAAGAATAAGAGTTGCCTGCACCTGATGGCTTGGTAACTTGCTTGAAAAGGGAGGAAAGTAAGGGAGGGAGGAGGCATATTTGTTTCCTTTTTGCACAGGGGCTTAGGTCTTAAAATCGCTACTGCAAATTACCCCTGGCACCACCTCTCACCCTCCGAATGCTCTGCAGGAACTGAGTTCTCCTCTCACTTCAAGGGTGCAGGAGTAAGTTCCAGCACTACGTGAAGTTCACTCTGCTCCATTGACTGTGCAAGCTCGAGGAAGGACAAAGCACCAACTACTGAGCTACAAAACTCACATTGCAATCATTGAAGTTTACCTACAATAATGCTTTTTTCCAACCTTTCCTATTCCTGCTAACAAATAATTCATAAACGGAGGCTCACTGTGCCACAAGAACACACTAGTACCTTAATCATTGGGGAAAAGGAGGAATCATAAAACCAGGGCCCACCTTCACCCTGTGGGGTACCAGGGGGGCAGTCTGCAGAGGGGAGCAGGCACATGGGCCCTGCAGCACCCTCTGCCTGTTGCTTAGCTGGCCACTGCATCATCTTCGACAGCAGCCATGGCTGGCCTACAAGCACAGGAGGTGCAGCACGACAACCATTTCTGAAGTGACGGGGTAAAGGGGAGGGCAGGGAGAGATCAAAAAAGTAACTGCTAGTGAAGCTGGGCAGCTGAGGTAAGATTGGCTCTGGTGAGCACAAAGCAGGGGAGCGGGGGAAACTGGTATGTCTCCGGGCATCACCCACACCAACAGCGTGGGGCACTGGACACGCCACTGCCCCATCTTACCATTGTACCTCAAGGTCAGAGAGAAAGGAGAAAAGCAAAAGGCAAACCACAATAGCCCTGGACAGATCTATTTATTCAGCTTTTGCTATTGCTCCATGAAGTGGAAAGATCCAGAAACATGGAGACCTCGGAGCAGGCGCAGCCACACGCAGGAGATGAGAAGCAGCGGTTGGCGGAACCACAAGAGCACCTTTCTCCCCCAGCTTCCCTCCGCCTGGGTGCGAGCAGCCCGTGACGAAGCAAGGAGGTCCTTCGCACCCAGAGAAGGAAGGTGCTGAGCCAGTCTGCGAGCCATGGAGAGGGTCCTGGCCTGCTTGAAACCCAGGAAAAGCCTCCCTCTCACTGTCTCAGCTTCCCCACCCCTGCGCACCAGCCACCTGCAGCCACCCACTAAGGCTCGCCGGGCCCTTCCCCATGTTCTAGCTGGGGGAAAGAAAGAAGGGAGGGAGGGAGGGAGGAAAAGACTCTTACCTTCCCTTGCTCCCCGCTCCCCAGCCTTTTCCCTGCTCTACTCAGACCTGAAAAGCCGTGGCTCTCCTGCACATCCTACAACAGAAACACAAGGAGCTATTTCCCCCCCACTCTCGATTCACCAGCCTCCAGCAGGGACTGCATGGAAATGGCGATATTCCTGTATCGTCTGGATCAACGGCACGGATAAGCTCAAAGAGGGCAAGGGAGGATGGCACAGGAGGACAAGGCGGGAAGGCTTTGTTTGGTCCTGACTCCAGTGCAGCCCACCCCCTCTCTCCATCGCAATGCCCTCCAGCTCAGACATGCAAGGAGGTGTTGGGAAGGGAGGGGGCCTGGGATGCTTATGAATTTTGTTTCCCCCATCAAGGGAACGGCTCACTCCCCCAAGCATGCCTGGCTCTGCCGGAGCTCCCTGGAGTAACCTTTATTCCAGTGTGTCGCAAGCATGTATTTCACGGATGGTTACACTGAATCATTATCACCAGACGTTCATTTGACCAAAATAATGTTATTAGCATCGTCAGGTCCATTTCCCACCCCCAATTCCTCCCTCCCTGGTACACATACGCTCCCTCCAACCCCCAGGCCCCTGCCATCCACACAGGGCACACCCCTCCCCGACACAAAATCTCATGATGTGTGACACAATGTTCGGGAAAAGAGAGCGGCAAGAGGGGCTGGCGAAATGGATGGACGTGCCTTTGGCATTTACTGCATTCCCTACCCTCTGCCAATGTTTATCAGCCGCATACACACACACACACACAAAGACGCACATGCAAAAATCAGAATTAAATCACGGCCTGTCCTAGGTGCATGACTATGGGTGTATGAGTGTGTGCACGTGTGCCCAAGCTGCAGTCACATTCCTATCGGGAACCCGAATCTGTGTGGCATGAAGCAAAGGTCATCGTGCCACTGTTGTGATGCACTAAAAAAAAAGCCGCAGAGCCATCAGGATGTAACACAGAATTTTCTCGTCAAGGGACGAGAAACCTTCAGGGGGGTGGGGGCTGGGAGGAGGAAAGCGGGTGTGCGGATGGGGGGGATGGGGGGAAATGGCAGAAAATGGGGAGGAAAATGAAGAATACAAAGCTCCACTTCGCTAATCCAAGATAGACAATCCATCCCTTCCCCCTCTCTACGCCCTCCCTCCCCCCGAAATGTTGGTGCAGATGGATTTCTGTATCTTGGTTTTGCAGCAGTGGGTCTAATGTCTCCCATACCAAACCCCCTCGCTATGATAACCCCTCCCACTATTTTTTTTTTTTAGACCGGGCTGAAGAATAATGTGTTTTTAGAGATAATGGGTTTTATTAAAAAAAAAAAAAAAAAGGGACGCAGCACAGACATTATGCGAATAAGCTGCTCCCCGCATCACCCCCATCTTCCCCCAACCACACATCCCGATTTCACCCCCTCCCATCATTCTCCAGCCTTCCCCCATCAGCTCCCCCAAAGAAAGGAAAAAAACCCACAACACGATCTGGGTAGCCGATCTCAAAATCCCAAGCACTAATCCGCTTGAATTTGTTCTTCCCTTATATAAGCAGCAGCACGTCAACATGTTCAGTGGAAACGCAGCGTAAAATGAGGCCAGGCTACAGCCATGGAACAGGGGTGATATCGGCAGATATCGCTTCTATCGAGAAGCCATCACCACCAGGATGATGAAATCAAGTATGGGGCTTTCAGCCATTCCCTTCCTTTATTTATTTATTTATCAACGCTTACTCTAATTTTATTTTGTTTCATTTTGGTTTCGCTCTACTTCTTTTTTTTAAAGGACAAAAGTGAAATAAATAATTAAAAGCCTAGAGACATACCCCACCGGAAGGTGCCCGAATGCTCCAGAAAGAGAATCCTCACCTCCTAACTTTTTTTTTTTTTTTAATAAATAAATACAGTCCTGTTGCTCCCATTATCCCCAAACTTCCAATGTCCCCAGCTGCACCTCCCTACTCCCGAAAACCAGATACTTTGTTAGAGACAAATATTTAAGAAATTGCCAAAGACTGAAAAGAAACCAATAGAGAAATGGAAAATTATGCCTATGCAATAATCTAGTTCGTTTAGCTGATAAAGTGCGTCCAGTCCCAAAACCAAAAGCAATAATCTCTGCAACCTCCTCCCCACCAAAATACTACTAAACCTTAGATAAACTTGCCTAACTTAACACCGATGACCATTTTAACTTAAACCAGTGACAGACGTAACACCCTTCTGGTTCACGTTACAATTAATAACTGACTGTATCATCACGGCAAACAAAACCTTTTGTGATCAATTTTTCCCCCACCTACTCAACATCTCTCTTAGACTTTTCACCCGTCTAGTTAAGAGTTCGCCCCCTCACAAAATAGCCCCGCAAAATATGCAATAAGCAGGTATTGGTGAGCGGTCGTTTCAATATTCACCTTTTTAGGAGGGCTGTGTGCTTATCACAGAACAATTGCGTGCAGTAAAAAATACAGGAGGAGCAATTAATATTTAGGAAAAACAGAAATAATTTCTTAAAACTATTTGCAAAGAAGCGTTGAACAGTTTCACCATGGAAAGGTGGAAAGAGAGCTTGGAAAAGCGAAAGGCTGAAAGTGTCCTTTTTATAAATGATTCGATGTTTTTAGCCTGGGTTCTGCCTCCCCGATCCTTTGGTTTTTCTGCCGCTGATCTCATGCCTAATCTTTTTTATTGTTTTTTTTTTAGGGGGGGAGAAATCAGGAAAAAAAAAAATTTTGAAAGAGAAAGATTTCAATTTTAACAAAATGTATTCTCAAAGAGCACGGGTTAAATACATTACTTCCTAGCTACAAAAGACCGCAATTAAAATAAATTTAAAGTGTAAGCAAACGGCAAGTCACCTGCAAAGCACCAGAGTCAGTGCCCTTAGGTAGGAGAATTACATCACTCCCGGACTGAATGATGTTTTCTTTTAAAGCAGGTGGATTTTTTTTTGGCAGAGAAAGAAAAAAAAAAAAACCCACAGTGGTTATTTCACATACATCTTGCACGAAGAAAGCATTGAACCAACCTTTAAGGTCACTGACTGCCTGAAAACCCACAGCAGTCGCTCACGGTGGAAGTTTTCAGGCAAGACGGCTACTAAATCATTAATACAAACAAATGGAAGGCGGGGAGGAAAGGCGCTACTGTAATAGATCCGAAGACTTGGAAGAGAAAAAAATTAAAGAAAAAAACTTTCATCTTCAGCCTCTCTTCTTTCCTCATTAATTTTTTTTAAAAGAAATCCTTAAGCTTTAGTCAAACAGTAGGCTCTCTCTAAGCGTCTCCCTGCTGTAACTCAGCGTAGTGTCTTCTTTTTCGAGAGCCCCCCCCCATTTTTCACTCCGAAAAGCCCCGCCGTGGGATCTGCGATTTCCCAAAAAGTCGGGCAAAAGGAGCCGGGGCCGGAGCGTCCCGGGGGGTCGGTGCGCGCCCACTCCGCCCCAGCGGGCAGCGCCCAGCCCCGCCGGGGCAGCGGAGAACGGGGAGAGGGTTAAAACGATCCGAAATAGTTGTCGTGAGGGGGGTCAGGAGAAACCCACCCGCGGAGCTCCGGAGCGGCGGCGCCCAGCGCCCGCCGGGCGGGTAGCCCCCGCCGATCCGTGCCGTGTCGTGCCGTGCCGAGCCGAGCCGAGCCGGGCCGTGCTGTGCCGCCCCCCGCCCGCCGCCCCCTCTCACCTCCGCAGCCGGGCGGCCGCCGGCCGCCGCGCCAACTCGCGGCTCGCCTCCGCTGCGGGGCAGGGGGCTCCAGCGTGGCCCCAGCCGCGGAGGCTCGCGGGGGTCCCGGGGAGGCTGGGCTGGGCTGGGCTGGCCGCGCCGCGCCGAGCCGAGCCGTGCCGAGCCGCGGGCGGCCGCGGGTGGAGCTGCGCAGGGCTGAGCGCGCCGCGGTGCCGGAGCAGCCCGAGCCCCGCGCACGCCGCCGCCGCCCCCTGCCGCCGCGCCCGCCCGGCCCGGCCCCGGCTTTTAAAGAGACCGCGGGCCCGCGCCCCCGGCCCCCCGACACGGTCTGCCCGGCCTCGGCAGCGGGCACGGCCCCGGGCAGGGGCAGCGATGCTCCGCGGGGCTTCTCCTCCCGCGCTTGCGGCGGGGCCGCCGCCCCTCCCGGGAAAGAGGCTGGAGGCTTTTCTTCTGCCTCCGGCCCCGTCAGCGTCTCGTTCCTCGAGCGCTGCCTCACCGGGCCGGCACGGCGAGGGGGTATTTTTGCCCCTCTAGTGCCAGCAAGGGGAGGGGGGAGATACAGCTTATTTTTACCTTCTAGAGTTTGCCAACGCTACCCAAGCAAGCAGGGACCTGCCATCGGAGCGGGAGGTAACGCCTTCCTCAGCCGATCACCTCCGTGATCCCCCCAACACCCTCAAAGTTCACAAAGATTTTTCCCTTCTAGCTCAGAGTCTGACCCAAACCTACTGGGTATTTCCAGTCAATTTATACACTGCCCATTTCATTTAAACCAGCCACTAAGTTTCCTCGTTACCTTGCACAAATCTCTCAAACTTTTTATCCACTCATTTCCTCACTTGTAAAAGCAGAGACAATGGCACTGATAGACACCATCGACTGCGCCGGGGTCAGCATTTCATTCAAAGTGTACATCCTAAATATTGTTATTTATCATTTTATCACCATTAGCACTTAGCACAGTAAACAACATAATTCAGAGTGCCTTCTGTGGGGAACATCTATGTAAAGTTTTTTAATGCGTTATCATGCTGAAAGTGCACCTCAGAGAAGACTCGCAGGCAGGAACATTATGCACATGAAGTGCACACAAAACCAAAAGTGAGAAATGAAACCTTCTGGCCCCTATCTCCAGACCCTATATGATCTTGTCAAATTTGTGTACGATGCTCATACTGCAATGCCAGACACTTAGAAATGCATTTGCCCTAGGGACAGACTGGAAAGCTGTTTGCCTTTCCTTCCCCTTCTGATCATGTACTCAAAGGTTTTTGTCTTTTTCCACATTTTGCATAGCAGAGAGCCTACTCACAGCACTCGATAAATAATAAATAATAATTATTTTATACAGTATGTATTGATCACTTTGGCCACTATCGAAATGCAGCTGTGCCCGAGGTGGATAATAGCCACACAGAAACACTAAATAATAGTTTCAAGTAGTATTAGGAGCCCCCTGGGAAGTTTCTCTGGAAAACACAGTCCTTCACATCCCCTAACAAATTCAGATACATGAACAGAGAGCATAATGGAGACCTATTTCAACAAGGTGACAATGGTCCGGCAAAGAGGCATCCTCCTGACTCAGAGTCAGCATCCCAAGAGCAAGAATTTATCCCTTTAGATGTCTGTGCAAAGGCAGGTTATTGTTAAGCTTCCTGTTTTATATGGACAAAACAGCAGTGAGAACTATCAATCCCTCCACAGGGCATGGGATTAGATCCTGGTCTCAATTACTGTGAAGAAAATCAGGTATTACTTTGTTTACTTCAATAGTTAACTCCAGATTTAAAATGTGCAACTGGCAATAAAATCTAGCTTCTAGTACCTTTCTTCCCCAGCTGATAGTTCTGGCAATCTAGCATTTTGTAGCCTGCAGTTTATCAAAGTAATGATTTGATGAGGTAGTCATCTGAAACTGCATCACCTTTGGCCCTTTGCTCTCCAAGGTCTTCTAAGACCATGTACGTACTTGCGTCATATTTTGATCTGGCTGCCTATCACCAGAGTATCTTCCATTTAAAATCAATGACTACAGCAGAGTCTCCACTTCTAGTTCCTAGCTAAACCTCTCCAGTTTGGCAGACAGAAAACAGCATGTACCCTGAGAGAAAAACAAACTAGCAATGGCAGCTTATAGCCACCTTAATCACGAAGGGTGAAGTGATCCCAAGAAGATTTGGGGAAAACAAGCTAGTTTTCATCCACACACTATTCTTTCAACTCAAAAAAGAAAAAACTAGGACCCCCACGTATTAAATGTTTATAAATCAGAAAGAGGGATAGGAGACTTCATCTAACTGAGGAGCTTCTATTCAGAGTGCTATATATGAACCAAGGAAGATAGCTACTTTGAAAAAAATCTTACTGTGCATAACTCAGACACATAGACCTCTACTTCTGAAAAATTGTTACAGTTAGGCACCAAAGTAGCAGATATCATTTTATAAATAAGTAGAGAGTAGTGAGAAAATATTAGACTAGCAGGGAAGTTTCTTTAAGGTTGCAAGGCACGTCTTTGCTGGGGTGTGGAGCAAAGCAGAGGCAAGACGAAAGCAGTGCAGTACAAGGAGAAGTTCTTTGTCCAGCAAGCAATACTCTTAATTGCTCAATAGGGGAGTGGATTTTTCTGACTAACTCCTCTAATTCTTTCTTTCACATCTCTAGCTCTAGCCCTGCAGTTTGCAAACAAGTTGTATGGAGAGGAAGGAAAAAAATCATTACCACAGTGAGGTTCACACCAGCCGCCTCTAATACTGCTCCCCTCCCCGGCATATGCCACTGGCATTGTGTTGAGACTTCTAAAAATTTAAGACATGCTCTAGATAAAGAATTTTGTCCCCGTCTGTAAGATGATCAGTAGATACATCAGCCTTTTCTGGTGTCTTCATTAAGAAAACAGCCAGTTCCCTTTCCAAGGGATCTTGTGAATTAGCAGTGGCACGGATTTATACACCTGGGCACCTGGCCGCTCCCTCCCGACATAGGCACTGTGCTCTGCTCCCACCACCAGAGAGAAGAGGCAAAGGCAAGAACACGCAGGCATAGACATGTTATTCATCTTCTTTTGCTTGCTCCCTTTAGAATAAATTTCCAAAACTTTTTACCAAGCTCATGTGCTTGTTTTAACTAAAAGACATAATGCTGTCAATAAACTGGGGCAATTCAGTTGGTGCAATTTTCAATAAATTGCAAAGTGGGACTGTTCATTTTCAAGGTATTTAGCCTGCTCTGAGATCTGGGCTTGCTAATTCAGGGCAGCGGCTGTGGTACCCACAAGACATAGCTTTTGCTTACATCTTGCTAGAGGAGCGAGCTGGCTCTCAGGAGCCACCTAACTTCCTGATGCAGTAGAAACTGCGCGTGCCATTATCATCAGTTCCTGGTCTCCCCCTTTTCTGTTAAGCAGGGGTGATGAGAGAGAGGGATCGGAGCCTGGAGAAGGCTCTGGAGACAGAACAGGCAGGAGTTAGAGGCATCATCCATCATGCCAGGATGTCCAAATGCTGCAACACAAGACCTAGAAGATTCCATCTAAACTAGTGCCCGGAGTGCAGCAGCAAGGGATGGGAAGAGAGGCTGCGCTGCAATATTGTCCCACAGAGTATAATCTCCTGGGCTTTTTCCTTAGGTTCTCTGAATGGCATTCACCAAATCCTTGAAATCGAGCATTTGTATGGTACTGTTTAATGGAAATGAAGCTCAAGGGGAATTTGCCATTGAAACAGCGGCAGGGAAGTCCGTGCAACAAGACAAGAATGCAATTTACCTCTCTGGCTATTTTTTTTTTTTGTCATGTTAGCACTTTCAGTGTCTTTTTGCCCAGAAGTTAATACCCAAGGTAAATTTAGAAACTGCAGTCCAAACTGCGATCAGTTCATCTTGGTTGTGCCAAACGAAGCTGATCTTATCTCACTGGTGACCTTATCCTACTTGAGAGAGCAAAACTCATTACAATAAGAAGAAATAACAGAGATGGGAAAAGAGTAATCATGACAGCGCCTGGTCAGAACTCCCTTTACCATCATTTCAGAGGATTAGTTCTAAGCCCTTCTCCTGCAAACGTCATTTTTTACTCCAGCGGGAGGTTCAACCTCCAAAGTTATTCTGGCCACTTGCAGGACATGTCTGTTTATTCTTGATTTACAGAACTTCTCCTCCTCCTAGCATGTTCCGTTGCATTTATTTAATAGCTACAGAGAAACTCTATACAGTCTATACAGGAAGCGATTTTCTGAGCGCTGCTTTGTTTAGCTGAGTGTACAGGGGACAGAAACTATACAGACATGCATTTGAGTGAGTGGCAGTGTATAAATGGGAAAACACGTGCCAAAAAACCTGATGTGTGTACCCAGGCATGTAAGGGTGAACCCATTCAGATGAGAGGATTCCTTGTAGGAGGAGTGCGTAAGGGGGCTTAAGTAAGAGCGGTGTGTATGCAAATGCTGCAGGAGCACATTCAGGGCAAGGAGCGTAGGGAAAGGGAGTATGTTTCATTACATCAACTAATATATTTGGGGAAAAAATGATGCAAGCCCTTCTCCAAGTCTCATACAGTGTTCTCCACTACCTTTAAGAGCATCATTGTGAGAGGGTGTCTTGTACATGTGTATTTATACTTAGGAATACATACGCTTAACAAGAACAAATGAGACAGATGTGTGTGCACACTTGAGTGTGCAAGGGAAAAAGAAAAAAAAAGAGCTGTACATTCTTTCGGCCAGCAATATACAATTTGATGGTTGTCACATTGGCTTTATGACCTCCACCACCAGATATTAGACCCATATCGACACCTCATTCTAAGACAGATACTCTAAGACAGAAAAACATCCATTACCATCTCTCATTGTCAACAATCCCACTGTGACTCTGACTCGGTGCTGGCCCAAAAGGAGAAGAACCACTTCTACAGGCAGCAGGTAGCATCCAGTGAAACAATCAAAACCAAAGCCACAGTTTGGAGTTAACACACAAACCTTCCAACAAGTATTTCCACCAGTTTTGAACTCCATCCTTTCTTGCTTCTTGAGTCCTCTAACTCCATGGAATCACTCCAGTTTCTGAGATATCATCAGCCCCCTCTGCAGTAAGACTCAGCAGATCCTTATTGCTGACTCTCTCTTCCACTTCAACTCTGCCTCCTCTTCTTGTTTCTGAATCCTCAGATGGAGCCGTGAAAATGAACCAATGACATCACAGTGTGCTTCCCTGGCAACAAATACCATGTCATACCTGCTTGTCCATCAGCAGGGTTGGGTAAGAATAGGAATTGATGAGTACTAAAAGAGGAAGAGCATGGAAAGATCTGCGATCAGAAAAGCTGGATTTAACATGAGTGAAAGATAAACCTTTCTCTAATAAAATGCTTAGCCAATGTATCCACAGGAGCTACTCCTTGAAGAGTTTCAGCAGCTCCTCAAGTTTAAATATTATTTCCACTTTGCCCTTGACCCCTTCAGCGACCCTAAAGCACAGACACCTTGATTGCTCAAGACCAGTGGTACAAGACAGGGACATTTCCTGCTGTAACCACTAGATAACACTCCTAACAATGTAGGAAACACAGTCAGTTTGGGGTTTTGTATCTAGCCTTGTGGTCATTCTTCAGGATCACCCCCTAGCAATCTCACGTCAAACACTTACCTGTAGCTGGCCACTTGTCCACAGAAGACAGAAACCCTCCCCAGCCAACAAGAACAGGTGGAATAAGGACATCAGTGCAGAGCAACGGCATCAGTGCAGGACATGACAGGCTGCCCTCCCTTTGTCTCAAAAAGCAGCCCCCTCACACCCACTACAGCACCCATCTCATGACTAAGCTCGGTTCTGCTCCACAGTCGCTGAAGTGTAGGTTTCCCCAGCAGAATTTCTTTTATCCCGTGAGCTCCTGAAAGATGCTTGCAGGCATCTTTTTCTAACTGATCAGTTGGGAAGCTCTCAGGATAAGGAACAACTGCTGCAGCCAGTGCCCTTCTAATGGTTGGGCTATCTCATTTTAAAACCTTATGTACCATTTTGGATAAACACAATAAAATGAAACAATCTCTTATTTTCCTCTACTCACATGCCAGACACAGTGCCATCAAAGATTGTTCTGTCCATGGGAGGAAGCGCTTCTCATTCACAATCAGATGGCAATAAATGTCTTTGTTTTGCATGAGTCTGTAACTTGAAGATTTAAGGTGAGATGAGGAACCCCAAACAGGACTCAAATAAAACTGGGGTGAGGGGGGGAAATTCTCTCCCTGCTGCTATAAGACACTGGGGGGTGGGAAATTTCTAGCATAAGCAAAATCCTCCAGGGAGCCAAAAAGAGGAAAACATATCTTCTTTCCACTTAGTGAACACTATTTTTGACAAAAGCCTTTTAGCCTTTGTTTAATGATAGGTGCGGCTATCTCCAGGGCAAGCTTAAAGCGTTGCTTTTGACCTTTAAAGCACTATATGCTCCTTTTTCAAAGTTAATAGGCATTAGATATCCATGCTATTTAAGTACTTTCTGAAAATCCTACTGGGTACCTATCTTGGAAAATCCAACCCTAACTGAGTTTTGAAAACCCAACCCTAAAGTGGCTTGGGTCTCATCACCTGTTTTCTCAAAGGAGGTTAAGCCAATACTGATTCCCAGCCATACAAGCATGACCATAATGAATAGTGTAGGCAGGACTCTGCCCTACACTGCTTGCAGGACTGTGTCCTCCTACATGTCTCCCCTCGGCACCTAGTGAAAGGCTCTGACTGATGCCATGAGACTGGCAGCAGGCCTGTTTTGTGCAGTTACAGATTCTGCACCCATAACTGTGTATCAAGGCATATTCTTGCATTTCCTGGGCTCAGTCTAGGCTTTAAGACAGGCAAGTTGGAAAGCTAGACAAATGCATATATTTGAAAAAGGGACAGCAGAAAAATGGAGAGCAGTTCCCCTTCTATAGCCTGGCCCCTGTGTCCCAGAGCAAATACAAAGCTTGCTTTAGGGCACCATATAAATTGGTATTATAAATTCAGATGGCGCACCAGGGAGTGCCTCATTCTGTATGATTGGAGTCATTCTCAGGAGCAGTTCAGGCACTCAGCCTGCCACATGCGACTGCTGCCCCAAGGGCTGCCATTACAGATGCATTATTACAAAGCGCTGCAATAAAGCATGAACTAAAACAACTTCATTGAAATGAAGATTAATACGGAACATGTGTTCACCTCCGTACACTCAGAAGGAACAGTCCAGCAAACACAAGCACCACAGTGCTGGGGCTGATGGGCTAGGGGAGCAATGCAACTGGCCAACCGCCGCTATTGCTGAAGGCAAGCAATACATTTCCATACCATCTTTTAAGTGTCCACGGATGGATTTAATGCAGCAGCTGTGAAGCAGAGAGTGAGGCAAGCAAAACATGCAGGATGCTGAAACATGCAGAAAAGCGAGCTGGGTCTAAGGCAGAGAACAGAGAGGGATGCTTCAAACCTACAGAAGCAATACCAATAGCTGCAGAATGATCCGTGCCTTTAGTTATCAGACTTCAATGGATATTGATGGATATTCTCAGCACTTCAAAGTGTCATATCCACATGAGAGTTACAGGTGAGAAAGATCAACTAAAGTGATAGTTCATCCATTCCCCTCACAATCAGAACAGGATTATTCCCCATGATCTATTTGTTGGTGCCATTGCCTCCTCACTTAAACTCTCCCACGCAATGCAACACTCACTACCTTCCCCTTCTGATGCCCTTTCAGAGCCTCATCAATTTCACCATCGGCATAAAATGAGGGCCATTACATCTATATATTTCCCTGCTCAAATTAAACTCATGATACCCTGTTATGGTTTAATGGCCCAACTTCCATGCTTCCTTTTCCTGCTGTAGGTTTTTCATTCTTCCTTTCCTTGAAATTGGTGTAAGGCTCCTATCAAAAACTGGCTGTGACTACTGACTACGGGTCCCAGTGGACTCCTTCCTTCATTCTATCAACCAAGTCAGCCCTGAACTTATAGCAGTAAGCATAAAGGCATCCAGGATAGGCACAATCCATCACGTCCAGAATAAATAAATGACTCAGTCAATCTTGGAACATACTGAGTACTCCTAGATCCCTTTGAAGTCTCTGAGACATGACCCTGTGTGAAGGCATTGAGGGTGAAAGGTGGCACAACATCAGTTCTTCTTACTAAGAAAAAAAAGTGCAGGGGGACGGGACATAGCATTTCATGACAGAATACAAAGGGTTGGAGGTGTAATATAGCAACCAAAGTAACAGATTCATGATTAATCTTCCTGATCGTATTTGGCACTTTAAGGAAAAAGCAACAATCTTCCCCGAGGGCACAGCTCACTGAACACAGACTTTGACCCTTGGGAATCAACTGCATGCAAAGGCTTTTATTTCTCCTTTAGCAGTGCTTAAGACCTCGTAGATGGTCTGTCTTTGGCATAACACCCAGATAGGTACTTTGTAATGGATGACACAGGTAGTTAAAAAAAAAAAAAAAAAAAAAAGAAGTCACATGTATCTGTATATGGGCTGGAAGTGAGTGGGGGAAAAGGACTAATTAAAAGTAGAGAACAGATGCCCCCGTGATGCTGGCATCTCTATTGCTTTCTGTTTCTGGAAGGAAAAAATCATTTGTCATAAAAATAAATGAACTGACATCAAATATTTAAATTGAAAAAAAGAGAAAAGATTGAAGGGGAGATAAAAATACACAGTAAACAAGCAAAAGCTCCAGTTAGCAGGTTTGCCTTTCCTCCCCAAGCTGACTGGCACTGCACCAATGCAACTCAGAGAGAACGAGATCTGCTGCATGCAAACAATTCCTAACAGAGCTGAAACTCTGCACTGATCATGGATGAGCAAAGGTTGGGCAGCTGCCTTTAGACAAGGCTGCCATGTCACTGCCCATTCAAAGGGCAATACTGTAAAGAAATGGGTATGAATTATATTATTGCACAGCAAGGTGCCATCCATTCCTCCTTGCACTGCAATTTTATATCCCAAAAATAGAGTAGCCTTCACAGCCCTCCCACAGTGCACCTCTCACACCACCACAAATACAGCTCCATAACAGTCCATTGCCATCAATATTCCCCTGACTGAAGATGACTTAATAAAACGTTCTTAGAAGCCAATCAACATGGTTCATAATCAAAAAGGAGCCAATGTTAAGCTCCATTGAATTATTGCTTTCTCTCAGCTCTCCACACTTCTGCTAAACCAGACATCATGCTACATCCCAGGATGGATCTATGCTATGTCTAGCTTTCAATGGAGAACTCTGCAGATCTCTGAAGTGACAGGATTTCTTCTACGATTTTAAAACACAGCTTCACAGACCTACAGATCTCTTGGATTTAGACTGCATATAGAACCCAGCAAAGCTCCATATGTTGCTCTCTAAATACCTGCATAGATCCAATTCCCGTCATGCAGAAAGATATGTGAATCCTTACACAGGCTTAAAACAGAATGACCATTAAATTTCTGTAACAAGCAGATTCCTACTAGGCAAAATGCTGTTTGGATGCCTATACTTAGCGTTGGAGGCACTGAAACTTTCTACTCTTCAGATCTAGGATCAGGATGTGAACTGCAATAAAACAATGGGTGTACCTGGTTAAATGATGAGGCGGTGCCTCTCAGCATTGGCCTCTTGTAAACAGAAGTCAGAATCCTCCTATAGGAACTGATCCTTCAACTGAAGGGCAGAAATAGAGTCAGAAGACCCACCGGGTCTGCAATTGCTACGTTTCATATTACCATCCTAATAAAAGAGAGGGTTTTCAACAGGTTCTAATTAACAAAGTTCTGCCTAGTCTGTCACTGTCTCAGTAAGAGGCCCCAGGGATTAAGTCAAGGGGACTATTACAACCTTGACATAGCTAGGCGAGTGTCAGTCACAGCTGAACTGCAGTGTCTTGAGCATACTGTGCTCAAGTCTAGAGTCACAGTGATCATATGAAGGATGCTTATGATTACCCCACGCACAGGCAAATCCAGAACAACAAAAGACTCCATCCTTCCCCCATCCAGCTACAAACCACAGCTGACTGATAAGATACTGACCTGCAGACAGAAGACATTGATTATCTTGTCCCTTTTTGCCAGGCACAGTCCGAGGACTATAGCTCAATCTACTCGTGGCACTACTGATCACCACTGCAGAAGCAGCCATGACATCTCTGAGTTCATCACAGTATCTGCAGGGATGTTGCAGAAAGTGCTGCATCACAAGTAAATTAGTCTATGTTTTGGCTGAAACAGAGTTTTACTGGGCTTATCAGTATATCTTCAGAAATCTTGTTAAACAAGCAAGTGTTATAATTCCCTGTGTAGATGCTTGCTGCAGAATAGGAGCTGCTTTTTTGTTTTCCTTAGCTTACGCTCCTTCCAAAGTGATGCAAGCTGACCTGTGAAAAGTTATCTTATAAAGAAACAATGAAGTTATACTAACATATCAATTTAAGTTCACATTTATACACACCAGTATCACTTCTCCAGGCAGACAACGTATTAGATAAGGAACTTTCATAGCATTATCAACAGCAAAATGGAAAGAAGCTACATCAGATACCAGCACTGACAGAGAATTGGGGTCATCTCCTGGGTCTTGTCTCCTACCTCTGGAAGGAAAGTATAGTTTGGTGTCAAGCTGAAATGACCGAGAGCTGGAACTTGACAGTCCAGACACCTGCAGCCATGTCTATAAGCCAGTCTCCTTCTCTGTACCTCATCTTATCCAACTGTAAAATGAAGAGCACCCCTCCAACCCCTTCCCACATATTTTACAATGGTTAACTATTTAATACTAAAGATAGCTTCTACAAACAAAAATTAATGGAACGCTATACATGAAAAATCTTTTGAGGAGACATATGAGTTACTACCCTGACTGCCAATTTTTTTAGTTTTCTTTTTCAAAGAACTTACTTACAGATATATGCACCAGTTTTACATGTTGTGGGCTCTTTGGCAGTTTTGGAGCCAGAAACCTGGCAACACTCCATCTCTAAAGACCTCCCGTATTAACAAAAGTTTCCTTACTGTAAAACATTCAAAATTACTCCTTTCTCCCTCTGTCTCAGAAACAAAAAAAAAAGGCTCTTGCAAGGGGTTATGATGCATCTTTAATGATGGAACCAAGAGAAGCGCCTGCCATACAAAGAAGCTAATCAGTCAATCAAGAGCCAGCTCACCAGACAGAAGCCGTCAGTGCCTAACTGCTCTGTCTCCACCTGTCCAGGGGAACAACAAAACAGCATGGGACATGCCTGACAATTGAGTGCAAAATAGCACACATATTTGTATATTTCTAAGCATTAAGGGGGGAAGTTGTTGCTGCAAATTAACATTTTCAAGAATAACAAACCCAGCACCACACATGTACTGATGTGCATTTGAAATAAGACTAGTGACCCTCTTACCTTTTTGAAAACAGCAGCAATCCTCAGGATACAGAAGGGGAATAGGTGAGAATTGCTATAATTAGGCTAGCTGGAAAATCCTTTGCCATAAGCTTGCCAACCTAGATCAGTTAAGTGAATGGTAGTTTAGAGAAGGAATTACATGTCTTAAAACCAAAATGGGCAGAGCTATAGGAGCTGTATGGCTTTGTATTAGTGAGAGCATAAAGGTCATGGTCTTTATTTCCCAGGTCCGATAACCGACTGCGGCAAACCACATTATCCTTATCTGCCTCAGTTTCCCCAACTAGAAAAGAATAATGAAACCTACCTAGATTATAAAGGGATGATTGGTTTTGCAGCTGGCTTCATTAATATTCATAAAGCACTTGGAGACCCGTGCATGAAAAGCGCTGCCCAAGTATTGACTGTTAAACTCGCCATTTTGCTGAGTGTTCTTGTAAAGAACTTCGAATTTTTTTCCAATTCTCTTCAAACAGGTGGGTGCTTGGCAAGCCCTTGGCATACAAAGAGTTTATAAAAGCGTCAAGTGGCTTAAAATAACCCGAGTGTTATTCCGCGGCGGCGCGCGAGGCTGAACGCAGCGCTGCGTCCGGCCGGGCGGTCAGTGCCCCTCTCCGTGGTGCTGAACTCCAACGGGTTTCTGCCGCGCCCCCTCACCGCTCCGCGGGTCGCTTCTTGTTGCCGTTCTCCGTGGCTCCACCGTGGCGGCCAGGCTCTCATCAGCACCCTTTCTGTAACTGGAATTTACCCCACGTTATATGCGGGCTGGGCTGCATCGCAGAGATACCGTGAATAACTCTGCAGTGTGTCGTTGGATTATTTCAACAGGCAAACCTGAGCTACGAGTCCAGCTTCTGTTGCTTGATAGCGTATCCCAGCCTGCCCTCGCTCACTGGCCTGATCGCTCCCTGATGAGAGAGGCAGCTCAGGTCATAACTGATCTGTGATCTCGCCAGACTTCACGGTACGGGCATCTCTCCTTCCACTTAAGTCACAGAGAGTTCTGCGCCTGCATGGGTCTAAATCTTTCTGGGTACGGAAGTCTGCTGTGGAGCACTTCCGACACAGCTGTATGCACTCTGAAGCATGGCCATTGTCCATTCCTATGACAGGGAAAGGTGAGAGGAGTAACTGGGTACTCTGGATTGCAAAATACCCACACGCACACACACTTGGAGGGGGGGTACAGAGAGGGATATCTGTGCCCCCAGCTTACCTGCCTTTTTATTCTGGGTCACCACCTATCTAGTTATTTCTATGACCACAGGGGCTTGGGCCAGCAGCAGGCCTCAGACAAGCTGTGCAGCTGTTCTGCAGGAAATAGTCTGAAAAATGGGGGGGAAATGCACTTCATCTCTTTCATCAAAAAGCAACACTTGGGTGAACAGAGGCACAAGCTTTCCATGTGCACTCCACAGGTAGGGCTCACATAACAGGAAAACCTACCTGAACAGAGAATCCTACTGTCAGCCAGAAGGAAGAGGGAACAGGCCAGCTGCCTAACATACAATACCCTATACAAGAACAAACTTGATCTTTTGTTCATGAAATATACAGTGATTGGCCCCTTGTTCTACCCAATCTCTGCACTTACTATGAGCAAGGACAGCAGTGAGGAGAAATACCCTGTTTCCCACCAAGTCTTTTGAGGCTCATTAAATTACCAATTGTTTCCTAACCTGGACATTTATGCCCTTTCCTTGTGGAAGATGACAGCAACTAAAACTGTAATCCCCAGTGCAAGGAACAAACCAAACCTCCCCAATCTTGTACTTCTTTCAGGGACCACTTCTAGGCATGAAAAGGCAGCTGGGAAAGTACTTCCCAGCCTCACAGAGGCAATATTAGTCTAAATTCATTCATGTTTGTAAGGCCTAGATATTACAAGAATGCAGGTCGTAGAAAAAGCTTATCAAGAAAATTAAATACAAGGTCCTCAGTGCCTACCTCTAATCTTAGGAACTCTCAAGATGGGGAAGAGAGATAAATAAAATCATACTTGCTCTGAGGGTTAACTCAGTGTCATGGCTAAAATCCAAATTGAGTAATTGCATTCTGTCTCCTGAGTGTGCCCTTGAAGTTTCTGCTAAACATGTGACTTCCCTTCACTTCCTGTTGCCAAGTTTTTTTACATGTGGCTAAGTATCAGCTGTACCCACCCATATGACCTGACTCGCTCTGCAGGAAGAGGAAGGTTTTCTTCATCCCCCACTTTGAAATCTTTTGATGAAAGGTCTTGTTGCATTTTCAGACCTCACATGAGTTCCAAAGGCATTTTGCTAGGGCTGTTTCACTATTAGCAGCAATACCATATTTGCTCCATAGCACACTTTATAAATACTCTTTCCCAGTGACAGCAATACCATGGGTGTGCCAAACCTCTAATATATACAGCACACCTTTTTATACTCCCTTATTTAACAGAGATGCTGAATAGGCTGAGAACATGCTGGCTGTTTGTCTTCAGCATGGGGTTTAAAGGTAAAGTTTGGCATCACAGTCATTCCCTGAACTACAGCAAGGGCCTATAGAAACCCAAGACAAAAATCTCCTTGCGATACTAACAGAGCCATGAATTGTCTCTCACAGACACTTTTATACATCTCTTTATTGTATATTTACTTAGGCTTCCTTCTTTACAGCACATTTTCTCCTAATGGGAAACATGTTTTATACCCCTCCAACATTACTCCAGAGAAGCCAGGATGAAGATGAAGCAAAGACAGCATCTACTTCTCACAGGCTGCTTGATTTTCCTGGAATGCATCCTAACCTTAGAAATGCTGGGAAGGCAATTGGTGATTAGGTTCCACTCAGATCAGGAATCCAGGAACAGAGGATCCTTAATCTGTGAGATTTTAAAATGCCACTGAGATGGGGGGGGGGGGGAGAATAATAAAGAATAAACTTGCTTCCCCCAACTAGACTTCAAATCTTAAGGATATGCAGGTACCTTATGCAAACCGAAATAGATTATTGTTAGCCACTTAAACACTCAAAAATCTGGGCCCCAAAGTCTCTATTCCCTTTTTCACTTGACATCCTGGACCTTGCTAGCCAAGATACCATAGCATCTTATGAAATCCTGAGACTCACAAGCAGAAGGCTTCCAAAAGATCCCAAAATGCACACATCCAAACAGACTACCTATATTTTCTGGAAGCTGCAAAGCAAGAGAACTTCATTCTAAAGTTGAACCAATTACCAAGGCTTTTTTTTTTTTTTAATCCAATATTAAGCAGCAAGTGGGAAAGGTAGCTTTTCACTACCTGAAAAAATAATAAATGTAAGGAAGTCTAGTTCTTATAAATGTTTTCCATCCACACAGTCAGTAACCTCCATTAACAGAAGAGAGGTCTGTCTTGTAATGTGACATTCCAAAGTGCTGAAAACCTGCAGCTCCATTTAGCTTTAATAAAAGCTGTGGGCAACAAAACAGCAAAGACCAGAGCTGTCTGATAGTATTTTACTATACTGGGGGCAAGTAATTGCCTTCATCCATACCTGAAAAGAAGCCAACTGCCATATGTAACTTGGCATCCCAAATGACTTCAAGCTTGAGCTCATGCAACTAGCTACACAGAAGGATGCTCACCTGCTCTTGAAGGAGCAAGATGAAAAAGGCACTTAAAATCCACCCTTCTGAACATCAACAGAGCAACAGCTGCAAAAGACCAATCCACATGTTTGAATTTCTTACTTGCAGGAACAGCTACGAAGGAAGAAGGGGCACCTAGTCCTCTGTGGCTCTTGGAAGTCTCCAACAGAAACCAGTCAAGGGAGGCACTGTCTGGACTGTTAAGTGTCTATGTTGTGCACTTAGTGACTGGAAAACGGATGCTGCTAGTGACTAACCATAGTGATTCAGGAGATACATAGGCAGCTGACTCCAACACCTCAGCAGTAAGTCCTGCTCCTCTGAATTGCACCTACTTTTTAACAACTTCACCCCCAGGTCAAGATGCCTGTTCATGCAATCCAGACCCACTGCTGCCACCTGTAAAAATTAAAGCCATCTCCCTAGGAAATGCTGGAGATGTCCCACACAGCTGAAGTCCTTTGGCAGTGAGAGTAGAAATGCTCAGCTGTTCTAGGACAGTAAAGCACAATGACAACACAGAATGACATGGAACATTCTCTCTCCAAGAGAGCATTTTTCTGCTTTGCACCTTTTTTTCCTATTTGCAATACAACTCACATTCCATAATCTCAGTAAATGACCATTTTCCATGCTTGACTCAGACTAGCTACAGAAATGAAAAGGCAGGAGCTACATAAAGAAGTGACATAAGCGAATGAGCCATCTGATGACTGCTTACTAAAAGAGAGCAAGGAACCTCATGATCCCCCCACCCCCCCCACCCCAGTTTTGTCACTGCACTATACGGAAGGATAGGATAATAAAGTCATAGCTCTGCACACTCAGAGGACTGATGTAAAATCCTTCAAGACATCATACACTCTGTTCATACAGGATAGCTCTCTAACTAGCTAAAATGGGCTTCATCCTTGCTTTGTTTCCCTCTGTTGCCTCATCTCCCCTGTTGGACTTTGCTTTGCCTCAGTGAACTCCCATTGTTCATTGCAGAACATGAAGGTTGATGAATTTATCCTCACATTACTCTCTGGAAGGCAGAGAAATGTCAACTTCTCATCTGCAACAGGGTGATAATTAAATGCTGAGAGAATAAATGACTTGCACAAGGTCACTTGGGAAGTATGTGGCAGAGCTGAAAATTAAATGCAGATCTCCAGAGCTGCAGGTCAAGGCCCAGAACACAAAAGATTTCTGCCCTGCTGGCACAGTGGAGATCAGACTCCCAGCATGTCACAAGGCACTCTGTAGGAATGTGTGGGTTACAGGAGATGAACTGAACTTCTTGTGTGCAGTTTATCTGTAGGAAGAATTGGATAAATTTCAAAGAATCAGGTAAATATCAGAGATCAAGGAAACAGGAAAGCAACACAGAATCTACTTGAAGAGCTATGAAATGCCTTTTCAACATCTTGTATAAGGCAAAGATGCCCTTGTAGGCTTCTTCTATTGGACATACTACTAGTCCAGGGGAAGATCTGACATCAACACCGTGTTTAATGTGGAGAAGTCACAAAACGCAGCCTGGAGTTTTCTTTCCAATCTAACATAAGGCTTGTTTAACAGATTAAAGATTTTAGTAGTGCTACAGATTGTGTCAGGGTTACAGTTTAATAACAATGTATCTGCACCTTCTTGTCTTCTTGCTTGCTATGCAAACTCCTGCTAAGCACCTTCTTTTAACCTTCCTTCTCTTCTTTCATTTGCAGATGCTTCCTGTTGATCCATATGATCAGATTTATCCCCTTCCATGCATGTAACATGTTTCCTTCATATCTCTCCCTAAAAAGCTTTCTACCCTAAGGCTTTCAAAAAGAAACTATCATCTTAGCTGGTAGTTACATGAGTCCTCCTTTTTGTGCTTTTTGAAGCTAGGAGTGACACAACACATATTCCCACTGTCTCCACAGAACTGGAGGGGAAATGTAGGGGCGCTGTAACATATAAATCTCCTTAGGAAAGCAACAGGATGTCAGGACGATGGCTGGGCAGCAGCACAGGGCTGAGCTACTATGAAAGTGGCACTGGGCAGGGGGGAGATGCTTTTGAAGGCACCAAGAGGGGAGCAGGTAAAAGAAATGGTGGAGATCTGGGAGAAGAAGGAAGAAACTCATCCAAGTGGAGACCTGCACCAGCTGGGTCCCAGCCTCATCTTTGATTTCAGAACAACCAGGCAAAGCACAACAGTATTCTGTAATTCCGTGATTGTTGGTGCTGCTTTTTGAGAGATATCAGTACCATGATGGATTTTAGTGCCCTGTCCATCACTGATCCCAGGTGTCTGCCTCATCTCAGCAGTGAATCTTCCTCATGTCTAATGCATGTAGCTACACTGCTTTGCTGCTGCCTGAACTCTGCTGTGAAGTCCCAGTGGCCCTTGTTCTTAATGTGTGCACAGAAGAAAGCAGATGGGTAAAGCTTAACTGATGATGATGATAATAATAATAGTTGGGGTAATAATAATAAATCAAATGCTGTCATCGCAGTTCCGGAAAATTTCTACTGATTTCACATGATTTGTGTTTGTATTCAAAAAAACTGAAATCACAAAGTTGTGGTGTTAGTTCCCAGCTTCACCTGGACAGCTCAGCTTTTCATATTATATCCCAGTTTCCACATAATTTCATGGTGTTTCATCAGACAAAATATTTAGAAAAAACTCTAACTATAATATTTTTGTTCCAGACACACTCCAGCATCAAAATAAGTGGGTATTTGGTTTGGGTTTTTAAAGCAATATAAGCATTCGTGGTCAGGAGAAGTATCTGGTGTAAAGAAAAAGATCAAATGGCTATAAATTATAGCCCAAAGGGGATTTTAACAACTGTAGTTCAATTTTCCTAGTAAATTAAAGTATTGAGGAAAATTTTCAGCCTGAAACAATGCATTTAATGCTCTGAAATAACTGAAAAAAACCAAATTTTTATGTTCCTGGACTTTTCTTAAACTGTTGCTTAATACTCTTAACCCGGTCAGTAGAGGTGTCATCAAATTACAGCTTTGGAAATACAATCAAGTTAGGATCATCCCAAAGGTTTAATTCATCCTAAAGAGCATCCCCAGATGAGACATCCAACTGTTCTGTATAAGAACCTGACTTAGCCCTCTATTCTTGTCTGAATATTGCAGACTGTCCGTAGACAAAACTCTGCTTTACTGCAGGTGAAGAGTACATGCTGCTGCCCTGTCTTGCTCCTGCACTCACATAGAGATTTTGCTTAAAAAGAACAAAAACAAAGTCAATATCCCTAAAACTTTTCTTGCCCTGTTCTTGGAGGATGTATATGCTGGTACATGAGGATAATCTCAGACATTTTTATTAATATCTCAGCAGTACAGTCTATGTAACCACTGCACACTGACTCCAACTGATTACATTTGTTTACAGTGCCTATACACAGATAACTTTATAGATCTTACAGACAAGAACTGCCAATGGCCCAAAGGTGATCAGTGGATTTTGCTGCTAGAATCAAAGCTGCATACCCTCTTCACAGCAACATGTCTGCTAATGAGAAAGGGAAGAAAAGCTCACCAGGCTGGCATCATTAGAGAACATGCCCCCTCCTTAACAAATATTTCCTTTTTGTCCTTCTTCCTTCTCCTCCAAATCTACTGCTCTTAGCCCTAAGAGGCAAATTTCTATAGGACTCCACGTAACAGCTATCCAAAACAAACAGAAAAAGCTAACCCAGTAAGACTTGATCAGCAGCTAGGTCAGGACTAATAGCCTCCATGGAAGAAGAAAACTAAAATACTTTCAGTATTGGTAGGGCAACTATGGGAGTAAGGACTGTTGGTAAGGGCTCAGGTGCAGCAGATGTCTGTACACAAGCCACAAATGACAGCTCCGATTGCCCCACTGCAGACACTACCCCAATGGATCTTACAGCCATGACTGACAATAATAATAGAATGGGACATCCCTCCCTGCAGGCCGCTACTCTAACAGTCCTCTGAGCAACAGTGCGCATACCATAATGGGACAGCGCAAACATCGTCAAGAGAGGAGCTGTGGGAGCTGGGCTGAATGCAGGCATACGCTGCCTGAAAGACCACCAGATACAATGCAATGCAGTGTCCTGCTCAGTTCAGAAAGTGTTCCCAAGCATGTGAAACAGACCCCGAATGCCCCCGCACAGCAGATGCAGCCTGCATGAATGCACTGATTTTGCATCCATGAACACACTTGCACTGTGATAAAAGGAGGAAGACGCTGCAGATGAGGAAATGAAGTCTCCACATTTCCATAGAACATTAGTTTGAGGGGTCCCGCAGGGTAGCATGGGGAGCATGCATCATTCTCAACCTGCCAACCCCAAATGTGCAAGGCATTGTGTGACAAAGACCCAAAATTAGGCACATACATAAAAATGATTAACTTTCAAATCCTGGGGGTTTCTCCCTTTTGTGTAAACAGCTCCTCCTGTTACTGCAGCTTCATTATTCTTTGCTTTCAAGGGAAACAGATTTTGATGACTCCAGTGGAAGAACACCAAACTTTGGATGAGAGTCAGAGCTTTGAAACCAAAGTGAGCAATGCCCCTGCAAAATGAGGTACAACTGAGAAGCACAAGCACAGTCGTAGCCCCCTTTTCTCTTGTAATTTTGCCTTCAGCATGCTCACCCTTCCCAGAGAAGTGTGTGGCTTCACCATGGTGAATGATGGCTTCACCATGGCCTTGCTGGGATTGGCAGCTTCACGCTACATGAATACCACCTTCCTCTCTCCCTGATCTCTCACTTTTCACCCTCTGGTTAAACATCATCCCTGCTCTCCCCATCACACTCTTTCCCTCTCAGATGCACTTCACTATCTCAGCCTTTTCCCCACTTTTTGCCACCTTCTGCCCTCCATATAAGCCCATTCCCAGCCCTTCTCAGTTGCTCCCACCTACGCATCTCTTTGCTCTCCCCCTCCTCAGCCTTAACCCCTCTCTTTCTAACCCTTTAGCCCTAACACCTTTCTCTGCTCTCCTCACACCTACAGCTGTAATCCCATTCTCTGCCCTCCTCTTCCCCTCAGCTGTACTCCGTTCCCCAACCCTCTTGCTCCCTCAGCCCCTGTTCCCTGCCTCACATCTCGCTTTCCCTCCTCAGTTTCCATGCAGGTGTTTCTCAGGCTCTCCCCACTTCATTCTGGGATTGTCCCTCCCACTAGGCCCAGCTTGCCACCTTTTGTTTACACACAGTCAGGTCTTCCCTCCCCAGCTTTGCTTCTAGATCAGCCACGTTTAGAGAGTCACCATGACCTACTTAGGTTCCCTGACCTAGTTATAGCAGAAATACTGACTCTAAACACTTCAGAAAAAAAGGGCAGCAGGAGGAAGAGGGAAATGTTATCATTATTGTTCGAAATGAAAACAAACCCACCAGAACAGAGCTGCTGAGTTATTGCAGCTCTGGCTGTTCCCTAGGGAAGCAAGATCAGCAGTTCACTTGATATTGCAATACCAGCGTGGCCATGGATAAAGCAGGTCTAGAAATTACATGGAAAGATAGTCTGTAGCCTCTTGCCAGCATCCCATTTACTTTTCTTTTCCTTATTCCAGCCTCTTTCTGGCCTTGCTTACGCAGGGTTTGTCTGTAGCTCCACTCCAGTATTTCACAGCAAATCTGGTTTTGCCCACTACTCTCACAAGTCCTCCTTGCCAGTGAATCCAGACTACAGCAGCAGCCCCTATTTGCTCAAGAACAGCATTTCTGCAGCTGAGCTCCATTTAGAAATCAAGCAATGCTCTGCACCTGGGTTGGGGCAACCCCTGGGATCAATACAGGCTGGGGGATGAAGGGATTGAGAGCAGCCCTGCCCAGAAGGACTTGGGGATACTGGTGGATGAAAAGCTGGGCATGAGCCAGCAATGTGCGCTCACAGCCCAGAAGGCCAATGGTATCCTGGGCTGCATCCAAAGAAGCGTGGCCAGCAGGCCGAGGGAGGGGATTCTGCCCCTCTACTCTGCTCTGGGGAGACCCCACCTGGAGTACTGTGTCCAGCTCTGGAGCCCTCAGCATAAGAAAGACATGGACCTGTTGGAGCGGGTCCAGAAGAGGGCCACAAAAATGATCAGGGGGATGGAACACCTCTCCTATGAAGAAAGGCTGAGAGAGTTGGGGTTGTTCAGCCTGGAGAAGAGAAGGCTTTGGGGAGACCTTACTGCAGCCTATCAGTACTTCAAGGGGGCTTATAAAAAAGATGGGGACAAACTTTTTAGCAGGGCCTGTTGCAACAGGACAAGGGGGAATGGCTTTAAACTAAAGGGGGGTAGATTTAGACTAGATATAAGGAAGAAATTGTTTACGCTGAGGGTGGTGAAACCCTGGCACAGGTTGCCCAGAGAGGTGGTGGATGCCCCATCCCTGGAAACTTTCAACGTCAGGTTGGACGGGGCTCTGAGCAACCTGATCTAGTTGAAGATGTCCCTGCCCACGGCAGGGGGGTTGGACTAGATGACCTTTAAAGGTCCCTTCCAACCCAAACTATTCTATGATTCTATGATTTGGTTGATCTCCTCAGCCCTTTTATTCTACTTCAGCTATTGTCACAGCTGTCTTCTTTTCTCCCTTCCCCTCCAACCTGTGCTATTCACCCACCTTGCTCCTCTACCTGGCTTGGCGTTGCAGTGCTGCCTTCTCTTTTCTTCACCAGCTCTGGAGGTGGTGTCAGCAGTGCTAACACTGATACTGAGCTAATAAACCTGACTGGAAATAGCAGATGTTCTCCAGAACTAGTCAGGAGTCTCTGGGTTAGCAATGCCAGTTCACTTGAGTGCTGTGTACTGTGCTCATGGCTTAGCAGCCAGGAACCACTGCTCTGTGACAGCTGGGTCTGTGATTCACTCCCAGCTCGGCTTTTATTTCAGTCACTATTAATAGATTTCCCTGTAGTGTTTGTATTTTAGGAATCATATTGGCCCCGTAGTTCCATGGATGAGTTCATTAAATCAAATTATGTCTCCTTACAGCTGATATTTTGTGGTGCTGACGCTCCCTGTATAGGGCCAGCACCCTGACTGACACTGGAAGCAGCCTGCTCTGCACCCTGAGCTCACAAGGTACTCCCACCACCACTACTTCAAATCCTGCCAAATATTCCAGCAGAGGCTCCCCCTCCATTGCCAAAGTCCCATCAGAAAAATGTAGCTGAGTGCACTGTAGCCCTCCCACAATTCCACCAGATGTATTTATACAGACATGAAAGTGTAGTCATTCTGCATACATTTACTGTGATATTGTACCTGTTTGCCAGCTTCAGCATAAAACACACTTTTTAGTTATTGATTTCCTGGGTCAGGCACTAATCTACTGTACAAATGGCTTTGGAAATTTACTGTGGAGCCCCCAAATCCCCATGTTGTCATCAACCACTGCCTGCTAAATGTGCACTTGTGGATATACTAAACTGCAGTTTGGGCTCCTGCATTTTCTTTGTAACCGATTTCTCAGATCTGCCCCCTATCTGCTGGTTTTCCACTCCTCGCTGTGCTGTATCTACATTTGGGCATGGTCCTACAAAGGCACTGCTAACCCACAGTCACTTCAACCACCCTCAGTTTTGACTAACAAACAGCATCACTTGCCTCTCTGCTGTGTCTGCCCGTACAGCTCTGTTCTCCCAGCCTACATCGTCACCAGTCAGCCCAGCCACAGGCCTCCACACCGCTCTGATAACGCCTCTGTCCCCTGACCTGCATCACATCATGTTTAGTCAGATCAAGATCGAATTCTTCTAGCAGGCAGGACTGACATGTAGGGCCAGCGATTTCAACACGTCCTGAATCCTGAATACACTGAGAAAGTGCCTCACATCTGTAGCCATGGGCAGGAACACCTTGCGTTAGCATCACCCCCTACCTCCATTTAAAGAGTACCAAGAAGGGGTAAGAGGACTGGAAAAGGACAAAGTTGTGCCTGCACAAGCTGTGTGCAGAGGATCCCTGCCAGCTTCTCAAGACAATATAAAACCAATGAATTAAGACAGTTCCAGACATGCTGATTATGTTTGCCATTGCAATTTTTGATGGGATTTTCAGATGTCTCTGAGCATTCTCTACCTGGCGTGTGTCAGCCACACTTCACTGCTGCTTTCATGTTATTAGTATTGACAGCCACTCAGTTTAAATGCAGGTTAGGATTGAAATCCTGTCTGTTTGCTTATCTCTGCCTTTTTATCTTGTTTGTTTCTGTTCATTACAGAGAAATCCTCCTTTTCATAAAGCCCCTTTGAATACCTCAGCAAACATGCAAACACAATGCTAAATGGATTAACTGGGAGGTACTGGGGTCTGAAGTCTGCCTGAATTGATGCTCCTGGATCAATCAGCTCTGCGTAGCAACACTAATGGTCTGAGTTCCTCCCGATCTTTCTGGGGGTTCAGCACAGGTCCAGTGGCATGCTGGGTATAACTCTTTCCTTTCAGGAAAAGCAGAAGGGGAGAAGAACATCTGGTCTGTAAGAGGGAGCTAGTTACTCAGTAATATTATGAACCACTGCAGGCTTTTAACACATGGCAATGGCAAGGGAGCGGGTGTGTCATGACTGCAGATTATAATGCCAGATTTTATCATCTCACTTTTACCTTGTCCTCTCCCCCATTTTCTGGTTAATAGCCACATGCTGGGAACTGTCATATTGTTCTTTTGAAAGGTGTTTGGGGCAGGGACTATCTTTCTCTTATGTGCATACAGAGAGCTTAGCACAGTGGCACTCAGGTCCCAAAATGAGACCTCTGAGATGTTACTGTAATATCAATAATATTGACCATCTTTAGGTCCTTACAGCACATTTTCCAGACATGAATTTAGCCTCCAAACATCCCCTGTTGGTTGTTGTCATATTATCCGTCTATATTATACCATTTACTTCAGTATGTAGTTTGTTGTAAAGCTGAGACACCTGAGGCAGAGAGAGACTAAAGCATCCCTATACCACAGCACCTTGCACAGCCAGAAAACTCTGTGTCCACACTGGCACCGAGCACAGGTTATGAGCTGGGCTGCAGTGCCCTGCTGCTGAATTGGAGCTGCGCTCTCCACAGAGCTCTTCTCTGCCCCAGACCAAGCAGCACAGGCCGGCAGTGCTTTTGGTGGTTCTGTGCCCTACACCACGGACAGCAGAGAACTGCCCTCAAAGAATCCCACACAGACTGGCAGCAAACAGCAGAGGCATTTTGATTCCAGGACCAAAGATGGGCAGCATGCTGACCTCTGCTACTTGAAACCGTCTCTGTAGACCAAGAGCAGTGTGGGAAAGACCATCTAATTTTCTTCATGGCAATGGAAACCCTCCAGAACAAGTAGCAAGGTCTGTTCAGCCCATGATCTTTGCTAATATGGACAAGGAGGTTACCACAGTGCACTACAGTTTGTGAGGGCTTTGACACACTGGAAACAGGATGAGACACCCCTCAATCAGCTGAGTCCTGAACCAGTCATTCGTTCTGATGGAGTCTACAATAACAGCTGGGCCAAGCCTTGCCTGGGCACATGCTGCCCATATTTCTTGTGGAGACATAGTAAGGATGGAAACCCTCACCAGAGCTACTAGGTTAAACATACAGTCTTCTGTGCTGAGGTGGGTGACAGACCAAAAATTCGGCTTTTCAGGGAAAGGGAAGAGAACAGTGTCTCTGTACCATGATGGTAAGTCAGATACCCAGATGCCTACTATGGCTGATGGCATATTCCACACTCATGAAGCTATCAGCCCTAGCAGAAAACAACTTTGCCTCAAACTACACAAAAGGAGGTGGTTAATGACAGAGAATAAAACAGTCCACCACAAGGAAGTATACTTCCACTTATACTACTTAACAGCTATACAAAGGGTCAAAGATTAAGTACAAGGCCAGCATAGGTACTGCTGTCTAAACAAACCTGCTTTCTAAACAAAAGACTTCATCTAAACCAAACCTACATTAATGTTGATGCTCACTAGGTCTTTCGTTACTACCAAACACTAATTATGCACCAACCTGTCTAGCATGCACGTGAGTCTCTTTCATCTTTTAAAGCTAACAAACAACTTTCTGTAAACCAGAATGTTGCACAAGCCACCCACTCCAGGAACTCAGACCGCTGGGAGTGACAGCCCACTGCATATTGTTTTCTAAAGCATGGGTGAAGCAGGCAAAGTGTAAATTTAGTGCTTACAGTAATATATCTCATGAATGCTCTCTGCAGGCTCACTCAGCAACACTGCTTTTTTTCTTCTAGCAGCTGAATATGCACATCTGTCTCAGAAAGATTGGTACATGCAAGAAACCTAGAAACTGCATTGAATGAAAACTTGTGGTATATCACTTGATGCCACAGACCAACTAGTGTGAACCATCCATACACACCTGCCTGGACTGGGCCACTGGACATAAGGAAAGCAGTTCCAGGTAATACAGAAGTCACGTAACAAGCCAAAAACATGTGGCATTCGTGATATAGACACACCGCAGCTGTTGGCCAACTGAAATGCCCCAAAAGCTTTCTTGCTACAACAACTATTTAAAAGCCCAACAAAGGCCACACAATTGGAAACATGCCATTCACAGTTCAGTGTGTTTAATGAGGGCCTGGTAATGAGCACTAATGCTGCCTAGGGGCATAGTAACAGAACAACTAAACTGGAGATTTTGAATCTTCTTTGTAGAAGAGTAGGCATAACAAGGCTGTTACAAGAAGAGCAGATGACTCTAACAGAAAAGACACATGTGAGCGTAGGGAAACACAGGTGATGGTCTGTGAGCTCTAGGAGGAGCTGCAGAACACAAGACCTAGCCATGGTTACTTATCAGATCATAGCATTTCCTAGCTTTGACATATTATATGGTTGTGGAGGAAGGATACAAAAAACAGTTGCTTGTAATTTGCACAAGTATTAATTGATGAGGTGTGTGGTCAGGCTAGAAGGTGTGACCTTGCATTTCAAAAGCAACCAGGACAGACACAGACCACCTTGGGTTTTACCTTGAGTAGACCCTCAAACCTTGATCAGCTGTTTTGATCATTCTTGAAGTTCTTTTTCTCCTACATATTAACTTCTTGATGATGAAAAATTACAAGCTGCCTGATGAACAAGAGCAAAAGAGCAGATTCCATCAGAGCAGAAGGAGGATGCCTGTTACCTGCTTGTTTCCCATGGCTGAGGGTAAAAACCCATCCCCAAAGTGGTTAATTTCTATCCAGTGATAGAGGCATATTGGTGTCATGGGCAAAAACGTTTTACTGATTTGGGGGGATTTTCAATCAATTCAATTTACTGTCAATGAACAAAGTTCTAATTACTGATTCCGGTAGTGAAACAAACAAACATGCACATAGGGACAACACTCCTTGCCTCTGCCAAACCTCTCCTCCCCACTTTCTGCTCCCCGATCCCCTCCCTAGATGTTATACTCTGTCCCCTTGACAGGGACTGCCCCGTAGCCCAGGGTCAATGCAGGAAAATGGGGTCAGTGCCTTGTGTGTCCTCCAACAGCAGCAGCAGCCTCTTCAGAGCCGTACCTCCCAGCCCCAGCCCGGCCCGCCGCCTCGCCTGCTGCTCTCCTCTCCCCGCCTGCTCCCGCACAGCCTTTGTCTCTTCTTTGGTCTCCCCTCCAGCTCTAGCCTCCTTGTTCCCTGAGCACGGCGCTTACCGCCCTTTCTAAAATATGCTTTCACAGAAGTGCCACAAACTCCCCCAGCTGGCTTAGAGCCACCGCTGCCTCCCCTGAGGGCCTAGCCTCGTCCTGCCCCGCGGCCGCCGCAGAGCTGCTGGGACCGGCTGGAACCAGCTGGAACCGGTACGGGGCAGCACCGGCCTCCACCTACAGGGGGCGCCCTGTAGCCCCACCACACCCTGGGGAGCGGCCTCCTCCGCGGCCGAGCACGCCGCCGGCAGAGGCCTGCAGGCCGCAGGGCAGAGGTGCCGCTGCTGCGGGCCCGTCTCCTGAGCCCTTAGCAACAGGCCACGCTGCCCTTTCCCTTCCCGCCGAGCCGGGCGTCCCGGCAGGGAGCTGCCAGCCCCCGCCGACCCGCTCCCCTCCTTCTCCCTCAGGCCTCTGCAACCCCCAGCCCCCCGCAGCCGCCTGCGTGGGTGACAGTGGGATGGATTTCAGGAGTGGCCCCCTGGGCCACTGGTCACTCCTGCTTTGACTGATACATACATTTTCTGCCTATTATATGTATATATTGGTTTTCAGGGGGAAAAGCATTTATTGCTTTTAGCACACTTAGGAGTTTAAATAAAAACAAATATATCTATATTGACTGTAGTTATTATGCTTGGTTTCATACAGCGTAAGTGGTTCAAATAAAAATAGATTAGTTGGAGTGAATGTGCATCAGTTCCAATAATAACACAGGCAGCTTCAAGAAGCATATAAGTTTCATTTAATGTGCACTGGGCTTACAAAGAAAAGGGAAGAAACATTGGTTTAGAGCAGCTTTTAGTCTACATTTTCTGTCTAAAGGTTTCTGCATTTACCAGATTTCTGAAACAGAATGAGAGTCCATAAACAAGTGGAGAGAGGGGTTTATTAGGAGGCCCAGAGGGGTATTGCAAAGGGAGAAAGTGATCTACAATAAAACATGACTCTGAGGTAAAAATTCCCAACTATATTATCTCTCAATGGTTAGTCCCCTATGAGTGGTATTATCTCCCCAGGGGAAAGCTGGGCTTCATGCCGGAGCAAACAAAAACTTGGTATAACAAAGGACTGCGGTTTTTGAGAAAACCACACTAGCCGAGGGCTAGTTTTCAAAGAGAAAATTAAGAACAAATAGGAACTGGGAGCTTAACAACCTTGTTGGGTCTAGGCCATACGCCTCGAGAAAAGGCTAGAGGAAACTAGCATAGAGGAGGAGAGGGGGTGCCTTGGGCAGGATGCAGCCAGGCTTTCTGCCCCTGGTGTTATGCTACTATGATCATAATAGCTCCAGGGCAGATAAACAGAAAAGGCATCTCTTTGAGATATCAGACATTCTATGGAAAGCATCCAGGAAACGATCTCGGAGGCAGTGATTCATTTCCAGGAATGGCTGCTGATGGTGAAGGGATCAGTTAAATCCTGCACCTCTGTTCCCCAAGATGATAAGATAGAGCAAAGCTGGGACTGTAGCTGAAGAGCAAATGTTGAAAAGAGACTTGTTCAGATCCATGTTGACTCACAACAGACTCTTAAAGCCATGGATTTACACCCCAGTCTCCAGTCATGATGGAGATCTTACCCTGGGTAGTGCAGGAGGCATATTTGGGGGCAAGAAGCCATTTGGGAGGTACCAAAGAAAAAGGCCCTTATTTCATGGTCTTTGAGTTTATGTGTTTTACCTGTTTCCCTCTTCACTCCTCAGATTTCTTCTATGTCCAGCAAAAAGGAGGACACTGCCTACATGTTGGAATGCCCTGCTTCAGCTTGGGCCATGACAGTGACCTACACGCTCACACCTGATGGCAATGAAGAGGGATTGTTCATGGGATTAGAAACATACCTAAGGAGAATGCTCTCACTGTGCCTCTAGGACAGCCCTTTGAGGTAAAGGATGGGATCCCATCTCCCACCAAAAGCCTCTGGAAGTTCCCAGCTCTGGGGCCATCTGTCCCCATGGGACCATCTGTTCCCAGTGAGCAACACCCCAGGAAAGTGTGTTTATTAAGACTAGCAGATTGAAGCTTGCCAGGGTCTGCAAGAAAGTAATAGGACACCTTTAAATGCAGACTTTCTATTTGCAGTCTGTGAAGTGTGCATGTGTGTGTTTCCTTCAACCACCCATGCTTTCCACCACAGGGGAAAGCATTCAAAAACAGGACCCAAAAATAGAAGAAATTGTGTGACTCACAACCCTGCCACCGAGTTGTATGCTCACCAGAAATCCCAGGCAAAGCAAGCGTTAGGTGCTACGCACCCTCCACACTCATAGCTGCAAGTGACCCCAAAGGAAAACCTACACTATATACATGTAACAATATATCATGTGCTAAAGGCATCTCAGTCAACGGTGCTCTTACCTCCAAATGGGTGCTTCTCCAACACTACACTAAGGAGGTTTGGTTCTGCTGGCTGCATGGGTCTTCTGGTAAGAAACAGCTGAGAGGACCAGTTCCCTCTGGTGTGCAAAGCACAGGCCTGGCTGCTTGCAAGGATTAAGGCATGACACATAAATATAGAAATATTAACACCACTGTCCTTGGCCACATTTCTATTTCCCTGGGATTTTCAACTAAGAAAGTTATTGTTTACTTCTGCTCTTAAAATGTGTTGTGTTCAGTAGTCGCCATGGTCCTCCCACAGATGTTCATATTTCGGAGGTCATTGAATTGGGTTTTTATCTATAGAGACAAAAAGATACACAAGAATTACCAATTTTTGCCTGGGTAATATCTACTTCACTGTCAGATAAACAGTAACCAGCTAAAAATTTTCTCTAGAAATGTATTTCTAATAAAAATATTTTTGGCAAGTTTCTTGATTTTTTTGTGAGACTGTCCAATATTTGAATATATTTTGGCCTCCACTGAAAGAACTAAAAACAATAAAATGTTTTTTTTTAAAGCAAGAATGAAATAAAATGAGAATTTTCTTTGTCAAAACCCAAAAGGCTTGAAGGCAAATGTCAGTCAGAAAAGATAAGGAAAATTTTAGCGTGGGAAAAAACTCATTTCATGATCAGCTCCAGCCATTCCTTTTTGCACCATGTTGGCCAGGTGGACTGTATGACACAAACAGTAAACAGGTTTTCTGTGTGTACTCATGTCTCTCTCTAGTGGAAAGCCCTCATCACTACACAAATACAGATAAGAGGCATGGGATATTCAGTTCGAGCAGGGGAGACCTGCTCCCCACCAATGCCCTGCATCTCTGGGGCTGATGCTGCCCCATGGTTGGGGCAGAGCTTTCCAGCCTTGCACAGGAACCCATTCCTTTTGCCCCTTGCCCCCAGGCAGGGCTATGCTATGGCTTAACATAACCACAGTATTTTAGAGAGGGGGAGACATTAGTGTCACACCCAGAGCTAAATCAGTACACAAAAAGCATTGGCATTTCGGAATTTGAGTCAGATCCATTTGCACTGCAAAGAAGGACAATAATTAAGAAATCTTCAAATGCCTTGTTAAATGCATTTCTACCCCACAGAAAGAGAGAGGCATGATCCAAATTCTCGTAGCACACCCTTGGAAATGCAGCCAAACGCCCATCAGCTAGCAGCCCACTCTGCCCAACTCCTCCTAACCCCTATGGACAGGAAGGACACATGCCCCAGCAGAGCCTGCTGGTCTCAGCTTGCCAGTCCCACCCGGAGGCTTTGCTTTAGGCTTGGATGCAGCAGTTCTGAGCCCGCTGGCAGGAGGCACACGTACCCCTGACCCTTATTGCACTGCGGCCAGCACTGCTGCAAAGCACACAGGGGGAGTGGAGTGGGGTCCAGCAAACAGTGTCGTGCTGCATGCTGGCGAGTGCCAAGCAGAGGCAGCCCGCCGAGCAGATGTTGTGCTTGCACATGGCTGGGTTTTCCTTTCCATGGTGACAAATAAGCACCATTAGACTAGCGGAGATGGGAGCTGTACAGCGTGGAGAGGGTGGATCATGCTTTGCCCTCTCCCTCTGCAGAGGTGGGGGAAGCCAGATGCTCTCTGCTTGCCAGGGAATTGCTCCCTGCATTGCCAGGCCCAGCTCAAACATGCTGCCCCCATTTATTCAGAAAGGGGCAAGCAGCCTTGTGTTGCATTTGCACAGGATGACTGTGGAGCACTATTAATCTGGAAGCCGCAGAGCCAGCAGAAGGTGTCCAGGGACCCTGTGGGCAGCCTGCATTTGGACTGGCCACAGACTGCTTTCCAACACCCAGGGACCTTCCCAATGGCAGCACCAGGGTCCACCCCTGTGTTGTGCTGGGCCTGAGAGCATTGCCCCAGACAAACCATGGGATGGCTGGAGGCTGCAGGAAACCGCAAGGACTTAGCCGCACAGCTGGGGTGAGCAGCCTGTGATGGCACCTACGACCCAGATTTCCTTAGGGGTAGCAAGTCACCCAAGGTTTCCCTGCTGCCATGTAGAGTGAACAGGCTATTCTGGCCTGGAGGCTTCCCACTAAGCTGTTCATCTCCTGCAGCATTGCCTCTGTTTCACAGAGATGGAAACTGAGAGGCGCTGAAAGCGGAAAGCCTCCATTATAACTGCGAGATGCCTAACTGCAGGCTGACTTGATGAGCAGATGTGCAGAGACTTGCTAGGTCCTGCTGATGGAGGGGCATCTGCAGGTGCTCCACACTTGGGTTACCACTAATGAGGTACTCCAATAACTGGGCACTTTTGAAAAATCTGACCTAAATGATGTGCCTGGCGTGGCAAAGTGTGTGCAAGGTGTAGCTGGTAGCAGCAGCAATCTTCAGGCAGTTTCCCAGGTCTAACCACTAAGCTTTCTTTTCCTGTGAACCCACCTTTGACCAAAGACCTTGTTATCAGTGGTTTCCATGCTTACACTAATGTCTGTTTTAATTCTATATAAATATATTAACATAGATTCCATGATAGAGATCGGTATTATGTTTCTAAGTAATTGTATGTATTTCTAAGTATTTGATATACGTTGGGAAGAGGGCAGTGGGTGCAAACGGGTAGTATGAGCACCAAGGCCCTTGAGCTCAGCAGCACCCACAGTGCCCTCTGCTTACGCTCAGCAAAGCTGAAGGCTGTAATATACTTTACATGGGAGAGATGACTATCACGTATCAAACATGAGCTTTGCATCAGGGCGTAACAGGCATAAAGCTATTTACTGATTTCATTTGAGATACAACATCAAGGGGCTACTCAAAACAAGATAAAAATATTTCAGAGAAGTCTTGAAACTCCCCTTGCCTCATCTGTCAAAAATTGGCACAAAATCTAAGTGGTACCTTTGATTGCCTAATTTGTAATATGCTTCTAACACAGGATGACAACAGTGACTGTCAAGGCGAGTGCCTCCTTTTTTTGAATGCAATATTTGTCTTTTACTAATAAGCTAATTGATTGAGCTTGGCTGTTGGAAGCCCTGAGTTTTGTCCACAGTGAACCCTGTATGTATATAATACCTATCAGCTAGAGGTCAAAAATGAAAGGTATTTTATCTCCTCCTTTCCTTCCCAGTCAGAACGATTTTGAAGTGATGGGTTTAGAGGCCCACATTACTTTTTGTTTCCTAAGCAATCGTTTCCCCACATTCTTTCAGTTATACTTTATCTCCAGCAGGATCTAAGCAGCAGCTATCGAGCCTGACTTTAAATCTCATCAAGCCCTAGCTTTCCCTGTGGCCACAGAGGGAAATCTTTAGTGCCAGCCGCTCTGCCGCTTCACCTCCTGACACAATATTATTTCATCGTAACCTGTCCAGTGAGCAAATTGCCTCTTTGGCCCCCTCGCCGTCTCTGCACAAGGGCTGGGCTATTGATTGTGACAGTGTGCTGGTGCGCGCGGGGCGATTCCTGGAGAGGAGGGATCGATCGGAGCATAATTGCTACCTCACTATCAGCAGCTGGGGAAGGGGGGCTGGAGCACAGCTCAGCAGCAGAAAAAAGCTGACACTGCTTCTGGAGCATCTTCCTTCTGGCTGTGGGGTGCCCCACCATGGCGCGGGGGAGACAGCTATACTGCCACCGCAGGAACAGGCAGCGGTTATTCCCACAGCAGTGGTTTTGCAGCCACTTATGGAGAAGTAGAGAGCTGCAGACAAGGGGAGAGAATGGGTGAGCGCTTTGCATCTAGAAAGGAGGCACCAAGGGAAAGGTTGGTGGAGAGAATCGAAAGGGTAAAAGTGAGAAAACTCATGGGTTGAGATAAAGACAGTTTAATAGGTAAAGCAAAAGCTGCTTACGCAAGCAAAGCAAAACAAGGAATTCACTCACTACTTCCCATCGGCAGGCAGGTGTTCAGCCATCTCATCTCCAGGAAAGCAGGGCTCCATCACACGAAACGGTTACCTGGGAAGACAAAATTCCATCACTCCGAATGTTCCCCCCTTCCTTCTTCTTCCCCCAGCTTTATATGCTGAACATGATGTCACATGGTGTGGAATATCTCTTTGGTCAGTTGGGGTCAGCTATCCCATCTGTGTCCCCTCCCAACTTCTTGTGCACCCCCAGCCTACTTGCCCGTGCAGTGGTGTGAGAAGCAGAAAATGCCTTGACTCTGTGTAAGCACTGCTCAGCAGTAACTAAAACATCCCTGTATTACCAACACTGTTTCCAGCACAAATCCAAAACACAGCCCCATACTAGCTACTATGAAGACAATTAATTCTACCCCAGCCAAAACCAGCACAAGAGGAAACTTCAATCACCAAGTAAAGAATAACTATTTAACAAGTTGCCTATCAGGAAATTCCTTCTTAACACCAAACAACAGCTAACTGATGCATACTCTTAATATCCTGTGACTGCAAATATTTCCGTTATCCAGGTAGGCTACTAACGCCTTTCAGTGTTCTGCTAAATTCCTGCTCAGACCTTTGATAGCTAAACAGCTGAATGTCACTAACTCAAAACTGGCCTGGAGTATAAAATAAGGATTAATTTTCTGATGACTTGGAAGGTGAAGAATCAATAGTGCTGATCAGAGCAGTGGCAGTAACTCAGTGGGTAATGCTGGGGGCCTCATTTATCCACTTTGTGCCTCAGTTTCCCCACCAAATAAATAGGAAAAACAATGCTCATTGGTTAAATAGAGATGCCCAAATTGGTTAAGTTCTAATAAACACAAAAGGATAATTTTACTATCCAAATTAATATAAATAGCAACAATTTTTTCCAGAAAGGTCTGAGATGAGACATCAGCCAGAGAAGGAGCTGGTTTCATCCTGTGTATGGCTGTATTACAACATATCAGAAAGAAATTCTACTCAAGGAGAAGTGAATGGCCTTTGGAAAAGACTGCTTTTCCTTGCATAGTAGGTATCATGAGGTAATTAAGTGAAAATGTTGGCTGGATTTTAATTTTTCTCATTTGTTGTCATATTTATCCTCTTAATTTTCATCCCTGCCTATCACCAGAAGACTCTCGCCCACTAAATAACACTAAGCATTTAATACACGGCTCTCAAAGTCCTTCATATTAATAGACAGTGTCTTATTCTCACCACCAGACAAATAGGGAAACTAAGGCATGCACAGAGGGAAAATATCCATTTGACAGCAGAGGCAAGCATGGAGTCCAACAATATAGGGAGATTTATTTGGGTAATATTTTTGAACTGCTATGAAGGTGAAAAGTCCTAGATGTTATCCTTTTTCATATGATATTTGGCTCATTGGCTTCAATTTCAAAGGCTCTTGAGAAGGCAGGCTTGGAAGCAATGGTTCCTGCACTCTGCACCACTGCCACCTCTGCTGAGCTTTCCAAACACAGAGGCAAATTCAGACCTGTCAAACATGTCAAACTCTGGAGAAACTTAGCTGCAGCTAACTCCAGTATATTCCCTATGTCGGAGACACCAGCTGTGCCAGCCACGACTCTGATGATAGCTTCTCCTCCCCATTTAGCACCTTTCCACACGTTGGCTTGGATGTTACTACAGCTCAAGGAGAAACTTTGACATGGTGCTCCCATTGTGTCCATATTTGTAGGTGACTCTCCATCGCTGACACAGCCTGCTGTTGCACTTCCAGCTTTATAGACTCATCCAGGGAGTAAATGCAGGTGATTTATTGTCTGACCACCTGGTGACAGCTGGGTGCTCTCATGCACTTACTTACACAGCCAGGGATGGAGTATTTTTTCTCAGCTCCAATCAATCAACAAAAGCCTCCACTGCTGGCTCGCACCAGTGATGCCCAGGCAGGAGCGATGGTGGTGGCAGAACAGGGCACTGAGGTAAAGCGATTGTGCCCCTGGACTCGGCACTGGTGAGGCCGCACCTCAAATACTGTGTTCAGTTTTGGGCCCCTCACTACAAGAAGGACATTGAGGTGCTGGAGCGTGTCCAGAGAAGGGCAACGAAGCTGGTGAGGGGTCTGGAGAACAAGTCTTCTGAGGAGCAGCTGAGGGAACTGGGGTTGTTTAGCCTGGAGAAAAGGAGGCTGAGGGGAGACCTCATCGCTCTCTACAACTACCTGAAAGGAGGTTGTAGCGAGGTGGGTGTCGGTCTCTTCTCCCAAGTAACAAGCGATAGGACGAGAGGAAATGGCCTCAAGTTGCGGCAGGGGAGGTTTAGATTGGACGTGAGGAAAAATGTCTTTACTGAAAGAGTGGTTAAACATTGGAACAGGCTGCCCAGGGAAGTGGTTGAGTCACCATCCCTGGAAGTCTTTAAAAGACGTGTAGATGCGGCACTTAGGGACATGGTTTAGTGGGCATGGTGGCGTTGGGTCGATGGTTGGACTCGATGATCTTAGAGGTCTTTTCCAACCTTAATGATTCTATGATTCTATGATTCTAAGCAGGACTGTGAAAATGACTTCTTCACTCAGTGTACTCCCGCAGTAAGAAGTGATTGGGGCCATAGCATGGACTCAAAAGTGTCCTGCAGATTAGGTCTCCTGGGGCCAAAATAAAGCTAAATTCAAACTTCTTCAGAGTATAGTGTTAGATTTGGGAATCCAAATGACCTGTTTTAGTCGGCACTTATAGTCATCAGATTTTTGACTGCAAACACCAGGGCATTTCCACAGCTGGAAATCTTTTCCCAAGCTCTATATAAACTGCTGTTATTTTCAGTGCCTCAGTGGAGTATTTCCAGACTTTGCCTCAGAGATAGGTGTAAGTCCAGGGTAGCTTCCACTGGAAGCAGGGCCTTGCAGGAATCGAAGCTTGCTTTCGAAGTTTGGGTACACTGGGCTAGGTTGCACCCACTTTCTTCTCTGTTTTTAATTCCATTACAATGTCACAAATTATTTTCTGCCACACTGATGATACAAAATCATGGCATTAGTAGCGCAATGCCAAAACTCTGAGGCTAGAGCATTATAGCAGCTTTCAAATCTGTGTGGAAAACTATGTCTTCAAAATTCAAGTGACCTCACACTAGCAAGCAGACATCCAGCCAGCCAAGGGCCTGAGGTGACAGCCCTTTCTGCTTCCGATGCACATTACTGCTTTTCTCACGAGTACCATCCCAACTTTTCAGAGCTTCATGTACTGCAAAAGCCAACGTTTGGTCTAAGTGCTGCCTTTGTCCCCCTGGTGAGGACTGGATGGGAAAGAGCCAACACATTGGTGGTATCCCCAGCTCCACCTGGAATACGCAGCACCAGAAGTCCTGCCATGGAGCATCAGGCTTGGCAGAGGGGAGGGAAGCAGCGTTGGGCTTTAACCACCCATGGTGGGAGACACAGAAGAAGGTAAGCAAGGAGGGCCAGTATTGAAACAGCAGCAGTGGGCTGAAGGAAAGCACCAAAACTCAGGTCTCAGCCACCCAGCTTTTTTCCAACCTCATGTGCAGCAAGCACAGAAGAAAACAGGACCCAGCCAAACCTGAGCTCTGCCATTCCCCTGCTGGAGAGCCTGTCTGCAGTACAGCTCACTCCACACACAGTGAAAAAGAAAGACAGAGAACTGCACATGGTGTCTTGCATGAGGTTTAGAGGTCTTTTGTCTCTTCACTTGTCACGTCATATCACCCTGGGGACTGGCACAATATATCCCCATATGTGGAGATAGTGTAGAGATGCAAAGTCACTTGCTAAAAAAGATTGGTTAACTCCCTAACTTCCTCAAGCTTCATCCAAGTCTGGCTCAGACAGCAGCAGGGAGGGGAAGGAGACAGGCATGTCACTTCATGTTTTGATCAAAGATTCAAGTTTGTTATTGATTCATCCAAGCCCATTAACCTCCCTCCCACCCCTGAATTCTTCCCAGCATCACTGACCCTGTCTCCGGTACTTAAACATCAAGCCAAAGAATTTCCTCCTCAAGACTGTGTGCTGTGAGAAAGCAAAGGCAACGTATCGCTCTGAGAAACTCCGTCTTTTCCATCACACACTGGCCTCCTGCCTTCAGGCTCAGCTTGCAGCAGAGAACAACTTTGTCATCACTTGTAAATGAAGTGCTTTAATGCGGACATCACCGAGGGAGAATAAACACAAACTGCAGTGCTGTTTCACAGAGTTACTTCTCTGATGTTCCCAACAGTACATAGCACTTACATGGTGCTTTGTCTCCTAAGATCTCAAGGCAGCAGACTTGCTGTCAACTTGATCATGAAAAGGGCTTCTCCCCACACCTCAGTCCCAGAATGAGATTATCAGCTTAGAAGAGACTTCAGAAAAGAGCAATCAATGATGTTGGGACTGAAGGAGCTGATTTATAAGTTAAAATAAAATGAGCTTGAAAGGGCTGTAAAGCTCAGTTGGGGTACCCATGCTACACAATGTTTGTGATAGCAATTAATAATATTACCATTAACTAACCATACATTATACAAAATAACCATATGATAGCAGAATAAAAAGACAATCGTCTCCAAATCTTGGCAGACCCTCTGAAGAAGAGATAAGGTGTTATAGGAGGGTAAATCTAAATGGAAAAGAGCAAAAAGACAGTCATAAAATAAACCTAGGATGACTATTAGCATACATTTATTGGAAATTCATCTAGTGCAGGAATCAGAACTGGAGCATTTATTTCCTTTATTTGCTACAAGTTGTTATAGTTTCTGAGGCTAAATACAGAGGAAGATGCCCATGGCGAAACAACTCCCCAGGCTGGAGAGGACTGTATGCTTCACCCATTAATAGGGTGACCAAGCTGCCTCGGTCTTCTAGCGAAACCAAGCATAATTCTTCATGGAGATTTGGCAATGATCTCATACTCAATATCACATCATGTTTAGAGAAAAAATCCAAATCGATTGCTATTCATCTATCAGATGGGCAAACAGACACCAGCTGCAGTGTCGCCCACTTACTCTGAATTAGCAACGACTGTATTACAATTCAGCCTTTGAGCTTTTCTAAAACACAAGCAGGGAGAGACCATCATAATGTCTGTGATAATGACTGGGTGTGTGGATCATGGAGCTGCAAATTATTTCTCCTAAACTCCTTTCTTAGAAGAGGACATGTGTTCAGATTTGGCTGGTTGGTCTGAAACCGTGCCTGTGTTCATTCATCTCTGCTACATATCCAGTTTGTGCACTGGGACATATCGCCATGCTGATTTCAGTTCGACAATATTGCATCAAAGAGATAAAAATCACACCACAACCTTAAACTAACCTTCCACTGCTACATTATTTAATAATTTAATAACATTATAATCTTGAAATTACAATTATACTGTGCAGAAGCCTGGATAAGAATGCCAATTTGATTGCCACTCAAAATATCTGCACTTTTCAGAAACACAAACAAGTTTCTATTATAGATTAACATTATGGGCCAGATCCCCACCTAGCATAAACTGGCAACGCCACTGTGCTGCACCAATTTATATCTACTGCAGAAGATGTAGCCCAGTGACTTTAAAATAGTCAGATCAACAATCCCATTCACAGCGCTTAGCAGAACCGTACACAGGTATATATTACACATGCCCACTCACTGTGGGTTATGTATTTATAGAGCAAGCTGACTGAAAGGAGTTAAGACTGTGCACTGTGATGCATTCAGTCCTTTGATGTGAGCAACAGGAATGATGGCATTGTTGTATTGGAATCGGATATGAAGGCGTGAACGTGCAGATGTGGCTAAGTATGACAGCTGTACAAATACTCAGAGACTCACGTAGTACAGGATGTACGAGAATTTGTGGTTTTCTTGCACTGAGAAAAGACTTTCATCAGCCTCAGCTGAAGGCTATTGGTGTCTGAGGGCAAGGGGGGGGCATATGCATGTCCATATAACATCCTTCCTTGCAGACTGCACCTGGATGTAGCATGAAGGGTGGTATGTCCCCACAACCCTATGGGCTACAACAGCGGTTTTAATGGATGCCAAGCCAGATGAAAAGGAGTGCCCTGGTCTTCCACATTCAGGACTGAGCAACAGATCAGCATCCTAGCCTCACAGGAAAGCTATAGACACAGCGGGAGGTAGCCTTTCCCTTGTGCAGTTAGACAAGTTGAAGAAGAGAAGTCCAAGTCTGCACCAGCAGAGCACACCTTGGCTCCAGCTCTTAGCCAGGCTCCCACTCTCCCTTCCCATCTCGCACAAGCAGTCTAGCACCTACATACACCTGCATAGGCAAAACCACAGCTGGTAGTATTTGTGCAGGCTGCCCGACCCAGTCAAACAGCCGGCTGCTCCAAGAGTGTGACCAGGTGCAATCAGGAGTGCTGAGCATCGTGGGTATAGCTTTGCCTTTACATCTAATTAGCAATGTAAAGTTGCACCCGCAGCAGAGTCTGCCTAAAGTACAAAAAAAAAAAGTGGCCTATTTTTTAACGCTCTTGTTAACACTGAATGCCTTCCCTCCCTACCCAGACACATAGCTGGGAAAGCAGGAGACAAGGGCTCTAGCCTTTGTGCATAATCAGGCGGGGCAAGCTATGACCCACGCGTGCCTCCACCCCCCTGCTTCCAGTTAGTGCTTTCGTCATGCTGAGCTCCTGCACTGTGGTTTCCAGGCGAATTTCCACTTGGTGCTCAGAAAGCTGAAACCTTTAGATTAATCCCAGATCTGTCAGCCTCCATCATTTTCAAGCAGGGCTGTGAGCTCCAGGGCACTTTATTACTTTCTCTAGCACTGAGGAGCCTTAAGCCTCTTGCTCTCACTCTCCTGGAGAGTGGACAGCCCCACTCCTCTCCCTCCCCATCCTGAGATGACCCTGAGTCTGTGGCCAGTCTGGTTGTGGCAGGATTCTCCGTGAATCAGGTGATTAATTTGTTTCCTCTCCCTCAATGAATTTCAATTTGATCTGCAAAGTTCAAGCCGCCTAGGAGCCAAATGCTGCCAGCATGCCCCTTGCCCCCTTACATATGGCTGCCCCAGCCCCTGAGCTGCAGCCGCTCTGGCTGGCACCGTAATCCCATTTGTTTGCTGCAGGTGTGGAAAAGAGCCTAAATACCCCACACAGAAACTCTTTAACCATTTCACTGATAGCTCAACATTCCTCATTGCCTGACCTTGAGGTTTTGCTCAGATCTGGCTTTGGTTAGACTGAACCTCTCTGATTTGTCTGTCAGTGATCAACAGCCAGGGAAATTTCTTTCCCCCGCTCCAGCAGACCATCATTGCCAGTTATCTAGCCCCCATCTCTAAAACAATGTTCAGCAGTCATTCAGGGAACTTGCATCCTTCTCTTCTGCTTACCTTCTGCCTTGTTCATTTTGCTCTACTCCAGGCAGCAGCAGTGGCTGCTGATGTTGAGGCTGCAGTGCCTAGGACTAGTGCCTAGTGCCTAGGACCATACAGCATGGTCCCCAAGCAATTGTTCTCACAAATCATGTATGAACCATGGGGACCATGGAGAACACCTCCACCGAGCTCTCAACCTGCTGGAGATGCTGAATAGCTAATCCAGCACCAGCAGGACCCTTGTAAGTGGCAGGCACGGCCATCTGGAACAAGCAGAAAGGAAAGAGGATTTGTAAAATTACTCTCTAATGACTAAATTCTGGGCTCAGTGCTGTACAAAGCACAGGCCAAGAACTCATCTCTGCACCACTGACCTACAATCCACCACAGCATTTCTTTCCAGCCTGTCCCAGTCTATGGAAGTGGGATATGCTTACTCAACCTGCAACTGGCTCTGCTGGCCTTCCTCCCTTGCGCTTGAGCATGGCATGGGGATGGAAGCATTCTGTGGAAGGCTAAGCCCTGCAGAAGTCACCACTAGCAGAGCAAAACAGTCCTGGTCCTCGCTGCTCAGCGTTCACTGTGGCCCTCCATCATTCTGGCAGCTGAGAGGCTGGTGTGAGGAGCTGGCCTGTACTAGAGCACATATACCCCTGTATAAGTTGCCTGAAACGATCTCAATCCCAAAGGCCAAGGCCTCCTATGTCTGTGACAGCCCTACGCTTTGACCCTGCCAATGACAGGCGAGTGCTGGGCAAAGAGAAGAGCACAATGCTGAAGCCCATTGAGGAGGCAGGAAATGAAGTAGAAATAAAACACAGTGAACAGTTGAAAGGTCTGTCCCTGAGAAAAATCCTTGCAGATGCTAAGAAAGGCAGATAACATGAGCAGAGCGGTGCTGGTAGCCGCTGCCCAGAACTCCAGGACTTTTTCTGGACTCCTCCCCTTCACACAGGCGCTCTGAGATGGGCTAAGGAAACCTGGGAGAGGCCCCACGTGCTGGGCACCAGGCCATGCCCCTGCCACCCAGCACCCCTAGGAAGAAGAGCAATCCCAGCCAAGGGCCTTGACAGGGAATATTTGAAGCTCCAGGTACAACTCAGGAAGCAAAGCCCCATACACTCTATCCAGGATGCTGAGGAAACCATGGTTTGCTCTGACCCCAGAGGAGCAGGTGATTACCCAACACTGCAAGGAGGTCTCCCAGCCCACAGCCCCTGCAAGCCAGCCGCGATCCTGCCCTCCACAGCCCTGCCGAGCAGGCACATGAGAGCTCCTCGAGGTGCCAGGCTCACTGCTTAAGCAATTATCCTTTCTGTGAATACCTCCTCCTTGTGTGTGGAAAGGGGAGATACTCTGGTGCTGGACGCTGTGAAAAGAGTTTAACCCTTCGGCACATAACAAATAAATCCCATTATTCCAGCTCCCTGGCTAGTGCTCCCTCCAGCCTGCACTCCCTGAATCCCTTTCGAGAGCAGCTGAATCAATGTTTGACTTGTACAAACAGCCGCCTGACTGCAATTTGGAAGGGATTCAGATGGGGATTACAGCAAGGTAGTGGATAAAAATCTATTACATGGCAGTATTTATTCTAGATCCCTGTGGCACTCAGTGTGAACTCTGGCAGCATGTCCTGTTCCTTATTCAGTGGCACATGTGCAGGGGATTGAGAAGAATCACTTTCAGAAGACCGTGCTGCAGAACAGTTGGAGGAGAGGACTGGGATCTGGATTGAGTACACATTTCCAAGCCAGACTGACTTGGCTTTGCAGTGCATCCTCCCTGGGGTGGGAAAAATTGATATTGGTGAAATTGCATTGCTTTGAGAGCCCTAAGGACCTGTGCCAGCTCTGGTTTACCAAAGACCAGTGGTTCTGGCTCAGTGCAGCTGTATCTGGGATCAAAATCCAATCCTGCCTTCTCTCTTTGGGCACAGAAAAGATCCGAGCCCCAAGTCAGCAGTAGGAGCTCCCTGGGTGCAGGAAGCCTGCCTGATCTCGGACCACAGGAGCGACTTTTGCAGCAAGCCCCACATTGCTGCTCTCTACTTGTAGCCTAGCAATGAGGGGAGCAGTTCAGGCAAGGGGTGAGCGGGGCTCTAGGTGGCAATCTCTGAGATGAGATGATCCAGGAACAGCACTGCAAACAACCCACTCACTGCCCACAGGGGTCACCACCAAACCAGCACTGTTGGCCCAGCCTGGCCAAGCTAGACAGGAATAGTCTCCCAGGACAAGCATCTGGCCCGAGTACCCTCAGTCCTTTTCCAGCACACACTCACACAGTCCACCAGCACAAGGGAACACGGGGAGCACCAGGGCAGTGCTGCGAGATGCCGCTGACTTAACAGGCTGTGACAGGGCTGTCCAGCAGCAAAGAGAGGCAGAGAAGCCACGGCTCTCAAAAAAGAAATGAAGATAGGGGAGGGGTCCAATGGGACTGAATTACCCATCCCCAGCTTTGCTTTCTCTTGTGTTGAAAGTACCAAATTTTCTTCTGCCGGAGGTACATCATGTGTTAAGGGAGACCAACCTCTCTACACCAGTGCTGCAATTTTTTCTCCACAGGGTGATAGTGCTAAGAGCAAAATGAGTGCCGGCCAAGGCTCCCTTGCTTTGCTGCCACCAACAAGGCAGTGTGCACAGGCACCCCGCTCCCTGGCAGCAGCATTTCTGGGCTGAGCGATGCAGAGATGACAGGAACAAATGGACTGGAGAAGAGCTGGAGGAGCCTGAGCCAGTTTGGGCAGCTCCAGCAATGAGGGACCTGCCCTGAGCACAGCCGCAGACTTCAAAGCCCAAAGTGGTTGTGTCCTAAACACTTAACAACTCCCTCTGGGGACTGCTCACGTGGCTGTATCTGCGCTCGAGTCGGCCCTGCGCCAATGAATGAAGCTCTACCATGGGGTGTCACTGCAAATACAAGGTAGCAGTGTCTGCTAGCAGGGAGCACCACGAGCCTCCTCTTCCTCAGCTCTTCCCTGGGCTCTGCACAAGTCACTGCCCCTTCTGTACAGCTGTACAGGTGACTGCCTGGATGGACAGGCTTCAAGTCCAAGAAGTACAAGAAGAGTACAGGGATCTCGTTAGGTCATACAGAGAGGAAATGAGAAAGGCAAAAGCCCAGCTAGAACACAATCTGGCTGCTGTCGTTAAAGACAGCAAAAAAAGTTTTTACAAATATATTAATGACAAGAAGAGAGCCAAGGAGAATCTCCATCCTTTATTGGATGCGGGGGGAATGTTGTCACTGAGGATGAGGAAAAGGCTGAGGTACTCAATGCCTTCTTTGCCTCAGTCTTTAACAGGCAGACCAGTTATCCTCAGGGTACTCGGCCCCCTGAGCTGGAAGACAGGGACGGCAAGCAGGATGAACCCCCCATAATCCAAGAGGAAGCAGTCGACGACCTGCTACGCCACCTGGATGCTCACAAGTCTATGGGGCCGGATGGGATCCACCCGAGAGTGCTGAGGGAGCTGGCAGAGGAGCTCGCCAAGCCGCTCTCCATCATTTATCAGCAGTCCTGGTTAACAGGGGAGGTCCCAGACGACTGGAGGCTTGCCAATGTGACGCCCATCTACAAGAAGGGCCGGAAGGAGGATCCGGGGAACTACAGGCCTGTCAGCCTGACCTCGGTGTCGGGGAAGGTTATGGAGCGTTTCATCTTGAGGGCACTCACAAGGCACGAGCGGGACAACCAGGGGATCTGGCCTAGCCAGCACGGATTCATGAGAGGCAGGTCCTGCTTGACCAACCTGATCTCCTTTTATGACCAGGTGACCCGCCTAGTGGATGAGGGAAAGGCTGTGGATGTGGTCTACCTGGACTTCAGCAAGGCCTTTGACACCGTCTCCCACAGCATTCTCCTCGAGAAGCTGGCAGCTCACGGCTTAGACAGGTGTACTCTGCGCTGGGTAAAAAACTGGCTGGACGGCCAGGCCCAGAGAGTTGTGGTGAATGGAGTTACATCCAGTTGGCGGCCGGTCACGAGCGGTGTTCCCCAGGGCTCAGTACTGGGGCCGGTCTTGTTCAATATCTTTATCAATGATCTGGATGAGGGGATCGAGTGCACCCTCAGTAAGTTTGCAGACGACACCAAGTTGGGCAGGAGTGTTGATCTGCTCGAGGGTAGGAAGGCTCTGCAGAGGGACCTGGACAGGCTGGATCGATGGGCCCAGGCCAATTGTATGAGGTTCAACAAGGCCAAGTGCCGGGTCCTGCCCTTCGGCCACAACAACCCCATGCAGCGCTACAGGCTTGGGGAAGAGCGGCTGGAAAGCTGCCTGGTGGAAAAGGACCTGGGGGTGTTGGTCGACAGCTGGCTGAAGATGAGCCGGCAGTGTGCCCAGGCGGCCAAGAAGGCCAATGGCATCCTGGCCTGTATCAGAAATAGTGTGGCCAGCAGGAGTAGGGAAGTGATCGTGCCCCTGTACTCGGCACTGGTGAGGCCGCACCTCGAATACTGTGTTCAGTTTTGGGCCCCTCACTACAAGAAGGACATTGAGGTGCTGGAGCGTGTCCAGAGAAGGGCAACGAGGCTGGTGAGGGGTCTGGAGAACAAGTCTTCTGAGGAGCGGCTGAGGGAACTGGGGTTGTTTAGCCTGGAGAAAAGGAGGCTGAGGGGACACCTCATCGCTCTCTACAACTACCTGAAAGGAGGTTGTAGCGAGGTGGGTGTCGGTCTCTTCCTCCAAGTAACAAGTGATAGGACGAGAGGAAATGGCCTCAAGTTGCACCAGGGGAGGTTTACCCAGGGAAGTGGTGGAGTCCCCATCCCTGGAGGTATTTAAAAGACGTGTAGATGCGGCACTTAGGGACATGGTTTAGTGGGCATGGTGGTGTTGGGTTGACGGTTGGACTCGATGATCTTAGAGGTCTTTTCCAACCTTAATGATTCTATGATTCTATGATTCTAAGTTAACCAGCATTGCTGGGGCCTGGGATGCTGGGTCATCTTCTCGGCTTAGCCATTTGAACTTCTAGTTTAAATTTTGTTATCTGTAAACCAGAGATAAGCCTGACCTACAAAGATGTTGGGAAACTTAATGAATGGAAAGCTTGCAATGTGCCTTAAGATCAACAGGGAGAAGATACAAGAGACAGGCAAAATATTGCAATATATATATATATTACATATATATATGTATATATGTATATATATATTACAATACATATATATATGTAGTCTATATATATATATATAACATTTTGTCAGATTATAACAAATTTTAAAGTACTTCATGCACCAATCATATAAAGATGTGCTCTATCACATATTATTTCTTACAGGACCCACACTGTATTAAAAAGAACTGATCTTCTGGAGGGAAATTAGGAAGAGGTCATAACTCACAGATTTCTGTCCCCTAGACTCACCCCCTTCACATGGTCTCTTTTGCCCCTTGCTTCCTCTTTCGTTACAATCCACACTTCTGTTATCCCCCATTTCACCCTGTCTTCCTCTGTCTGCTGTTGTGAAGTTATTGCTCACTGGGTTTTGTCTTCATGCAGAAGCCAAAAAGCATAAGAAGTAACATGGAGCCCCAGAGGCAACCACACTGGGATGGCAGCATTCACATCTTTTCCTCCAGACACACCAACTGCCTTTGGGAGTCACGACAGGGCTATGAATCTGGGACTCCCCCAGATTTATGTGTCGCTTCTGTGGCCGCACAGGTTTTCTGCAGGGACCAGGCTGAAGTCCCCCTCAAGGAGAGCTTCACTTTCATGCTGCGGGAGAGCCTCCATCCCTGTGAGCGTAATTTGGTCCATCCCAGTCCTCAGAGACCCTGGCTTACCTGAGCAAGCCCGGTTCTTCCACCTAAAGGGCGATACTCGGGCACTGCATTATATATTACTGCTAATGAAGTTGCTTTGTTCTATTGCTTAAGGGAATAAGTTCATGTCTCAGAATGCCTTTTGGCATTGGTATTTGGCTTTGTTTATTAAATATTTATTGTGCAAGATAAATGTGGATAAGAGGCTCCTACCGGGGTTCCTTCTGGGAGGAGAGAGCGTCAAGAGTCTCAGAGGATAAAATGGGTATAGAGATCCAGGTTGGGTTCTTATCCAGAACAGCATACAGCACCCATCCTTTCTAACAGTGTAAAAGATAAACAGTTTCATCTTCCTTTTAAATTCTCAGAGTTTATCCCCAGCAGCCAAAAGAAGTGGATCTGACATGCTTAGGGGTCTTGTGCTCTTCTTTGCTGGGGGCCTGACACTCCTTCCCTCCTACAGGTATAAAATGACTATGCTTCCCAAAACAGTGAAAGGGAATCCTACAGGCTGCCATATCATTGCTGCTGCTACAGGAAGGGTTTGGCAGGACAGGAGGGGAAAGCAGGATGGCACCGGTATAGGAAGCCTTCAGCAGCAGTACGGAGGGAAGGGGAAGGGGGGGAATCGCATGGATGGAGCACAGCCTGTTCACTGGTGAGCCTACACGCTGTATACACACCTGACGAGTCTTTCTTTGGGTAAGCGAATGGCAGAGGAAATACAATAAAATGCAACAGGTTAAGCAGTTATGATTAGAAGTGAGCGTTGTAGGCTATCCTGAAGCTTTGCAGGAAAGTCAAGACAGCCTCCAAACCACTCCCCAGCAATGCTAGCAGAGTTTGATGAGTCCCTGCAGTCAGTCTAAGACTGACAGGATCTAACTTACAGGGGTTTTAGAAGTGTCCTGTCCGATGCATCCCAATTCCCCCTCTCTGCCCCTGACACCCAGAGAGGAACAGGCAGGCGGGAAGTGACGCTGCTCTCTTGCACAGCCATGTCGTACAAGTCAGAGTGAAGATGCCATCTCCTTTCTGCTCATGCGCGCAGCTGACATTTGAATCTGGCCTTTCTGGTCGGAGCCCACTGCGGCTGTTTGCAGAGAGGATCACCCCCATGGCGTCCTCCTGTTGGGCGAGTGACTCCCCTGGTCTCTCTCGGCTGGAAGCAGCTGTAAGGGAGGAATAGCCATCTCTTCCTGATGTGCATGGGAATAGAGCTGAGAGGGAGTGGTGTGGATTCAGCCTCCAGCCACCTGCTGTACGGAACGGGCAGATCATTACCCAGAGAGCTCTGTAATTTTGCTTTGCAAATGCTTGCCCACTGGCGCAGAGCCTGAGGAGGAGAAGGGGGAGAGGGAGGCTGCTCAAAGCTCTGCATGCCAAAAAGGCACTTTACCACGCATGAGGCCACCAACGCTTCTGCAGCCGTGAGACCTTGCAGGCTTAACCCTCTCCGTTGCTCCCCAAGCCAGCTTTATGTAAGAGGGGAGGAAGAGGTGGCAAGAGGGGTGTAGAGAGGGAAAGAAGAACAAGGGGCTGTGGGAAGGAGAGAAGAAAGAGCGATGCAGGGAAAGGAAGAAGACATGATGGCTAGGGAAAGGGGAGCATGCAGGCCATGAAGGTATGTCGAGACAGGAGTCCCTGCAAGAGTTGACAGCGTGAAAGGGAGAAGACTCCATCCCCAGGGTCTCCCAAGCAGGCAAGCTGTAAGCACCCTCTGGGAACTACCAGCAAGAGCAAGGAAGAGCCTGCTTGGGACTTTCTGCTAAGTGCACTAAGGCTTTGCAGAGCCTGCTTCCTGGGGAAGCCTGGCTCACGTAGATACACCGCTTGCAACTACAGCAGCCTGCCATTCGTCCTGCCTCCCCCACCTCCCCAGAGCTTTTAAATTTGTGGGCAAATTTCAGCTAAATCTTTGACACGGCTACATCTCCATCTGGTATTATATTTTTACAAGTTTCATGAAAACAGGCAAATGGATAGCAGAGAGAAGCCAAGTTTCTATGAAGGGACATGCTGAAATGTGAATTCAACAGTATTATCACCCAGCAGAGAACCCAAACAGGACAGTGGTGCTATGAATAAGTGTCACAACAAAGTTCGAACTCCAACTCTCTGAATAGTAGGGTTTTGGCCAGCAATTGTGCAAAACCACTATGATTTGAGTAAGCTGGATCCCCAGATTCTGTTCCATGCTGATACCTGCTCTCCCTCTGATTTTGTTTGAGCCCATTCCCCAGAGATGTCCCCTCTGAGATGTACATCAGAGAAGGCAGCAAGCTGAACCCAGCTGAGAACAAGTGTAAACCCAAGTCCTCAGCAATCATTTTCTTTGAAGCTCTCCCTGCCCTGCAACCACTGAGCCCCCACACACACAACGAGAAGATGGCTGTATCCTATGGAGGACCTCTACAGAGATCTGTGCAGAGCTTCCCAGGCAGCAGGGCCTTTACTACACTGTCTTGCATTGCACCAAGAATTGGTGCAGCTCTGACAGATGTACGGCCCGAGAGGCTGCATGCGGCCAGGGTGTTGCACGCCAGCGAGGGAAGAGAAGGGCTCTACCGCTTTCCACATTTCACAGTTAATCTTTTGTTCTCTGCTGCTAGGCCTATGCCCAGCCAGGGAAAATATTTTCAATGCAGAAGGGGAATAAAGCTCAATTGCTCACACCCACATCCAGCTTCCACTTCCCTAGTGAGCTGGGAAAGCCTGTTCTTCTAAAAGCACCTCTAGAAGTTCCTTCTGCATTCAGGTAGCTCCAAAAAGGGCAATGCTTCACACTTTTCAAATACCATTCCCCAGCCTTGCCTTAAGGGCTCTGGCTAAAGTAAGCAACATGCCAACATCAGAAACAGATCAGGGGAAAAAAGTATAAGTCACAAGGAAGCAGGTCTTTAGTATCCATGGCCAGATGCTCTCCTCTTTAGAGCAGAGTGCCTATTTTCTACTTCACAAGTACTCTCAATTTCTAATAGTATAAGCCGCAAGAGAACTAGATCCATTGTGGCCACCTGATCTATTGTAGCAGCAAACAAGCATCCCAATTCTGCTGGCACTATTATGTGCTCCAGTAGCACCCATGACTTACAGGATATTTACTGGCCTTAAAGTCACTTTAAGAAGCAACAGGATAACATTTTTTGTATGTAATTTCATGAGTCACACTATTTTATCAAAAATTTGCATCAGCCCTTATTTTTCTAATTACTTCTAAAAGTGTGCTATGAGTTTTTCAAGCATCTAATTAGGGAATCGTTGCCCTGAAAAGCTCCAGTCTGAGCCCCTTGATCCCACACGTATACATGGAGGCTTGACTTCAGCATCAGGGCTTCAGATATAAAAATGGACAAGGGACAGGCACGAAGGGGACAAAACCCAGGATGACTAAGAGAGCATTCTACGTGTTGGTTGTTATGATTTTTTTTTTTCTTCCCTTTCTCCTGAATTTCCCATCCAGCTCTCACTCACTCACAACATTGTGCAGTGACAGGTGAGTCTTTCCTTGGCAGAGCTGAGAAACTGAAAACATTAACTTTAAAATGAGAGAGTCCCTTCAGTCATGCTAACACTGCCCAGTGTGATGTTGGAATACAGCTGGGAATTAATGGGTCAGAACAAAAAAATTTCCTCAAACTGGAAAAAATTATGTATTGCTGTTGAATTGCTTCATTTCTTTCCTAAGTACGTGAGGCAGAGTTCTCATCAATAAGATTTCAAGAAAAGAAAAAAAAAAAGAAAAAAAAAGCTGAGACTTTCTATATTTAGTAGCTTCTGCACTTTGGCACATTTGCTTACTAAAAATACCTAAATGCACTTATTGGGGGGGGGGGGGGGGAATCAGCATTTCTGCTTTTTACCATCCAATTATCCCAGCAACAAGAGAGGTAGACAATTGCAATTTGAGATTCCCTGACAGTTGTCTGCTGAACATACAACATTTAAATGCCCATGTTTGCAGCAGGCAGCAAGGAACCCAATCAAGCAGGCTGGCGCTGAGGTTAGCACGTAGCCGAGGTGTTCGGCAGCACACCCGGGTGTGCCAATGCTCAGCCCAGAGAGCCAGTGCTCCGAAGTAACACTCCTCACCTGAGGCAGCGAGATGGTGCCCACATCCCCCTCGGGCAAGGCAGAGGGGACGGAGCCACAGGCCACCAAAGCCTGGAGCACGGTGCCTGCCCAAACTTTTAGCCCAGGACACCTCTGAGCAACTGGGATGCACAATCCGATGCCCATTCCTGGATTAGGACGCAAGTTATTTCTTTAGGGAATATGGGACTATGCTTACTCTGTTTCTTTTAAGCACTGCCCCTACATGATGTCTGTTAGGTAGCCCAGTGCCCAGCGCAGTTGGCCGGGGAGCTGAAGACCCAAGCTGTGAGCCTCTTCAGCCTGATGAGGTTTGGTTGCCACAACCAGCCCCATTTGGTGGCTGCATCTCTGAAGAAAGCTGCTGATGCTGCTGCAGGATCATGCTGCCCACATGCATTAGGGCATGCATCCTCGCTCACCCAAGTTACATTTTTGGACCAGGACCTAGGGACAAGTTTTCTTGGGTCAGTTCAACCTTCTTTGCTTGCGACTGCTCAGGTCACCAGGGCTTCCTGGGGCTCAGCCTTCCCTTCAGTATAAATAATATAATTAATAAGTAACTACCTCCAAGCATGAAGTGGATTTTATGAGTATACTGAAGCTGCTGAGAGCTATTGGTTTAAAGTGCTGAGCCATATCCTTTCAACACAACAGGCCCTGAACCTAAAGTAGAAGTTAGTCTTAAAGAGAAGCATAACAGCCAATATGGATTTGCAAGAGCAGCTCTAGTCACAGTGATCTAGTTTCCTTTTCCAACAGAGTAACAGGGCTTGGGAGGCAGCGGGTGCTATGTCTCGACTCTAGTGAAGCTTTTGACATTTTGACATGTGACTCACAATATTCAAGAAAAGATTGTCTCGGTGAACCTACTGTGGGATAATAACATTTGGTTAGAAAAATATTTCTTGAAAATAGTTATCATTATTTCATTGCCAGATGGAGGATGTATTGAGTGGATCCTACAGGTGTTCGTTGGAGGGTCCAGCACTAGTCAATGTTTCCATTAATGACTTGGATAATGGAGTAAAGAGTATACTTATTAAATCTGCAGATGACATCAAGCTGGGAGGGATTGAATATGCTGGAGGACAGAAATAGAACAAAAGACAATCACAGCAAATTGGACAAATGATCTGAGAACACAAGATGAAATTCAACCAGGACATATTCATATAATTAGACTTAAGCAGGAATAATCAACTTCATAAATACAGAAAAAGGAACAGCTGGCTAGGTGGCAATTCTGCAGAAAGGGGTCTGGAAGTTACTGTACATCACAAGCTGAAAAGCACTAAAAAACATCTCACCACCACAGGACAAGCAAGTATCATATTGGGACACTAACGTTAGTCTGACAGACCTGTGGTGTAGGTTTCTCCCTGGAGGATTATGTCCAGTGTTGGGTGTCCCACTCTGAGACAGAGGCCAATTGGAGAGAGCCCAGGAGAGAAGGGGAATGGTCAAATATTTAGAATCCATGACCAACAAGACCATAGAAAACAGACAGAGGATGTCTAGGTAAAGAAAAGATGACTGGGGGAGGACATTGTTACAGTTTTCAAATATGTTTTTTATTTCAAAAACAGCTGCTACAAGGAAAAGAATAATCTGGTTTCCGTGCCCATGATGAATAAGAGGCAGTAAGTCCAACTTCAGCATGGAAGATTGGGGTTAATCTGTTAAGAATAGGGAAGGTCTGGAATAGATTGGACAGAGCTCAGTCAAAATATTGTCAAGGGCAAAGGAGGTGCAGCTGAACATGCCTGGGGCAAGGAGGTGGACTAGATGATCTCCCAAAGTCCCTTCCAATGCTATTTGCTATAGCTTTTTTGATCAGTAGTAGCAAGTTTAAAGAGAAGCTGTTCATGGAACTCTCCATTCCCCCTCTCTCGTATCAGATATTTTTTACAATGAAAAGGGAGAGTTCTGAAGTTTTTACAATGCAGCAAAACACACACACCAGTCCCTACCCGGCTTCAGCAGATCTATTTTCTAAATATGCCAGACACACATTTAGGTATTCTCAACCCTATGTGGAACAGAGCTTGAGCCATTAATCCTTCAGCAATGAAAACACAGTCCTCTTCTAACGAGCCTGCGTAACTGTTCCTAGGGGTGACTATGGAGCCGCAGAGCCCTGCGGCTCCCTGCACGTGCCTTCCTCACTCAGTAGCCCCAGCTAAGAAAAGTGTTTACATCCCAGGCTCACTGGTCTGTGCAGTCCCAAAAATAAAGAGGTTTTGGGGTTGGGGGTTTTTTTGTTTTAATGTTTTCCTGTGGAAATTTCTCATACATTAAATCTCACCCAATAAACCAAGGTCATGTCTAAAATGATTATAAAACCCTAAAACCAGTATCAGTCCCAGACTCCAAGCATAGGACCAATGGCTACTACTGTTTGCAACACCTGTATTTGAAATCAACCCCCTATCTCTTTATGAGAATAGGAGAAGCCCTTCTGCCAAGAGCTAGAGCTGTTGCAGGACCCGTTGCATAGGCAGACGCCACGCTGTCCTGCTGGAGGGCAGAGCACGCCCTTGGAAATGGGAAGGAAGCACATGCTGGGAACACTGTGCCCTGCAGTGCTCCCAGCTGAACAGGACACGGGTTATGGATGTGTATACTACCAAGAGGAGAAAAAGTGACCACAGAACTATAATTAGCAGTAGTAGGGCAGACAAAGACATACCCCTTCCTTCTTAAGTGATCGTAAAATTTTTATGGTGTTAAGATGTTCAGGAGTGCATGAAACACCCCCTCCCATGCCACAGATGTATGTCCGTATGGACCCATGGCATCTCTCTCCAAATTGAGAAGGCCATGCTCTCTATTCAGTCTGCCAGTGATGAGGATAATTAGTGCCATTTCTTAGATCAACCATAAAGTCCCAGACCAGCACCTAGCAAAGTCAACAAGTAACGTATTTTGATGCTAAAGAGCTTTTGAGAGAAGCTGTCAACTGGCCCCAGTTGTCCCAGCTCCTCCCGTGAGGCCTCAGCTGCCGCTGGGTTTTCCTCCCTGTGCTTGGGCTCTGTCTGCCTGGCAAGGGGCTAGTCCTGCCCCACGCTGAGCACCCCTTGCTCCCAGGGATCAACAGGAAACGAGGGCTCGAGGTGACCCCTTAGAGGCTGCCCAAGAAGAGCATGGAGTCATTTTGGTACAAGGCAGAGCGAGCTCCCACTGCACCTCATCTGGGGAGATGCAGGTCCCTGCAGCCTGCCCAAGCAGCTCTGCTGCAGAGGCAGGGCACAGCTACGCTTTTCTTATCAATGCACTCAGGCGGGCAGCGGGGACCCGCAGGGCGGAGGACAATCTCTACGGCTGGCCATCCTTCCTCTCCCATCTCTCGCCCACAGCATCTCTGAGCGATGCTCCCATTGCTGGCTGTGCCCCTGCTGCTTGAGTTAATTACAGTAATTATACCTGCGCTCCTCCGGCTCCAGCTCCCTTTTGTTGTCACTTCCCTGCCCGTTCATTTGCAAATCTAATCACTCAGTGGATTTTTTAAAAAGAAAAGGGGTAGGGAGGGCAAAGATACAAATGAAGAAAGAAAGTATTATCCCTGTAACAACAATACAATGGGAATTGAGAAGCCATTGAGCAGCACCAGGTGTTTTATTTAGTGCCCCTGCAAGGGCTGCATGCTGCTCCCAGCTCTGACAGACAGGCCTTTGCTGAGCGACAGCACTAGACCAGAGTGGGGGAAAAAAGAAAGAATTGCATCAGCCTCCCCCAGTGCCTGCCAAATTGCCTTGATCAAGGTTCACAGCAGAGCTCAAGATACTGTTCAGTGCTTCAGAGCACACTTGCAGAGGGGCACCCAGTGCTCCCAGCACATCTGGCATGGCAGGATGCCCACAGGGGCATGGGCACCATGAACCTCCAGCAACTGCTCTTCTCAGTGCTGGGTCCTACCCATTTCTTGGGCAGGTTTCCTGTGAGCAAGGGGTGCTGTGGGTATCAGCTGTGGAAACAGAAGTCTCTTTTCATGCCCGGGAGCAGAGGCTTTCCAGCGGTGACCCTGGAAGAGCCATTGCTAGAGGTGAGCACGCAGTTCAGGTTGCCTGTCTGATAAGGATAGATTTGAGGTCAATCCTTTGAACAAAGTGGAAAACAAGTGTAACCAGAAAAAAATGGGCAGAAACGGCTTCCTAACTGTTTTCAGGTGCTCTGAAGAAGAGGCAAGAAGGGGAAGCCTCTGATGCGCCCTGCCAGCTGACACTGGGACCAGCATTATATCACTGTCACAGGGCAGCAAGGCAGAGCAGTGGGTTTTGTTCACCCAGTACTATGTATACAGTTTCAAGGAGAAAAGTACAAAACAGTGTGATTTTTGTCATTTAGGGCCAATAGATAGAGACAGTGAAACAGCAAGGAGCAGAGAGACGCCCTGTTTCTTTGCACTAAGCACAGCAATTACATTATACTGAACTGAAGCACCTTCACACCAGCCCTTACACCAGTTTGTCAGTGTAGCCATACACTTCTGAGCTTGTTCACGTTATCATCCTGGATGCCAGAATTGCCCACTGTACAATGTTTTGCCACTCAGCTGTAGGGCTGATTTATCTCATTGCCCATGATGGAACGGCAGCCCAGGTGGCTGCAGAAGTCCAGGAGTTTGAGAAGGTGAGGATTAGACTAACTCCCCTGATAAAGTATTAGAAGAATAGGCTTTTTTTTTTTTAAGAAGGCTGAAAATAGATGGTGTTTCTCATTATTAGAGTAGATGTTTCTTATCAACATATGTTTGTACCAAAACATTTACTGTTTTGCATATCTGCATAGGCAAGAAAGCACTTCTAGAGAATGGATGGGAGCAAGAGGTAGAGGGACCTTCTGAACATCATGGGCAGGCAGAGAGGTAGTCAAGGAAACAGGTCAGAACTGTAAAGCATTCCTATTTGGAGGTAGTATCCAACTGGAATTTTTTTAGTGACATGAGAGCAACAAATTCATTTTAATATAACTGTGGGAAAAAAATGGAAACCCCCAAAAGTAATGCTTTGTTTCCAGGCAAGAAATATGAAACAAGAGTACCGCAGAGACCTGAGCAATGTGTAACTACAGTGTGGCAAACTAGAGAGTCTCCAAGTCCTTTAGATGACATGCTCAAAAGGATTTTCCATCTCCCAGGAGGCTGATTGCTGGGGGAGGTGAGAAAGGACCTGCAATTAGGTTGACTAAAATAGTGGTCCCAGTATGGTCTATTCTTCACTGTTGCCAGGTGACTAGGAGGCTGGGATGAACTGTTCAACCTTTTTGTAACAAAAATAGGTGTTTACTTCCACACCATATGATCTTGGCCCTCTCCAAGGCTGCGCATTCTCTATTAGTCCTCCAGAAAAAAATCCCAACCCAACTTCACTTTTGTAGACCTGTATTAAGATGGATTTAACATGTCCAAAACCACACCGATTCTTCCCTGCCTCCATCTTCCCAACCCAGTGCCCAACTCCAGGCTCTATGCTAACCATTCAGTGGTTGTTCTTTCACTTATTATAATATTAATCCTGTCTTTCCCTCCTGATCTGGACTCTAGTCCCAGATAGGCAGGTCAATTCCATGTTACTCGCCCCCACCACAGGATATACGTCTGAAGCAAAGGTTGGCTACGTGGTTCAGCTGATGAGTGAGGACATTGAGATGGGCAGCCACTCACAGGTTATTAAGTGGACATGCACTACCCACAGTCAGTGACTTATGCTGGAAAAGGTTACTATAATACTTCAGGAAACAGAGGATCTTGATGTAGAAACCAAGCCAGGCTAACCTACCAACTTACTCCATTTTTTCCCTCCCTTTTCCCAGCTGATGCAGAAGTGAAAGGAGAAACTGAGTATATTGGTGGGAGATGGTTATAGTCCAAAGTGAAGCCCTAGTTTTTCCTTCAAGTCCCTTTTGGGGACCATCCTAAAGCATACTGAAAAAAAAAAAAAACAAAGGAAAAAAAAAGAAGTCTGCAGTAATAGCTGTTCCGAAGTTAAAAGCCTGAAGATCTCCATGCATTTGAAGCATCTCTGTAGCCTGATTTAGGCCATTTGCTTCAAGGTAAGTTTCATCTTTCCTAAAGCCAAGTACATTAATGAAACTGAGCCAATGTGCCTTTTCTATGGCTTTCTCTTGTTGTAGCTGCTGCTACAAAAACTGTCAGTGCCAAGCAATGCACTTGCCTTTTAATGCCCCAATGCCAACACCCTGAGCAGGAGGCCAGGGGCTGCGATAGATGGATGGATAGGAGACATGACACAGTTTTGGAAAGGAAGGATAGAGATGGCAGTGAAGGTAGAAGACTGCAAAAATAGCAGCAAAATTAACTCAAAGCTTAAGTCTCTGCTACAAATGCTGTAGCGTGCATGTGGGGGAAGGGAGTTTGAATGCCAAGAGAGAGGATCCTTGCTCCTGTTAACACAGCAGCAATCAGGCAATAGCTGGAAAGAGCCATTTAAACCTCCCTGTGTAGCTGTGTTGTAACACAGCACATAATTACTCATCATGCTCCTTTCCACAGCCTGCGCAGGCTGCCTGCTGGAAGAGCAGTACTGCGCAGCCATCTCAGCGTGGCTTGGCTGCATGACTCCATGGGTACCCTCCAGATCAGGCAGAGAGGAATTCATACGAGTACCAGAGAGCTTCCTGGCTAAATCCCAAGCTTCCTGGCTAAATCCCGTAACACACACAAGGCTTCTGTCATCACCACACCAAGCTCTCTACCACCTCGCACTTGAGTGGAGAAATGGCACTGTTCACAAGGAAATGTAGCCTGAGAATAAGGGCAAGCAGCAGGAGTGCTACCAGAAAGTCTGGTTTGGTTCCCAGTCTTCAGGCCCTTCACCAAACTCAGGCTGGACACCAGCCCTGTTAGCACCTCTCCTCTGTGTTTGCTCCAACACGTGCACCCAGTATTGAGAACAAGGATCTCCAAAGAGGGCATGCACATCTAGGGACTCTGAAGGGTCTCAGAGGGGAGCACAAAGGCACAGCCACATCAGTGAAGGATACAAACTCACTATTATTAGCCCTAGAAAGACAGCCTCAGGTTTCCCACCAGCATTTTAATAGAAGAGTTGTTGCTTCAAAACCACCTTGACTGGATGTCAAGGACACATTATAAAGGCAGGTCAATCCAGGTGTGAAGCAATGTAGCATAGAGATAGCAGTTGGAAGACTGCCAGAAGCAAAAAACCTAAGAACACACCCAAGAACCTCAAACCCAGCAAGCTCACTGTGGAATTACTAAATTAATTGCTTCCTGCAACCTCAGATGCTAATTACTTGTGTGTTTCAATTTTTGTACTTAACATTCTTCTGTCCAAATTAAAGTAAATCTAATTTAATGCCCCAACACAAACAGACTCCAAGTGTCTTTTTCCTTGAAAGCTTCTCCTGCTAGCCAGTACCTAGATACCATATCAGAATAGCATTATTTTAACTCCTAAGTGGCTTTTTTCTTACGTGTTGTGAACTGGGAAGACAGACAGAAAAATAGAGCAAGAGGTAGAGAATGTGCCTTCAATCCTGTCTGTCTACAGCTATAGCTATCCAGCCTTCAGCAAAGGCTACTGGGAGGGTTATACAGCCCAGAGTGACGCACCACTATATGTTAACAGCATCCAGCAGATGCTTCTCAGGTTCATTTCCTGACTCTGCAGGAAGGGAGAGCTAGCCATAGAGCCCAAGGGTGCTTTTCTAGCTTATCTTCAACACTTCCTTTCTATTTACAACCTCTTCTTGGGTAGCAGCCTCCTAGCCTTGCTTATACTCCTTCCATCTTGGATATTGCCCCTCTGACATTCCTTGTTCCTTAAGTTTCTAGAGGGTCCTTGCAGCTAAGAGAAACATCCGTCCCGTTTGTTGCAGTGTCTCCAGCCCCAGTGGCCACACAGCACCAGGCACGGAGAAGCCCAGGGAAGGAAGGAAGGATGCGGCATGGGTTTTCTACAGAACCTGAAAAAGTCAGGTTGCTTTGAAGGCTCTGCACAAGCAAAAGCTGTTATTTAGCTTCTTGATAGCAAAGCAGGTGATGAATTTACAGAACTACGTCTCCCTCCCAAAACAGTTTTACCACAAATTTTTGTCACTTGATGAAAGCTCTTTGCTTCCACCTTGATGACGACCTTTGCCACTGATGGTAGGAGAGGAGGATGTTTGTCTCAGCAGATAGATGGCTTTGCAAATCCAGAGGAATCTGTGAAGTTTTTGAGTAGCTGACATGGGAGGGGATTAACAAGAGCATGGGTTATCTTCGTAATAAATACAGCCTGCCACAGATCTCCATATTTAAGAGCAGCCTCTCAGGGTCAATAGGCTTGATAGCTTTGGTCCGTCAGTAAGACCCAGTATTAGCCTCAGCAAAAGTGTCAATTCCTGCTTAATAAGACATGGTTTATGTTCTGAGTCTCCCACAGACTCTTCTACTGCAAGCTTCTCCTCACATGGCCAAATCCCTTCAAAGTCCAGGGAGCAAAACAGAGGTGCTGGTGAGCCAGCAGGCAGCAATGTTTTGAGCCTGTGTGAACAATCCATTGGTGCACAAAGTCAAAACTCCCCTCAGTGATATGGGACGAGGAGAAAAACAGGCAGGTGGAGACCTCCACAGAACACAGCACCCTCCAAAAACTTCAGCACCGCTTTGCTTTTCTCACACCTTCTCCCACCTGACCTCAGCTGCTATCACACACCATCCCAGGCCTACAACCTACACACAAGATAGGATGAAGGTCCCCTCACATACTCATTGTCAGGCTTGCAATGAAGTCCAAGGAGAGAGATACTATCATGCATTCAAAGCCACCACCATCTCCAGGAGCAGGACTTTCCCTAGCCACCCTTCCTCTGGCTTTTTCCCAGACAGAGAAGCAGAGAAATACTTGTCTTTCTCCAGGTCACCAGGCAAAACACCCCACTCCTTGGGGCAGCCTCACTGCTCCTGGCTCTGCCCCCTGCCCCTTTCTCCCCTTCCTTCTCCACATCACCCACATGTCACACCAAACGAGCTACCAAAGCCTTCAGCAGATGCACTCGTTACCTCCAGCAAGAGAAAAAGCAGCCAAGACCCAGAACTGCAACCTCATTACAGTTTGTAATGAGCTGACGGGAAAATATTTCTGCCTGATTAGAATCCTTAACAAGCTCCTGATTATTATGAGTGCAAGCTGGCTGGCCTCCCGTTTTGTCCCATCGGTAATGGCAGGACCACTTCTAGCATCCCCCAAGTATCTCTTCCCCTCAGCCCAGCAGGAAGAGGTATAGTCACTCTTCACCAATCTGTAACGCACCCTGACAACAGCAGAAGAGAAATACTGCTGGTAATATATCAGCCCTTGCTGTAAATCAAGGCTTAAGCTTTCTGCTGCTTGGGAAAAAACTTTAGTCACCAGCGATGTCACCAAAGACGCCAGACAAAGACACTCAGTCATGTTGCGCCCCAGAGACTGCTGTAGTTGGGGGTTTTAAGACCCTTTAAGAAGTGCTTGGAACCAGGATGCTTTTTTTCCATTGTATTTTACCTATTAAAAAATTGTCCTTCTCAAGCAATGGGTACTGTCAGGTGATCTCACTAGCAGAGAAAAACTGCAAAATACGTATTTACAAAAGCGTGTGTAGTCACTACTGCACGGTAATCACAGAGATGGGGTCTCCCAGGATAAAAATGCAGATCAGGGGCTGCCACGTTTCCCCCAGACGTCCTCCCCACTGGCAACTTCAGGAGGAGGGCAGAGAGGCCGGGATAGGGATGTCCTGACATCCCAAGGAGGATCCCTGCAGAGCGGGCTTGTGGCGTATCTGCAAGGCTGCTCTCTGAATCACGACAAGAGTTTTCTTGTCTTCTTTCAGCTTGGGACCACAGACGTCCCCACGAGACCCTGCCCCTCGGCAGCCTCCACATTCCCCCAGAATAGCAGGCCCACCAGGCAGTAGCGATCAATAGGAGGAACCAACCCCTCTCCACCCCACATCTGAATTCTGGGACATTATACCATGGAAGAGTCCTCCACCTTCACCTCCTGTCCATTTGTCTCCATGTCAAGGCCCTCCACTCTGCCTCCTCCAAATTCTTCATCCAAAACCCTTGCAGTCCTCATTCTTGAATCCTTCTCCAAAAGCCATGACAGCCAGCAGCTCCTCTCATCAAGCTATTCCTTCCTCCATAGTGACCAGCAATGTCTTTTCTCTGGCTTCCCAACAGGCCTTTCTATAGCCCAAAGTAAACCAGGCTAAGGTGTGGGAGGGGAAGAAGAGGTTCTCCAAGCCCAGCTTACCTTATAACACAACCTAGTGCACAACAGTGCACCAATGTGACAGTCACAGGCAGCATCAGTTTGGGTGGAAGAAAACAAACCCAAACACCAATTGCTCTGATTAAATATTAAAGGTGGAGCATACCTTTATTGTATTTTTAAGGACCATCTTTGGAGTTTACCTGCAGTTTACTGGAGCGAGTGAACTGATCTTGGGAACTGAGATGGCTCGTGTGGTCTTGGTGATTCAACTCCAATCCACATAACTCAAGTGCCCAAGATGATCTGGTGATGTGATGGAGCCAGGTGACTCATATGACCAGGAGGGCTTGGACAGGACACTCCGGTAACCACTGTGACTCAGTCTTTGCAGCTGTTGTGTCACAAGGAATGGCTGGGCCCAGATAGACACAGTCAATTGATTAGTCACTGTGCCCTGCACTGGTTATAAAGGTAAAGGTTTCAAGGTACTCAGTAATTATTGAAAACAGGCACAGTTGCATTACACGTAAATACATGCATATATATATATATTTATATATGTTAACAGAAGAGACAAACTTTCTTGTTAAAAGTTTAGACCTGCTATAAACAGAAGTATGGAGTAGGAAAAAACTTCTCCAGTTGGCAAGTCTTAAGTATTGTCCATTTTCCACCTCCCTCTGGGCCAGCCGGGATGAACTACTTCTGGAGGTTGCAGTCTGGACTAGATGGAGCATGGGTCTAATCTGGCCATTAAGATTCCAGTTTAATGTTAGAAATGGCTGCTTTTAATTATGACTAGTGTTAATATTTTAATGCCTTTTTTCCATTCAGACATCACCATTGCCCTTCAGTCTGTGTAATGACAGATGTTCAGGGCATGTGGTTTGTCCTTCCAGCAAAGGAGAACTAGGAGATTTGTGCCTGGAAATATTCTACACATTTTCTCTATATGCGTAGCCCTGGAGCAGAGGTGGTAAAGAGCCTGCAAGGGCTCTGTTGGGGACCTCAGCCCGGGACCGGTGTGGATTTCCCCTTGAACTGACATTAATAAAAGACCAAAGCAGAACAGTGGTGCTTACAAGGCTCTTTCTTTAGGGCTTCTGGCTCTGTCCCAAAACTGTAAAACCCCTGTGCCACATCACATCCTTCCATGGCCAAACATAAGAAAAATAACTTGAAAGACTATGTGTAGTGGGATGATCCATTGGCACATGCCCTAACAATATAAACGTATCCTGTCTCTTGACACTAGTTATATATTTTTTAACTGAGGCATTAATACTCAGCACTTGTAACACTTTTAATCCATATATATCAAAGCACTTTTGTGGAAAGAGAGATACTGCCTAGGCTGGTAGGAGCCTAGAGATAACCTGTTAAGATTTGGTAATAGCAGCTAATATACTCATTGACCCAATTGAAGATGTACAGAAAAGTGACAAAACCCTCTGCCCAACGAGCAGTTGGTTTGGTGTGAAGCCCAGAATGGCTTCCCTGGAGTAATGTAGTGTGGAGTTCAAAAATATCCCTCTGTGAATACTGTAGTAACACAGAGCTGCCTTTGTAAGTTAAATTCTCCTGTTTCTAAGTATAGTCTCCAGCAGATTCTGTTGTTTGAATCTATAAGGCATAAAATACTTGCCTGAGCACTTCTCATTGCCATCCCAATAGAGGCAATGGCAACAGAGATGAAACAACACTCTCTGCTCTCCACTTCTCCCATTTGTAACCATGTATTATGTATTTCTGGGCAGAGGCTGCACTGTCCCACTGTGGAGAGATCCTGGGCAGCTGTTTTCCATCAAACACATGAGAAATCAATGACAAAATGAGGGTGCTGGTGGAGGCTGAGTCCCGTCCTGCTGTAAAACACCCAGTCCTCTTCTGTCCCTCCTAGCCAAGCAAGAGCCTTGACTTTTTGCTCTATGCTTTTATTTTCCCTTTTGCTTCCTCTTCCCCTCCAAACCACACTGCTCTCTTAGAATTGCCCACCGTCTCCCTCTCCAACTGCTGTCCATGCTCAAAGTGATTAACTCTGCCTCTTTCTCTGGGTCTGTTCCTCTGAAGATTACTGTCTCGTGTTTGGAGTGGATAATCCATCAACCAAATGGCCATCTGCCACCCAGGGGTTTGACGCAGTCCTTTGGCACTCGTGCTGGAAGGTCTCTCTGGCTGCACAGCCGGTGGAGCGTGGAGAAGGCAGTGCACCGGGATCAAAACCAGCACAGGCTGGAGTTTAGTGTTCCAGCCAGCACGGGCACACATCGACATGAGCACACATATGCATGCTCATATGAGCAGCTCCACAGCCTCAAATCTCAGGAGATGGCCAGAAGAAGAGCTCAGGAATGAATTAGCTGTCAGGAGACATCTTGCCAGCTCTCACACTGCAGAGAGCTCGCCTTAAATCAGAAGGGGGAACTCTCCTTACCAAGAGCCGGTTAGGGTTTTCAGATGACTTATGGACCCTGCATAGTGTTATTATCTGAAGCAAATGAGAAAGTGAACTGGAGCTGAACATCGTGCCCATGCTGAGCCCACATGCCGTGAGCACACAGGGTGCCTTGAGCCCTGTTCTTGCAGTGCTGCCAGACCCCCGCGCCAGAGCCGGTGCTCCTGCAGACTGGCTGACGGGCTTCAGCCTGCCATGGTTAGCACAGCATCTCCTTTCCCCTGCTAACAGCCCTTCTGCACACAGACCCCAGGCCATCCTCTCATGAAGTGTGGGATGGCACCTCCTGGCCTGGTGATGCCACTGCAGACCTGGCTCTCCACAGAGCCTTGCCAAAATGCCTCCAGCCCAGCTACTGTGCCTGTCCCAGCCACCTGCCCAGGCTGAGCTGAGGTCTGAGTTACACCACTATTTAAGACCAAACTATTGATCTTTGGAGTGATCTAAAATGCACTCAACATCCCTCTGCAATAAGGACCATCGATAAGCAACATTGGCACCTTTATGATATGGCCCAAACTACAGCCAGGCCTCCTTCAGCCTGCCAAGATGTCTTGGAGAGGCAAACCAAGAGTGACAGAAACATCACTACAGAGTGGGTTTCAAAGGCAGGGTCCAGCAAGAAAAGCAAGAGGGAAATGACTCGGCACGTGGATGCACCACGCAGTCTGCTCTGGGCAGCTGGGCATGGCCCTACCAGTTTCACGCAGCTGAGATGGGCCATGTCTGCCTCATGGCTAAAGCACAGACCAAAGGGAAGCTGTGTGCCCCGTGCCAGTTGGCAGTCCCTCCCTGTGCCCCGTTTGCTGTGCCCCTAGCACCGGCCAGCTGTGCTGTGAGGTGATAGCACGTGGGCTGTCAGTGCAGCAGAAACTGGGGAAAAATCAGGCTGAGAAAACGGTTGCAAGTGGGACAAATATGTGAGAAGAGAGGCCGAAGAGCGAGATGCAGGCTCCTTGCTGGGAGTGGGGCTAAGCTGGCCGGACTGCTGGTGGAGTGAATGGAGATGTGACTGATACAACAATCCATTTAAGAAGTCCAGTTTCCTCTGCTTTTCACGATCTTTTCTTTCCATTCTTTCCTTTATGTTTCCCTTGTTAGTCAGTTTTTTAAGGGCAGACAGCTTATCCCACCAAGCTGCCCTGAGAGGAGGGTCTGGGCTGTCTGACTCTCTACCAGTTCCCTACTGACAGGCATTTATTCAAATCCTTCTCCAGTTTCAACCAAGAGAGAGGCATAGAGATCCCAGAGATAATGAAAGTCCTTTAGATTTAATGAAAATAGGTAGGTGGATAGAAGATAGAGGACTCTGAGCGTCCCCACTGCAGGAGAGATTGCAGTGTGAGCTAAAATACCAAGCACCAGAAAACCTTCGTGGGAGAAACCATGTAAATACCCCAGGCCACAGGAAACACATTTAATCTGCCTCCGCGCTCAGAAGGGCACTTGCAGCTGGACACAGAGCAGGGAGTCAGCAGGCGATGGAGGCAGGCACAGCCCGTCGGGGCTGGATCAGCAGCAGGTCTCTGTTCCCATGGCCTGTGCACAGACGGAGGGCATGGCTGTCTGGGAGCAGATGCATCCGTTGCACCCCTTCTGCTATCATGTGGGTTCCCTTCCTGGCATCATTGGCTAGCACTGAACTGTGCATTAATGTCTGGAACTGCCAAAGGTGTTTAAAAGGCCTCTCCATCTCTCACAAAGGAAAGAGCATCTTCATCCCTCATCACACCTGTCCCAAGGAGACTGTATCCTCTATGCTAATGATGCTGGGCCAGCTCCGTATTGAAGCCACGCTGTGCTGCTAATGCTCCTGCATCCTCTAGGCAGAGCGAGGCCAATGAGCCTGCTCTCTGTGCAAGTCCTCCCACACCCTCTCTGCAAATAAGCTCATGCCAGGTCATAGCCTGACTCCACTGCTGACTTTGCTGGCACGTGAGTGCCCGCCAGTTCCTTCAGAAGCTGCTGAACAATATGAACCAGGCTTAATGATGGGTGCGACTCTTGCCTGCTTCCTGCGGAGTTTCTGTACTCTGCTTGGGAGATCCCATTTCCCCCTCTGAAGGAAGAAGGCAGGAAATAGAAGGGCATTATCCCTCCTATTCACACTGAAACATTGGCAGTGCTAGCACATAAAAAAATGGAAGGAGACATATACCTTCCTCTTTTAAAAACAGAAGGACTAGGATGCTTTCCCAGCCTAGAAACAAACTTAGGGCCAAGGCTGACATTCCAGGGATTGTTGTCAATTAACATAATGAATAAAATTCTCCTCTTCAGCCGTGCTCTGTGCATGCAGGAGAGGAGCCAGATTGTTTTCCTGCCCCAGTTCTGGGCAGTAGTTTTTGCTGCATTCACTTGGAGACATCTGTCCGGTTTCATGCCTGCTGTGTAAGCTGGTGTTGAAGTTGCATCTGCTAAGGACCCTCTCTGCTCCCTATCCTGGGGGCTATTTCAGGGCAAAAATATCCTTTAACCACTTACACTGAAGCACACACTTGACAAAAGCATGAGCAAAGAACATAATGATGCATCAAGCTCCGCATATAACTCATCAGCTGTGGCCCTGCCCGGAGAGATGGAGGGAGCGGTGGTCCGGAGCAGGGTGGCTGCTTGTGCCGCAATGGCCGGGCTGCACGGGCTCCCCAGCACAATGCCTGCGCCATGGCCTGGGCAGCGCAGCTTGCTCCTGGGGCATTGCAACGCAACCAAAATCTCCAACGTCTGTGGTGCCCCCACGCAGCCCCATTCCCGAGGGTGACTGGGCTTTCCAGTGGCTCTCCCCACCTGCCGGCTGGCCCCAGGGGGACGTGCGCTGCCACGAGCCCTGACAGTCCTGCTCCTTCCCTGGCGACCCAAATCCACATCACATCCACCCTCCTCCCGCTTCCACCGAGGCCCGAGTGGTGTTTCCCAGACTCGTGAGCTGCTGTTTCACCAACCACGACTTAGAGATGCTAAATAAAATAGCAGCGAGTTCCCAAACCCACTCTAAAAAAAGAAAGGGAGCAAGAAAGGGTTGGGTGCCGTGTGTGTTTCAGGGTGTACGGATGACTGGAAACAAATCCCAAATCCCTGAAAACTCAGAGAAAACAGGAACAAAAGGTGGGAGAAAACCACATAAGCAAGGGTGAGGCAGCAAGGAGAGGGGCTCTCAGTATTGATGTTTGAAACGGGCTCTTTAAAATGGAAGATAATGACACTGAAAATTATTCTGAGCTTTTCAAAGGCATAAATGACCAAACTGCCTCCTGACTCCTGAATTACATTATCCAGAAAGAACTTAATAGCATGTTATTATCGCTTCTCCTCACTGACAGGATTTCGGCACTGAAAAGACAAACAAGAAGTGCATTCATAATCGCAGCCACGTTCACCTCTGCAACGCGCTGGCCACAGCTAATTTCAGGTAAGTGTCTCGGCGGCCGGCCGGGGGAGCTCGGCGGGGCTCATTGTGCTTGGCAGCGAGGTAATTGCCTTTGTCGTTGCTGAGGGGGATCGGCTAGGTGTCCCCGGGGGGGCTGGCTGGCGCCGAAAGCCTGCTGCATGGGGAAGAAAGGCATGGGCTGAGCTGGCCGGTGGCAGCTGATGGGGACATACCCCCCGTGGGGACGGCTCCAGCGGGGCATGGTGCTCCCCTCGAGGCGCCCAGGGCTGCGCAGACAGCAGCAGGGTCCTTGTATCTGCTGCGCAGCCACGGCTCCACTGGCCTGCTGGGAGCTTATAGGAATGGGAGCAAGACAAGAAAGGGGGGCATAGGGACATGCGAGGGCTGGGGAGTGTGAGCAAACAACCTGGCCTGAGCTGTCCAGGGATAGCCCCAACCTTTGGTATTTGTGGTGTACGGTTCCTTTCATGACAGGCAGCCCCAGAGATAGCAGTACCGCTGATTTCCAGAGCTGGGCAGCCTGGCAAGCCCCTCTCCTGCCCCCACTTGCCACCCCATCCCTGTGCCCTGGTTCAGAGGTCAGAAGGCAGCTCCATCACATTGTGCTTCCGACCGACCTGGGTGTCTTGGCCGTGTGCTGGGATGGGCATCGTCCTGGTGCAAGCCCACGATGACCCTGGCATCACGCAGTGCCATTGTGCTACCATCTGAGGGGCACTGCAATGCAGCAGTTCGCTTTCGGCCATTCTCGAGGCCTGCCTTTATGTTTTCCTTGTTTTTTATCAATGATGTGCACCACTGCAGCCCAAAACACCTCTCTCCCAGGAGGTGCCCCATCTCCTCCTGAAATTCCCCCCAACAGCCAGAGACAGGACCGGCTGCCACTATGGCAGGGCAGTGCAGGAGCCCAGCCTGGAGGGAAAGAGGCAGGGAAGGGAAAGAGGCGGAGAGCCATTTTGTGGGCTCTGCTCAGCTGCCGCTGCTGCAGGACACATTTGTGTGGGGCCACCTGGGACCCAGAGCGTGACCCAGCCCAGCAGGGTCCCCGGGCAGAAGACCTTCCCTGCTGCGGTGCCAGCATGACGAGGCCGAGCTAAACCCCAGGGGAAGCCTTCGCACAGCGCTCCATGGCTGCCCGTGATTTATATCCCAGGTTTAACATTTCATTTCAGCAGCCACACTCCGACGTCCGTAGGCCCCTAAGCGAGTGAAGGGGGTAACTGCCAATAATACCAACCAGCACTGTGCTCTGCTGCCTGCTCGCTACATGTGTAGTCGTGATTTTTCCCCCAGTAGCACAATATGGCAAATAAACCTTCCCAGCAGAAGACAGGCTGCAGAGGGAGCTTATGCAGCACACCCAGAGCCACCCACATCATCGGGGTGGGACCCCCCAGCCCAGCCTCTGTGGGAGGCTCCAGGACAGGGGTCGTAAGAGCATCTGCTCCCATAGCAAAATTCAGGTGCGGCCAGGGACAGGACACATGGCACAGGAGCACCCGGGCAGCTTTGCAGCCCTGTGGCCTCCCACGGGAGCTCCCCAGGTTCCGGTCCCTCATCCAGGACTGCTTGGCGGAGTGTACAAACACAGCAACCAAAGGAAACCACAGGGAGAAGACCTGGGATGGAGATCCCAAGAGTAAGACCATGGAGCAGTCTCCAAACTAAAGGAGTTGCATGAACTGTGTAACCCAGGGAGGGCCAGGGCTGAAGACCAAACTGCAGGGAACAGCCCTCAGCCAGTGAGGGCTGCAAGGGCGACCTCGCACAGCCTGCACAGCTCTCCATCCCCTTCCCCAGCTTCACTAACTGTTATTCTCTGGGCACACAATTGAACAGTCAAGTATAATTTCTCTAGGGCAAAACTCTCCCATGAAACTGACTGTTCAGCCTGCCGTGCAGTTACCAGCAGTACCATGCTTGTAGCTGACTTCCCACCCCACATCAGACAATCTGCTTTCCTCCTTTTGTCTTCCTCTGGGGCTCTGTCTGGCTCACACCAATGCACTTTAGGTCCGTTGATACCCCAAAGTAAATCCCCAGCCCACATCACCTCATTGCTCAGGTCTCCATGCCAGCTGTTGCAGAGCAGCTATTTCCGTGCTGACCTTCTACTGCCGGTGGCTACGCCGACAGGCTCTCCCTGCTTTGGTTCTGCTCTGATTTATCTGATGGTCCCATGATGCAGAGGAGCAACCTCAGTCCCAGCGCAGACTGGCTGCAGCACAGGCGGGCACGGGACTGGCTGCCCTGTGATACATGCGTCTTATACCACTGGATTTTCCTTTCAGCCTTATCGGTATGATGGATAGTTTAGGCATGGTGAAGGACAAGATAGTAATAACAATGGCCGTGATTACTATTTTTCATATTTTCTTTAAGAGTAGTATGATATTACCAGGATTCGTGCATGTCGCTTTGTTTATTAGCTACCATTTAGCAATCTCTTCCATCTTTGCTTTATTAAAGTTAGAGGCGCTGTTAGGCTGTGGGCTGAGAGGAGAGCAGGGGCTCATGGGGCAGCCACCCTGGGGAGATGCTCACTTGCTCGCTTACATCCACGCTGAGCCCAGAGCTGCAGGGCTGCAAACCACCAGCAGCTGACGTGCATTTTACATGCAGACACGTCCTGCTAGGTCAGACCTAATTCTTTTTCCCTTCTTTGCAGTGCTCTGGTTACAGGAAGAGGCTTTATGAGTGTTATTTATGCTCATATTTATCAGAGTAGGGAAAAGTAGCCTCAGCAAAAAAGAATCTGAATGAAATGAAAATAAAAATAAAGTAAAATAAAATAATAAAATAAAATAGCAAAATACCAAAGCTCCTTCCTATTCCACACTGCTCATGCAATCTGGGTGAACAGTTTTTACCAGACCAGCAGAAATCAAAGTACCTGGGTTACAGCAAGCAGCTCAAGAGGGAAGCTGTGCAAAGAGCAGCCTGTGATCTGACACCGTGGCTGATCTGGAGTGCCAGAGGACGGCAAGCAGAGGGATGCTCTCCAGGTCACGCAAGCCGACCTAGAAAGGCCGTTACCCTTTGACAAGGTCACCTTGAGCTGCACGGGAACTCCTGGGGGAGGCTGGTGCTGCCAAATGTGTCGCAGGGTTGGTGGAAGGCACACAGGTAAGTGTGCAGCCACGTCCTGCCCAGGGCTCCCTCAGGCACAGCTGCGGGCACACGCACGGCAGTGATCCCTGGAGGGGACAGAGATGCGGATCACTACCCCGCGGAGAAGCGGCAGCAGCTTTCCGAGTTGGCATGGGGAAGATCTCTCAGCTGGGTGTAGCTCCTACCACCTGAATGCCCTCAGCCGGGGAAACACTCAGCACTGTCTCTATGGGGTCTGATTACCATCACACAGAGATCACTTAGTATCCCTCCAGCCTGCTCAAGAAGCCTTCAGCTGGATGTGAGTAGAATTTACTCCTGGTTTAAAGCCTGTTTAAAGCCTGAGATAGCCACAGCAGGACTCTGGGAAGGCGCACACTGCCTTTTCTCAGGAAGGCACCGCGACGTGCAGGTTTTGCCCAAGAAGGACCTGAGAGGCGGCTGGCCAATTAAAACTGCAAGGCTAGCTACCCAGGCTGGCATCTGCTGGGACAGGCAGGCTCACAGGCCTGGCTCCACAACCCAACCAAACGAAAACAGCTGGCAAGCTCTGGGCTGGGCTTCAGACCAAAGATGAGCCCTAGGCAGGGACATTATCTTGTGTCTGAGCACAGACATTGACACAGAGGGAGAGCTGGGAAGGGTGAAACTCAGAGCCAACCTCATCCCACAGCGCTGACTCGATGGCGATGTGAGCCAGCCCCCTGCCTGCTCCGTGCCGTGGCAGTATGGCTCCGCGGGCAGGCTGGCTGGAAGGGGCCGCAGGGCATCCATCTCTGTCTGCAATCCTGCTCTGAGGAAGACTCTCACGAACAGGAGCCTAGCTGAGCCACGCTTTGGGTGGCCAGGTCCTTGAAGCCCCCCAGGATGGAGACCATCTCTGGGTGACATATCCTAGCTCTGCACCACCCTCCTGGTGAAGAAGTTCATCCCTGTGCCCAATCTAACTATCTATCTAAGCTGTAACTTCTGGCCATCAGCCCTTGCTAAGTCCTCTGGCACTGCCAGAAGGCGTTTGGCTCTATTGTCTCTCTAACTCCCTTTCAGAGTCGCTGGCCATTATCAGCTCATCCCTTTGCTTCTTCCTTGCCAGACTAAATAAGCCCATCTCCCTCGCAGGCAGTAGGTCCTGGCCATGTTGCACACCCTCTGCTGGACCCAATCCAGTTTTTCAGCATCCCTCTTGAACTGAGAGAACCGAAAGAAGACACTATTTCAGGTGTGGACTCAGCAGCACCAAGCAGAGGAAAGAGAACAAGTAGCCTTGCCAGCCACGCTCCTCCTGAGGTAGCCCGGCTACAGTGGTTTCCACTGCAAGCTCATGTTTACCTGGGGTCCCCCATAACCTCTTCCTGCTCCTTTTCAGCAGGGCTGTTACTCCACTAGTAGATTTTCTTTTCAGCTGAAAGGTCCTAGTGGTACCTCACGGAGTAAGATGTTAGATGTCACTATGACCTGTATGATGCTTGGAAAGGATAATTTTTCTCAGAAGGATAATTAATTAATGACAAATGTAAATCTCTCACTGTCCAGCTCTTTTGCAGTCCTGGACAGAGCTTGAGCAACTGCTGGAGGAAGAAAGATGACCCCACCCTGCAGGCACCTCGGTGGGGCTGACAGAGGGCCAGCCCCACACCAGCAGGAACACAGTGGCAGGAGCAAGGGGGAAGCCTTCGTTGTGCCAGCGACAACAGCTCGCCTGCCACAGCATCTGGGCAACCTGTGAAACAAAACGCAGAGAGTGCAGTCCAGAAGCATTTAGAGATCACGGCCGTTTAGAACCATGATGGGTTTTGGTATTTACTCCCAAAAGGTGGGGGGGACACTCCTCCTTTCCCTTTTCTTTTCTTTTCTTTTCTTTTCCTTTCCTTTCCTTTCCTTTCCCTTTTCTTTTCTTTTCCTTTCCTTTCCTTTCCCTTTTCTTTTCTTTTCTTTTCCTTTCCTTTCCTTTCCCTTTTCTTTTCTTTTCTCTTTTCTTTTCTCTTTTCTTTTCTCTTTTCTTTTCTTTTCTTTTTTCTTTTCTTCTCCTCTCCTCCTCTCCTCTCCTCTCCTCTCCTCTCCTCTCCTCTCCTCTCCTCTCCTCTCCTCTCCTCTCCTCTCCTCTCCTCTCCTCTCCTCTCCTCTCCTCTCCTCTCCTCTCCTCTCCTCTCCTCTCCTCTCCTCTCCTCTCCTCTCCTCTCCTCTCCTCTCCTCTCCTCTCCTCTCCTCTCCTCTCCTCTCCTCTCCTCTCCTCTCCTCTCCTCTCCTCTCCTCTCCTCTCCTTGTTCCTTTTCTTTTCCTCAACCCTCCTTCCCCTCTCTCCGTCACCCAGGACAAGCATGTCCCCTGGGTGAGATAGGGATGGCTAGAGCTCATGCTGCAGGGGCAGGAGCCAGCCCCAGCCTCTTGCCTCTAGAGAGGAGCCAAGGAGGAGGAAATTCCTGTCCCCCTGTATTAGGTTTGCATGGCAAGGTTTTGGTAGCGGGGAAGCTACAGGGGTGGCTTCTGTGAGAAGCTGCTAGAAGCTTCCCCTGTGTCCAATAGAGCCAATGCCAGCCGGCTCCAAGACAGACCTGCCACTGGCCAAGGCTGAGCCCATCAGTGATGGTGGTAGCACCTCTGTGATAACATAGTTAAGAAGGGGGAAAAAAACCCAACTGGGCAACAAACTGCAGCCAGAGAGAGGAGTGAGAATATGTGAGAGCAACAACTCTGCAGACACCAAGGTCAGTGAAGAAGGAGGGGGAGGAGGTGCTCCAGGTGCCACAGCAGAGATTCCCCTGCAGCCCATGGTGAAGACCATGGTGAGGCAGGCTGTCCCCCTGCAGCCCACGGAGGTCCACAGTGGAGCAGATGTCCACCTGCAGCCTGTGGAGGACCCCACGCTGGAGCAGGTGGATGCCCGAAGAAGGCTGTAACCCCATGGGAAGCCTGCACTGGAGCAGGCTCCTGGCAGGACCCACAGGAGAGAGGCCCCGTGGAGAGAGAAGCCCACACTGGAGCAGGTTTGCTGGCAGGACTTGTGACCCCATGGGGGACCCACACGGGAGCAGTCTGTTCCTGAAGGACTGCACCCCGTGGAAGGGACCCATGCTGGAGCAGTTCATGAAGAACTGCAGCCCGTGGGAAGGACTCGTGTTGGAGAAGTTTGTGGAGGACTGTCTCCCGTGGGAGGGACCCCACGCTGGAGCAGGTGAAGAGAGTGAGGAGTCCTCCCCCTGAGGAGGAAGGAGCGGCAGAGACAACGTGTGATGAACTGGCCACAACCACCATTCCCCACCCCCCTGTGCCGCTGGGGGGGAGGAGGTAGAGAATTCGGGAGTGAAGTTAAGCCTGGGAAGAAGGGAGGGGTGGGGGGAAGGTGTTTTTAAGATTTAGGTTTTAGTTCTTGTTATCCTAGTCTGATTTGATTGGTAATAAATTAATTTTTTTTTTCGTCAAGTCTGTTTTGCCGATGACAGTAATTGGTGAATGATCTCTCCCTGTCCTTATCTCAACCCACGAGCCTTTCGTTACATTTTTGCTCCCCTGTCCAGCTGAGGAAGGGAGTGATAGAGCGGCTTTGGCAGGCACCTGGCATCCAGCCAGGGTCAACCCACCACACCCCCCTTTCCAGCCATCCAGTTGTCAGGGAACAAAGGGGGAAGGCACTGGCTGCCCTGAGGGCTGCGCCCCTCCAGACATCCCTCTCTCCGCTCCCACCTGAATGCCAGGTGTCCTGGCACAGCCTACCGTTGCGTGATGGCTCCTTGCATGCTCCAGGACCCGGCAGCCTGCCTGCACCCCTTTAGACTCAGGGTACGGGGGGGAGAGGGGTGCCAGGGGGACACGGAGAGACGCAGTGGTAGGGGGGGAAGAGCCCTGCCAAGCGATGCGTTGGAAGGCAGCCCCGGTGACCCAAGGGGAGTCATTTGTGAGGGGAATGACTTTGGCGCTGGCCAGGCTGCGTGCTGGTCACGGTTCATTTGCTATGGGAAGCAGGGAGTGATTCATTTGGCAAGCTTCTACGCTGCAACTGCACGAGGTTCGTATGCCCCTGTGAAATGGCAAAGGGCACCATGCAGCCTTGATCTGCAAATCTATATGCCACCCACTTGTCATCATTAAAGTTCACTGGATGTGCTAGGTAAAGGCTATGGTGTTTAGCCTGGACTAATGTGCTCTCTGGCTTTTTCTTCAGCTGGATATGAAAAAAGCCTGTTCAATTCATACCCTAAATTCCTGCATAGTTTTGCATGGCAGTATCATTTACCCTGACTGCCCCATTTTCCACCTCCAGCCAACCTAATGATGGTACATTTAAATGCTAGATGAAATGACTGCTGGCTCCCCAGCACGTCTGAGAGTACCAAAAGCCTTTAGGATGGGAGATGCTACAAGCTTACAACATAGTATTTCATATTACGGGAGCTGAAAGTTGCCTATCAGTTTTGCATCTCTGGCCCCAGCTCTAACCCCCCCAACTTGTCAGTCCCGAGGAAGAGTCAGTGGGCTCAGGAATCTGCTGCCAGGCTGACATTTAGCACCAAACTCCAGTTCGCTTGCAGCTGAAGCCAGGCAGACAGCAGCTCGGGTGCCGACTGCAGGCAGAGCAGCAGAGGCTGTGTTTGCTGGTAGTGCAAACACCAGTAAAGGCAGGTTGGAAGGAGAGGCCAAGTGCACAGAGCAGATCTCGGTTACCCATGTATGACAACCACAAATTGGGATGAGAAAGTGTCTTTTCAAAACCCTTTTAACACATTCACCTTTGAGAGCTTTCAGCAAAAAGACAAGGCAGGAATGTTAAAGGGTCAAACTCTGTGTGTTTGCTTGTTCTTTCCTCAGGCAAGTCTCATTGATTGACTGTGGGAAGGGTGAGAGCGGAGCACAACTGACAGAGGAGTCCCACTGCTAACACTGAAGCACGCGGCCTCCCAGCAGAGACTAATGTCAATAGACAAAGCTCTTCCAAATACACCCCGCTCTCTGCCTGCTGCATGCTGCCAAAAACAACAGTCTGAGGGGCTGCTGGTTCCCTACCACTTTCAGAGCCAGCACCTTCCTCAGGCAGCAGGACTAGCAGTCGCATGGCTGGATTTCGGAGGGGTGAAAGCACAGACATGGTGGCTGAGAGCAGGCTGGGGGCTTGGCAGTCAATGCGAATGTCAGCTGCGAGGAGCCTCTCCATGACATGGGATCCTCTGGAAATGAGGGATACAACCAGGGTGTCACTGTGGGATGAGCTTTCATGCACAGATGTTGGTGAGACGCAGACAGTGCTCTGGTCGGTATATCCAGACATGGAAAAGCAAAGTCATTTGCACGGGCAGCTACAAGATGAGGATGTGCAACTGGTGACCATTGCTAGAGGGTCTCCTGGACTTCACTGGGTGCACTAGGCCAATTTTTTTGAGCAGAGCTCTACTTCTGAGGAGAACAAGACAGACCCACCTACACTGGCCAGCCTACAAGCTATAAGTGCCTAAGCGAGGCACTGATTCAGCCAGACTGCTCACATGAGCAAAGATTACTCAGATACAGGTCGCAGGACCAATAGACCAGGGCCCCTATGACTCCTTGTTGACTCAGGAGTCTCGTCGCTGCAATCACCACCACTCCATTCCCTGACATCATCACACAACCCAGAAGTCAGGGGAATCTCTGATCTGTCATTGCACGGGTTGGGGACAAGCTTTACAAGGACATTCAGTCTTACCAGGCCAGGGTTTCTTTTTTTGCTCTTAGCAAAGATGGAAGAGCACATCACTCCTGCTGCTGTCCCCATAGTAGGAAGGGCTCAGAGAGCTAATGCCAGGGTCAGATGACTGACTGCACAGGAGACTAAAAACCCACGTTTAGTAATTCCCCATCCACAACTCTGCCAATCACACACCACTTCTTGACAGTCCTGAGCCAGCCAGCTGTGCCTACACGCTTGCACATACACGCAGTCACTGTCATAAGCCACGCTTCTGTAGTCACTAACTTATAATGCCCAAGCACACCTGCAGCCAGGTACCTTTTCTGGATTACATCCCTTCCCTCTCCCACACAGCCAGCAAGAGAATCGGTTCCTCAAGCACTGACACATGCACTCACCCACACTCTGCCCGCTGCTTCCCTTCCCATGCAGATGGACTCACTGCAAGGTGGGGTCTCGCACCCGTGCAAGCTGGGAAACTGCATGCAAACTGGAAGAGCACATGCTCTTCTTGTGGCTTGCTCTCAGACACAGCCTGGTACCTGAGTAACAACCCTCAGCTTAGCAAGCTTGCTGGCAGTAGGGGGACGTTCCCATCCTGTCCTGCGTGTCCCCTTTCACCTAGACAGTTTATGAGAAAGCTGAAATGATCTGAGCAGTCACCTCCATCCATCCACCCTTCCTGGCTACAGGAATCCTCACAAGCAGCAGGGATGTCTCCCAGGATCCCAAATACATCTCACATAAAGGAGGCCTCTGAGTGAGACTTCCTGGTAGCCGTCCCACAGCTGCAGAGTCAGAGCCATCAGACCTGTCACTTGCACCACCGAGCAAGTGGCAGGTTTTCGTCTGAGGCAGGAGCAGTGAAACGTCACAGGCAGTGACAAGGCAAAATGCTCAGTGCGTGGCATGGGGATGGTGACGTCTCACAGATATCCTGCAGCATGCTCCCACAGGCAGGGAGGTGGCAGGCTCAGCGCGGATCTGGGTGGCAAGGAGTGGTGTGTCCTCCCAGCAGAATGACACCCGCTCCTCCACCCCATTCCAACACACATCTGACACAGCACCAGAAGACCCAGATGTGGAACAAACCTCTTGGAAAGAGGAAAGACCAAGAGGCCATTTCATTTGCTTGCAAGGAGTTAACAGCGCTGCCTGGCATCACTCAGTGGAGAAATGGAAACAGGACTGAGGTTAGAGGCTCAAACGTCACCCTGAGTGCGCAGCCAGGCATCCCTCCCGCAAAGGTCTTTGATACAACACATTTATTTTGCTGTGTGGCAGTACTGTACAGTACACATACATTACCAGCAGTTTCAGAGCCCTGAGTTGTCATTCCTCCCTGCCTTCCCTGAATTTCAGAAAAGAGGCAGGACCACTGTCCCCTTCCCCCATTTCACCTGCAAGGAAACAAGCCAGGAAAAGTCCAAAAACACAGAGGCACTTGCTGACAGGACTGGAGACAAACCTCAGAAAGCCAGACTCCCAGTCCACCACCCTCACCATTAGGGTCCCCTTTCTCTGGTGCTGGGAGAGGAAGCCCTAGTGCCAGCTCTCCACAAGGTCTCACTCCTCTGAGAAACTCTCTGCACACCTCAACAGAAATCAGACTAAGGAGACTGCAAAAACTAATATAAACCCAATTGGATTTTCAAGGAACTTACCACGTCTCTCTGAGAAATGTTTTGGGGCATTCTAGGCAGGGTTGGGATTCTCTTAAATTCTGTAAGATTGTTTAAGAAAGAGCCAAGGAGAGGCTTTTGCTTCCAGTGCAGTCCCACTGGAATCTGAGTGGAATTTCCCCCGCTCAGATGGGGAAAGAAAGTACCCTGCCCTTCCTGACACATGGTATCCTACACCTCCTTTTCCTAAACCATGAAATGGCAGAGCTCCGGTACCAACTCCACCTCTCAGCGCCACAGAGAAAGCTAATGCTGTAACAGGCAAGGACAGTGCAGTGTGTAACGTGGAACAAGACCCAAAAATAGCCCACAGAATAGACAAAAACAGTCAGAAAGGCAAATGTGCAGGGGAGTGCAGAAGGGAGGGAGCGAGCACCCAGGCCTCTCCCACCAGTTCATGTCAGTACGTGGAATGGTGCATCCAGCTCAGGAGAGCAATGACCCAGTTCCCCAGCTGGGACCCCTTCAGCCACAGGAAGAGTTCATGCAAGTTGATCTGCCACAGGCTCAGGGCTTCTGTGAGTGAGATCTGGGCCCTCCTGTAAAGCGAGTGACTCTTGCTCCTCTGATACCTAGAATGAGAGAAACAGCTGCATTAGATCCAGCAGGATGCAGCCCAGCAGGAAGGAGGTCTGTCCTACATCTTCAGTACAACTGATCCTCCCCAGGGGAGGGAAAGGTCCCACCTCTGGAGAATCACCATCAGTGGGGACCCCTGGGAGTAGGGATTTTCTCCAAGTAATGTTCCTGAGGAGCTGGGGTCCGCCTTCCTAGCACGAATCTGGCAGAAGAGACAGCCTGCTCCTTTGTCAGCCCGGTTCTCTCCCCACTGCACGTAGTGACCCTGGGCCATGGCATCCTCTGCTTCTATGCCCAGCTTCACTTCAGCTAACAGGGACAGGTGCACATCCCTATAGCCCTTCCTGGCACCACACTCGTAAGAGTCCAGCAGTCCTGACACACTGATTCCAGGAAAAGTAATTCTCCACCTTTCTTTAGAAGCAGAGGCTAACTGGGCTTCGTAGGTCCCTCATCAGCCACAGAAATAACTGTTATTTCTTCTGCAAGGAGGAGGAATCTGAGGCAGAAGTGCCTTGACTCATAAGACTCACAGATGGAAATCACTTGCACGACTCCTGTTCCTGGCTTTTAAACATCAGCCTGATCTTCACAGTCAGCCCTATACCCTAAATCGGGCTGCAGAAACTGGCAGCAGTGAACTTCCAGATCTTTCCTACCCACAAATACTTCCCAGTCGTGATGCCTGTAATGGGCAGGAAGGCCCTTCCCCTTAGGCCCTTCAGGGGCCAAACCCTGAACCCTTAGCCTAAGGGCTCCAACTCCATCCCTGTCCTCTGCCCCAGGGTGCCAGACCTGTCCTCTGGAGAGGCTGACAGGCGTGAGAACAGCACAGACAGAGGCTGAGATGTGTAACTGAGCAGGGGTAGGACCACAGCAGATGTGCTAATGAGGGGGAGAGGTCCACAGCTAAGAGTAAGAGGTCAAAAGGTCAAGTTAGGCCTCATCAGGGCCCTGAGTGGGGGGCTCTAATAAGCCTTAATGGCCCTGACTAGCCTGGGACCTCCCCCAACCCTCTGCTCATCCGCCCAGGAGCTCCAGTTAATCTCAGGCCTGCACCTTCAGTCCCTGCCTGAGCTACACTGGAGGAGTAATGGTCCCCAGCTCATGCTCTGCTGTGAAGCCCCTTGACCTGGACCTCAACTCACATACCGACCTCTTGGCTTGACCTCAGCCCTGTCTTGTCACCATGGACCTGCCTGACAACCACTGGACCTGATCTACAGATTGAATTTCTGGTTTGACCTTGGACCTGCCCTGTCACCATGATACCGCATTATGATACGGACTTTTGGTTGGACCTGACCACCATCTCAGGGTCTGCCCTGCTCACCTTACTCAGCTACTGTGGGACTGGGCCCTGGCTGACCTGCTGGCCCTGGGATCCCCCCTGGCTCCTGGCTCCCAGGGACAGCCAGCCCCTGCTGCTCCATGTCTGGCCTCTGGTGCCTGGAGAAGAGACTCACGTGGAAACAGCTCTGATGCAGCAGCGAGACATGTTGAGGAAGGAGCTGGCACTGGCCCGCGTGTGCAGGGCTGACTCAATCCCCCTTAATAAGTCATTGGTCTTCAGCAGCAGCAGCATCTGGCGGGGGACATTGTTGAGGAGCCGGGTGATCTGGGGTAGGTAAGCAGCAGCGTTGGACCGGATCTCCACATCCTGCGGCCAGCCAGGTCATATCAGAGAGAAAGGAGAGAGTGTACATGAGAAACCCAGGTCCAGACGCATCTGAGATCTGGCAGGAGGAGACAGTGTTTTTCCAGGCCATAACTCTAGGCCAGAAGCTAAAGAGCTCTTTGTCCTGCTTCCCTGCAGACACCTGGTTGTCCCAAGCACTCACAGCACAGTCACAGATCACTTTTGCCATATCCCACCTGCCCCTCAGTGAGATAAGGCCCTGTTCCCTCACTGGCAGAATTAATAGCCTCTCAGGAGAACAGGGCACTTGCTGCTATCTCAGTTCTTGGCCCCAGGCAGCCCGCAGCAATCATGTCTCCTAACTGCCCTTGCAGCCTTCTGACTGAGTCTCACCTCACCAGCCCCAAAACTGGCAGAGCTGCAGGTAGCACAGGACTGCTCAGGAAGGTGGAGGCATGCTGCAAGGACAACCAGGCTGCTCCTTGTCTTGCTGTGCCATGCAACTGGTGGCTTTATGCTATACTGATGAAGCCATTTCCAAGACCTAGTTTAGTCCTTTGTCCTCAACACAACTCAGCAGAGGTGAGAAAGCATTACGCAGTTAAGCGTCATGCTAACCCAAAAGATCAAAAACTGTCATCTGTCAGACTAAGGGTCTATCTAGACCCATATCCTGTCTGGCAGCAGCCAGTAGCAGACGCTTAAGGAAAGAGTGTAAGACCAAGGCAGACACAGAGTGATCCTTCATGTTCCTTGGTTCCTCAGCTTCCAACAAATACACTGCCCATGGTAAGATCCCAGTGATAAATGATGGGCTACAGCCTGAGCCACTTAAGATGGGCTCCCCTCCAAACATGAGCCACCATAGCATGCAAGGCAGCCAGCCCCCACTCTTCTGCCTCTTTTTAGATCTGAGAGTTCCCCCACCATCCCAGTAAATGTAGGACAGTGTGGTGTGGAGCTGATCCCATACGCATAACCGTGTCCCTACCTCTTGCTACAGAGGCCATGACATGAATCAGCAAATCCAAATAGAAGTCCCTGGAACATCTGAAATCTCCAGAATCTAGCAGGACACATGCAGAGGGCAGTAAATGACTTCTTACAGGAGGGAGGCTCCTTTGTGGGAAAGGGAAAGGACAGCTCTAAAACCTTCTCTCCTCTGGAATGAGGGACAGCCGGCCTGTATTTCATGATATGGGATCTCACACTCACTCTTTGTGAACTTCAGACTTATTATAAAGGAACAGACCTGCACAAATCGAGTGTGCAGGTCGTGATGGTCAGAGATGTATACAGCTCACATACCACCATGGTTGCTTTGCTGCTGACAAATAAATCTTTATGTCCTCCTGCCTCCATCACTGACCAAATACACAAAGCTTCAGCAAGAAGATGCTTGGCTCTCCTAAATGTTAAATGTTTTGTTCCATTATTTGTTGGCAGAAGATTCCTCCCTGATTATCTCTTATCCCTTATCCTAGCCAGCATCACTGCAGAGCCTACTTTATTTTCTACACATAGGTTTTCTTTTCTATTTCTTTTCTTTTTGTTTTTAGCTCCAGCTGCTTGTCCACATCACAAAACAACCACATGATCTGTCATCAGAACTGTCGTTTTCTGTCAAGGGTGAAGCCTGTGCACAGAGAAAGAAATGAGCTATGCCACAGGACCTGAGAAAAGCCCCTTGGCTGCAATCACTGAGGCTGCTGCAGGATGCAGCAAAACATAATCATAAAATCAGATGAGATGAGGCTAGCAGCCACCCTGAGCGGTCAGCTGCCTGGCCTTGGCTTAAGGCAGGAACAACTACCTCTATGGCAATCCTCACACATTCGCCTAGCCTGCTCCTAAAACTGTCCAGTGATGTGACTCACAGCCTCCCCAGACCATCCGCATCAGCGTTTCACTGGCCTCGCCGTTAGATCCGGCTTTTCTCATGTTTAACCCCAATCTCCTTAGCTGAATTTAAACCCATTACTTCTTGTCCTGTTTGCAGCAGTCTTTAACAGATTTGAAAATCACTACTACAACTCTTCTCGACCCATGCTTTTCTAGACTTTTTCTGCCCTAACTTGCTCAGACTTACCTCATTGGTAGCATCTGCTTGACCACTAGTTCTTGTAGCTTCCTACTGGACTCGCCCCAGTTTCATCAAACCTTTCTTGAGATGCGGTGCCCCAGACTGGACACAGCACTACAGATAAGATTTTGTTTCAGGAGGGTTGCTTCCTTGTCTCACAGGCTACTCTCATGTCGATGCATCCTCAAGCACACTCCCTGGAGCTCTGTGCTGATGGTACCTGCCTACACAGTGCTCAGCTTTCACTGCTGATACAATCTTTCAAATTCACCTCTAAAAAAAGGGCAAGCAGCGGCTCATTTCCTAATGCCACAGCAAATCTACTCAGCTCCCCATTATCTGCTGCAGGATTATCCAGTTTCAGCATTGTGTCACGTAGGCAAAGACAACGACCTGGCTCCATACACGCAATTCAACTCAATGATAAAGTTCATTAGCCCACACAAGGCACCATGCGGCTGCAGTTACACCTCTGGCATAACCTTCACAAGCCAGTTCAGGATAAACATTGCTTACTAGCTCAGATTCAACACTGGCCTTGCAGTATTGGAGCCAGCTCTGTGCCAATTCACTTTGGTGCCTCTGAATTTTTTTCTGGAGCTACTGGCTCTGGAACTCACAGATCAAGCACAGACCTGCTAGACAGTCACTATATTATTTCTGATATGCAGAAAATTAACTCAAGTAGGAAGCAATCAAATTACTGGGCGGGGGGGGCGTCCGCTACCCAAGGTATCTGACCTACTCAGTGCTATGGATAATGGCAAACCAGTGCAGCAAATTCTGCCACATCCATCAAAATGAAATGCCAACCCGAAGGAATTTCCAGAAGAGAGTTTCACAGGACAATATTATAATGCTACTTAAATTAATTTCATCCTCTCTACTACAAATGCATGCAGATGAAAACAAACCATAGGATACAACATGTTTTTACCTACAGACAGTAATCCATTGGCTGAAATCACACCACTATATGCTCATCTCTAAAAACAGCACAGTTGGCAGGGGCTGCTACTACTCTCAAGGCAGTGTGTGCATGTCAGAAGTGCGAGGAGGCGTGAGGAGGATCCCAGCATGTGTGGATAGGAAAGGGTGGAGAATGTAAGTGGCAATTTCCTAGATTTGTAGTGACTAAGTTGACAGGATCTGCAGTTAAGCAACCTTGACTCCAAGTTAATAGGGTTTCTGATTGGGAGGTAATTTCCAAGGGTTTTTAGGAGTTTGTATCAGTGCTGATAGTCATTTGCATGAATAGCAATAATGCATTATCCTTCTCATGTCTTCCCGCTAAGCCTTTATGTCTCCTCTACCTTAACCTACCCTCCTTGATGGTTCCCTGCACAGCTGTATTCAACACTTTTTTAAGAAAAGGCTGATCTACAAATGTTTCCCCTGCCAGAACCTGTGAACACTTAGCCATTAAAATATTATACAAAATTTAAGCAGCCCATGACAAGTGAAACTGGGAAATTAAGTTCAGCCACTATAAAACACATTGCAGAAGGAGTCGTGGCTTTTTCTAGCTCAGCTATCAATGCAGAATTTGCTACAGAGCTGCCAGGGATTGCCCAGCATTGCTGCGATATCAGCGGTGCAAGTGCTTACAACAAAGAAAGGTACCCACAGAGAAGGGCACAAGATAGGGAAGGGTACACAGGACCTACCTCGCTGGCTGAGACTGGCAACCGGTCAATGCCCCTGTTGACAGACTCCCAGGACCTGGCAGTCAGCATGCACGCGAAGAGAGGGTACAAATCCCCTGCCCCGAGCCGCCGGCTGTACTTCTGCACCCTCTTCATATCAGCCTTGATGAGGGCCTGCCAAAGGCGGCAGTAGTCCATGCGGAATGACTCGCTCAGCACCTGGGGAGGGAGACATGGCCCCCAGAAGTTCACGGAGGACAGGGAACTATGGGGAAAGCCTTGTGCCCCCTAGCTGTGCCCTATTCCCCATTTCAGAGCCAGGAAATATCCTTGGAGGGTTATGGAAGTAATAGGAAAAATGTATTCATATGGACTTAGGGGGTCAAGGCTGCAGCTGGGTGTGCTCTTTCAGCCTGACGCCCACAAGCAGCCTCACAAGGCCCTGGAAGCCCCCCATAGCTACGTACCTGGTAGAGCCCATGGTCCAGGAGGATAATGTGGGCCTTGCCAGAGGCTGGGCATTTCTTCACTAGCACATTGCCTGGGTGCGGGTCACAGTGCACAAAGCCATTCACAAAGATCATTTCGCTGTAGAGCCTCCCCAGGTTGCGCGAGATCTGTGAGGAGACAGGAGATGGTCACACACTGCCACCCACAGCAGGGTGCCTGCCGGGGAGGGGAGGCAGCCGCTGCGTGCCGACACTGTGGGGAGTGAGGGTCTGGTATGTGCCGATGTCCCCATGCAGAGCTCCTGCAGCTCCTCACACTGACAAATGCACAGGGTGGCTGCTGGCATCTACTGTGGGATGACCCAGGGCATTCAGGGAAGGATCCATGCAGAGGGCACCATTAAGGTGTTTGTGGGGTGAGGGGTTATTTAAGGAAACTTGCCTGGCATAAAAAAGAGAAAATACCTGTGGGTAGGAATGGGGTTTCCGGTAATGAGTAGGAAAGTGAGACAGCAGATAGGGACAGATAGGCATTCAGAGGGAAGGCATGGAAAGAGCTGCTGGGGTGGGTGAGAGATGGCTTGGAGGAAGACTCAGGTGTTTCCATCCACGGATGGCAGCAGGACCCAGTGGAGAAGGGGTGGGAGGAGACTCAGCCTGTCCATCTGCTTACCAGAATGAACATGGGTTCCCTTTCCCCTCCCTCCATCACACTATCCCCCACTTCCCTCTTCCTTTCCTCAGTCCCATGCTAATCTGATTTGCGATGCCTGTGAAGATGAAGCAGCACAGAAAGGCTGTTTAAATCATCCTGTCACTGCTGTGTCCCTCCATGCCGCTGCTCCTCATCACCAAGAGATGTTATTAAAGTTAAAAACCTCCTAGGAGCAAGCAAACATCCCCAGGGCCTGGGATCAATCCCTAGCCATGCACTAACACAGCAGCCTCGCCCTGACATCCCACCGCCGGCCCTCCCTGCCATCAGAGAGCGGCACGGTGCTCCACAGTGGAGTGCTGAACAAGCAATTAAAAGACAATCATTATAAATTATTCCAACCATGTCCCCAGACACACAGTGTAAGCAGCAAACAGGCAACTGTCCCCATAAGCAGAGGTGGTAGAAGAGGTAACGGGGATACTAACGACAGCTCGTCCTGCAGAAAACCAGACAGCCAGGGAAGGGCTTGCTTTACCCACCTTGAAATGTGGCCACCTCTAAGAAGAGCGTTCGTTATGAATAGTGCCCAAGTAACTACAAATGAGGAGAAAGAACGGGAACTCTTCCTGCAGCACACCAACTGGGACAGCTGGACAACAGGACCAGGTGGGACAACCCTCTATCCCTCAAGTGGGACCTGGAGCCACTGCTGAATCATGGAGAATGCTGCCCCCATGCCAAATCACCCACACAGGTGGCGTAGCACAGCCCTGTGGTCTGTAGTGCAGCTCCACTAATACCACACAGGTGTTATTGTAACTACTGACTGAGGGGAATGATGTTTCCCTTCTGAATCACCAGCAGAGATCACTGGAGCAATGAAGTGACCCTTATAGGTCTCATAGATCAACAAGCTCTAAAACTGCATAGGATCAAAGTACCAGGTGCTGTGACCTCCTAGAAGAGCTGAGTAGCACTTGCTGACAGTTCAAGGACGTGCCAGATAGTCTGTTTTAAGCCAGTCACTCATTCACACAGCCTCCCAGGGACCTGCACACCAGGAGGAATGGACCTGGACATCATGACTGATCATAGCATCAGCCACGACACCTGTGCACACACTGAGCAAACTGCATTTTGCGCTCTCTGCCTCAGCTGTTTGCCCTCCAGGGACCTGGAAGAGCACAGAATTATTGAAGATGAGGACTTGAGGACAATCTGGGGCACAACATGATGCCTCATACCCATTAAACACAAGTCCAGACAGGGGCTAGCAGTTCTGCAAGCCTGTTGGTTGGTCATGGCTAAAGCCTGGAAAGCTATTAATTTGCGGCACTGGAGCATGGGCTGCTTCAAAGAGAGCAGATTCTCCTTCTGTGCTGCGGTAATGGCATAGGTTGGGAAAGTCAAGCAGTGGAACAAGTTGCCCAGAAAGGTTGTGCAATCTCCATCCTTGGAGGTTTTAAAGACCTGACTGGATAACACCCTGAGTAAGCTGGTCTGACCTCATAGCTGACCCTGCCTTAGCAGGAGGTTTGATAGGAGACCTCCTGAGGTCCCTTCCAACCTCAAATATCCTAGGATCCTACAAAAACACCTCTCACCAAGTCATCCACGCTACCCTCATAACAGCATCTTATGGTACAGCTGCAGGCTCCAGGTGCGGGGAAGGTCTCCCCTCCGGAGTCACCGTCAGCAGACAGGTTACTAAACAGATCTGTGGTCATAGCCTTTTGCAGCCCACGATGCAACACAAAAGCAGCTCGGGATTCATCTTCCCATCTTACCATGAAAACAGAGGGGTCACAGCCCTGTTCAGACCCACAGGCTGGGTTATGGGTACAAAAACAATCTTCACTGCAAGATCCCCATCCTCTCTCCCTTCCCTGCTGTACTTATATTTACCTCTTCCCCAGCATGCAACCTTGAGTATCTGCAGTAGTTAATTCATTGAAACTAGACTTTATGGCTTCTTTAAGAAAGAGGAACACATTCTCTATAATTTAGTTAGCATACAGAAGATCTGTTACAGGGATTTATGATGTAAGCATATAAGAAGTCTTTACTTTTGGAAAAAAAAATTACCCAGTGTAAGAGATGGAGCTGTGCTGCACACTAAAGTATTTTTGCATATTTTTGTCTGTTGACATACCTCTAAAATAGGATAAAATTTAAATTAAGATTGAAAGCACCAATACTGTCAAATTCTAAACAAAAAAGGAAGGTTATATTTCTAGGGCTTAGAGTGTAATATGTGAATAGTGACCTATCATTATAATTCAGACAAAAGGAGTTCATGTTTCTAGAGAAAATGTTTTGGAAAAAAACATGAAACCTTTATAGACATTAATTCTCCAGTACTGTGCCCCATCACTATGGGCCTTTATTCCACCTTTCTTGAGAAGGCCACTGGGTAAATAACATATACAGAATTCACTTTGGAAGAATGCAGTTAGATGAAATGAGAAAACAAATGTGTGAAAACCTCTACTCAGGAGAAGGGAGGAATTCAGCATGCATTTAGGCTGTGTAAGACCTTGGGGTGAAGGTGCATCACAAATTAGACAAAAGGTTGCAGTGATTTACAGAAGCAAAGACCAAAGTAAACATACAGGCATTTTGTTATGACACGGAGAGGTCATCATTCCTTTCCCTGTTTATTATCCAACACAATGAGGTCCTTATGATTACCAGGGTCCCCCAGCATTGTTCTGCTGCACATCATAAAAAAATAATAATCACCCTTGGAATCCTGCATTCACTTCCAGACACCTCATTAACAGAGAGGTGCAGACTACACAGGGTGAGTTCAGAGAAAGCAAATAAATGAGCAGGATGCAGGAGGAATTTACTTGGGAAAAAGATTAAAAGAGATGAAGATTCCAAAGTTCGCTAAGGAATGGCAGAGGAGGGGCAGTCTGCTGATGTTAGAAGGTATGAATAGCAAGGAAGCAGAAGCACTTGTAGTACTGGATGTGCTACAAGAAATACAACTAGGCAGAAGTGGGTGTGTAATCAAGAATGGCATAATTTAGGCATAACACATAAGAAAGAAACCTATGCTAGTCAGCAAGCAGAGCTGAGCTTGGTATGTCAGTATGACACCAGACTCTGGCTCTGGCCAGAGGCATGTCCTTGCCTATGGCCAGAAGGTGCATTATTGCCTAAAGGAAGTTCAGTTTCTCTGTCTGTGCTGCAGTAGGACATGATGACTACAGTCACCAGGTGAGCCTGTGGCCTCACCAGCCAATGCAAATAGCAACCTGCCATTGCCACATTAGGTGACATGACCATGACACTGTGTCAGGCAAACTGCACATTTTCAGCCCAATGTTTTCATTCTGAAAAAAATGTAGCTGAGGAATAAGCAGATTGCAGACGATGAAATGGAGAGTCAGCAGCCTGGGCAAAAACAATGGAGTGACAGATACATGTATAACAGCCAGACTTGGAGTAACTCTTCACCAAACTAAGCACATGAAGTTCATTTTATGTACTCAATATGGCAAGGGTGCTATATGTCACAAACTATCCTATGTGAGTTACAAGCCAATACAGAAGAAAATAAGAATGCAGTGCAGACATTAAGGATTGCTATTGTACAGTATCACATAGTCTCTCTATAAACTGGTCAAGTTCACTGGAAATAAGTAAGACAGAAAGCATGACTTCAGAGGCTGTTCCAAAAATTCACTCTTTAGATGGTCAGAACCTTTCCCCTAAATCCTAGCCTAATTTTAATGATGCCCAGTTTAAATCATTTCCTTAAGTAACATAACCCTAGAGTTTAACTAGTTCCTTCCCTCTCCAGTATTTACTACTCCAGCGTGTTCACCAGTAAGATAATTAACAGCATAAATACAGCATAAATACTGCCCCATTTCTACAGGACGCTCCTTTATCTGATGTGTCCTAGGAGTCAACCTGCCTTTTACACAATCACACTGCACTGGAAACACACACTTACCCTGCGATTGACTAATATCCCAAAGTTAATTCTAATATGTCACTTCCCTCTGATAAACTCCCAGCATATTTAAGAAACCCTTCTTATTAGTTTTTAAGTGCATGACTTTTCACTTGGTATCGCTCATCTTTATCCCTTTCTATCACTTCAGTCCTCAAGGCCACCAAGTGCTATTGCTACTCTGGTCCTCCTCTACAATGACAGAACCTCCCGACTTGGTGTCATCAACAACCTCCTTGATGCAGTTCTGTTTGTGTCAAGGTCATCACTGAATTTATTAAATATGATCAGTTTGAAGAGCAAACCTCACAAAACTCCACTATGGTAATTTCTCTCCACCACTGCCTCTATCAGTTTCTTACCTACTTTGCAATTTCCCTACTAATCCCCACCTTTTCTAGCTAACCGACTCATATCCAGTGTACCAAGTATTTTACCAAGTACACTTACTGCATTTCTGTCATCTAATTCAGAGGATCCCAAGCTGTAGTATAGGTAGCAGCAGTGATATATTTCTTCTTGTATACGTACACAGCTGCGAACTGTTGCTGCCATGAGTTTTGAAAGCCTAGACAACCTGTTACCCTCGCATGATCCACTAGGAGCTACTTTTGATGAACCCATATTATATTCCCTTGCATACAGCCCCATAGCAGCAAACTCCTGCGCACACACCAGTCCCTGTATGCAACTCTCCTCTTAACAAATCAGCACACCCAGCTGACAGAGAAACCCCACAATAACAAAACACTGGGAAGTCCATCACAAATTAGTATCTTTACAAACACCAATATGCAATAGTTAGCAAGAAACCTCTCAGAAAGGAAAGAATGCATGCAAATTTGAGCCTATGAATATTCCTACAGTAAAAAGATGGCACATATATGATGTTCATGGGTAGCTACATTGTAACAAACCAGCCTGGGTTATCCAGGGAAAGTCTCTGATACTCTTCTTGTGAGCAAGCTGGAGGGGTCCTGGCTCCATGCCTCCAACTGACATGAAGAAGAAAGGCAAAGAAAAAATCCTATGACATGGTCCTGTAGAGCTGATTTTACCGCCTGCCCCTAAGTCCCAGATGAAACTGCCTGATAGGGCATCATCCCTTCCTGTCCCACCTCCATCTGTGACTGTCTCTTTAGATCAGGAGCAGATACTAGTCTCTGGCCTTAATTTGGCTGTAATATTTGCCAATTATTTTAAGAGATGGCGACACTAACTTCAATTGATCTCATTAAAAGTAAAGGTCGTTGTGCAGCTCATTTCTCAGGGCTCAATATTACCTCCTCAGGCCAAAATAATAGCATTGATTTTGGAACCTTAATCGAAGGTTAATTGGATTGAAGAGTGTATTGGGTTTTTGCTTTCTTTCGTTGTTGTTATTACAGCCATCATCTAAGGGTTTGCTTAATCCTGCTAGGGCAATCCTGCCCAATTAAACTGGTGTCAAATTAGCAAAGGGTGTGGATGGAGAAGAGCCACAATTTGGAGCCTGCTCTGTGTCTCTGCTCTGAAATGGCTCTTGTCCATAGCAGATTAGGATGGTCACACACAAGAGATCGATTTCACACTCTGCCCTCTGTGATCCAGTTGTGAGGATCAAAACACAGTGCTCTGTAATGCAGTACTATCACTACGCAGTGATCTAGCATCACAGCAAGGTGATGTCTGGACACATACAATGTCATTAAGATACAGGGATAGCTTTTAGGACTCCTGGAGTGTACTCCTAGCATGCCCGGTACTCTCTGTTGGGGACAGAGGAAATTATTTTCCTGCTCAATGCCCCATCTTCCACAGCATTTAAGTGGGGAGAAATATTCTGACTCATCCGCCCAGGGAACTGAGGGACTAACTTGATAAGTTTCTACAGATTCTCAAAAGGACACAGGTAGAGAAGACCAGGCGTTGTTTATTTAATTGTTTCTTGCATCTCTGTCAGACCCAAAATGGCCATGGGGATCATTTTGCCTTGGCTTTAAATGTAGTCGTATTTCCTTGGATTTAATGTAAAGCATCTTGCTGAGACTTAAGCAATTGATTGACACTGATGCTTGAAACTGACTTTCAGTAAGAAATGGGTTCGTGTGTAATTTAACTCTTTTACTGGTGTCTTTGCGGAGTTCAGAAGCTGGAAATGCTGGAGGTCACTATCCTTGCTTACCAGTGCCTTGTGAATCTTCATTGAGCTTAAGACAAGAGGAAATGTAGGAGAATCTGCAAGGAAACCTCTCCCCAGACTAAATCAGGAGGTGCAAAGAGCAAGAATAGCCATTTTCCCCAGAAACATTGTTCTTCTCCATGCTCCATTTCATCTAACACTTGAGTGTTATAAGCACAAATACTTGAGACATGAGAGGTTTCCACACCTGTGCTGACAAAGGAATCCCATCCTGGGAAATCCCACTTAAATTTTAGCAGCTACAAGGCAGCAGCTCCTGACTCTGGATAAGGGTAAATCCCACACTGAAAGCATATTTCAAGTTGCAAAGCTGCCAACCATGAGAAGGTAGCTGGGCTCTTTATCGAGCTAAGAGATACTGTTCCAGTGCAGAACCCATTTAGTAACAGAAGGAAGCAAAAAGCCACAGTAGGATGGGGTGACAGATGGCAATAATTGCACACAGTAGCTCATCTTAAGTACCTTAGCTGTTTGCTTTCACTTCTCAGCTGGACAAAACACTTTCCTGACTTCTGAATCATCCACGGCTCACGACCAGGCTCTTAGTGAGCTGAAGTACATGGCATCATTTCCTTTCCCTGACTCAAGTCCAAGCCAAGGCGATCATGGAGGACTCTCCACTTGGCTACCTGAGCTGGCTGGTTAGTTGGAGGCAATACAGCACACGCCATGAGTGCATCTGTAAGCTCCACAGCTCCCACAGCCTGCTGATCCAGCAGCCTCCCTGCAGAGACAGGCAGAGCATTCACAAGGAGGGACAGGGAGGACCCATGCAGCAGATCAGAGATAATGTTAAGATTTGTATACAGACAAGATCTCTCTAAATGAATCAGGTAAAATCAGAATGGGTGCAAAAGGAGCATTTGTGCCATTTGGGATCTTCTTTAAAAGTCCATGCTGTAAGTAGCCTTGCTATCCTTTCTTCCCTCCTGCATACAGTATGCTACAAACATCTTGAGAGCCCCTCAGTCTATTTTTCCTCCCTTCCCTGCTCTACCCACCTTTTCCAAATGTATCTTCCCAACCAAGACTGTAAATGCTCTTGTGTCTTGAAATAGGAACAGCCCAGTTTCCACGTGGCCCCCTTCTTAACCCTGCCATGGCCTCGTCTTCCCTCAAAATTCATGCCAGCTCATTTCTTGATAACTCCCCTCTCCAGGCTTCCCTCCCACTGTCAATATCCTAGCTGCATGCTCATCTTCAGCTACACTTGCACATGAATAAGTAACTGTTCTACAGGCAGATATTTCAGTGTTTGCACTTGTCTTTAGAAATCAAAGCTTTTTCTGATTAAATGCCATTACAATCCAGCGCTTGGATGGATCCAGAGAGATTAATGTGCTTTTGGGCAGCTTTAATGATAATCCTGCTACAGACGGTATTAAGTAAATGTCAGTAACCTGGTTTGAAGGGAGTTTTCACCTCAGGGATCCTTTCCATTTAGAGGAGAGAGGCTCAGCTTGCTTTTCAAGGCTGCATTGTCACACAAGAGAAATCCTGCTTAGTGAAGACTCCTCTTCCTCCGCCCAGCAAAACAAAATGGAGTAAGATGATAGAGGGGTTGATAGATAGATAGATTGAGGTGATTTCCAGGGAGCTAATGCATCTCTTGAAAGCCAGAACTGCTGCATATTATAAGCCACATCATCATTTTGAAACCTGGGTTGCCACCCCCTCCTCATGTTACTTTCAGTGTCTGCTGCCTTTTGCTCACTTCACCACCGTGCCATGCAGTTCTTTATCCAGGGCATCAACAGCAGCAGCTGATAATGGACCTTGGTCATATTTGTCCCCATCTGCTGCACCTTGCCAGAGGAGAGGTCTGGGGTGTGCGCTTCTCCTACCTCATCTTACTGTGGCCATAATAACAGACCTCGTTCCCCATCACATGATTCTGACAGGCTCGGTATTCCCTTCTTTCTACTGTTGCTTTATTGGCAATCAGTAAAAGTTAATCATCAATTTCGGGGAGTGGGGAGAGAAAAGGAAGAAAGAAGAGCTCAGCGCAAGCACTGAGAGAGTTTGCCGAAACTCAGTCCTACCACTGAGATGAGTAACATCCTATACCTGACAGATTGCCAAAAACCTCTGAGGCTTATACTTTGCAGTAGTAGAAGTCTGTTGACAACTTTTTTAAAATTACATCTTAGCCATCATTTAGAGACCAGCTCAGAATCAGCAAAATATGTGGTTTCATTGCTGCATGGAACCTATTGTGCCAAGACATCACAAAACGACCTTCCCAAAGGCATGGATGAACAAAAAAATGAGCTGAATTTTCACCCTAAACCTCTCCTATCACAAGCAAAAGCGTCTGCAAGTTAGAAAAACTGAACTTAGCTGCTTCTCTATTTTGGCACATACTGGCAGCAAAATATCCCATTGAAAGGCTGAAGTCATTGAATTTTCCACCCTGACTGGCTGGAGAAAGCTATGGAAGATTGCAAAGAATGTTTTTCCCTGGGCTTCTCCAGACAACTTTACTATCTCCAGCAGTTTGAGAAAATTCAAAGAAGCAACCAAAGTCCCAGGGAGCTACACAATGCTAGCTACGTCAATCTCAGAATGGATCTGCTCTCCAAGAACTGTGAGGAAGCCCAGCTAAAAATCTGAATATATATGCTGCTAATGCATCAAAACAAGCCTTTCTGACTGACTATTTCAAGACTTGAGGAATATTCACTGTTGTATCTGAGTGCTGTGGGCTAGATTTGACCTCTGCCTTTATAGCAGAAGAAAAGGATAGGATAAACTCACTCAAAGAAACGACTCTCTCACTTTTGACCAGTTGACTTGTCCAGGTGAAAGGAGCTGACTGCATGTTCTGCCATGGACAAGGCTTTTAAAATCTGTCTTGATAGCAAAGTCCATAAGCTACCATGTTCTCAAAAGTCACACTGTGGTGCTCTTTACAGACCAGATGCATCACTGAGGCAGTTACCTTGGTAAATACAAAGAAAGATCATCAGCACAAAATAGACACAGAGAAGGAATTGTGTCTACCTCTGATCAGCTGACAATGACCTCTGTGATGCCCTGATGAGAGGGAGGAGGAAAACCAGTGACCCAAATGCTCCAAATTCTTCCTGATGGAGACGTGAAAGGAGAGAGATTGCACTATCTACAGGTGAGGTTGTATTCATTTAAGAAGTCCCTGGAATGAAAATGGACCAGACATCTTGCAGGGAAGAGAGCATTGTTCACTATTACCCATTGACCTTGGCTTCTTCATCACAATTACAATGGAAAGACAGTCTCAAAATTTACTTTAACCTTAGACCTTCCTTTCCTGTATTTCAGTGGAGAAACACATGAAAAGGTGCCTGCCTTTCTGCCTGCAGAGGTTACTAGAAAATATCTCATTGACTTCTGTGGGGTGCAAGAGCAGAGGAAGAGGCGAAGAGAAACAGGCAGAGAAACAGGCAGGCTACTCAGTCCTCCACCTGTAATTTGGCTGAGCTCTTTAGGCAGAGAAAGAGCTGCATGCTGACTTAGGGAGGCAGCTGAGAAGATACACTTAATGTTCTCTCCTTGTGGGGCATACCAAACTCACATTTCCCCTCCCTCGAGAGGTCTTTGGCATGTCTCTAACTGATGCCACATGAACTTTGCCATGGAAAGAAAGGGAGCAGAGAGGAGGAAGAGCAGAGAGAGAGGAAGCATTCAAACTTCTGAGGTAAGTGGATGGACAGATTAAGTACAATTGATTTTATTCCGTAGCTCTTTGATAGGCAGTCAACCAAGTGCAGCTTTGAGGCTCATCGATAGGGCACAAGGGGAAAGGCAAGCAGCAGTGCCTCAATCAGCACTCACTGACTGGGAGGGGTGGCTTGACACACTGTCCAATGGCTCAAAACCCTTTCCCCCGGCATCTTCTCAGCCCTTCTGGGAAGTAATGCCTTCTTTTCCTCAAGAATCTCTCAGCCACAGAGAATCTAAAGTGCTCTCCCAACTTCATACAAACTATTTCACTCATCAGGGAAATGTAGCCTCTCTGTAGTGATGAAATGTGGCAGCTGTTTATAATAAAGGACTGCAAAACTACACAGTAATGTAGGACCAGGAAGCAAAGAAGAAAACTGTTGTATCCAGAAGAAAAAGGGAGATTTTGGAAACCAGAAGAAAACAACCCGTGTCAGAATATTATGCAAAGCACCGTGGCTGAGGCTCCAGCACTCTAATAACTGTGATCATAAGACCTATGTTTTATATCTCCTGCATAAGATGATAGCTGTTGGGACATGTATTTGTCCAGGAGAAAGTTAATGCAGAAGACAGAGACGGAAAGAAGAGAGACAAAAAGAATCAGAAGCTGAAGTTGTTCCTTTAGGATAACAGGAACTGCCATCTTGGAACAAACCATGGGTGTATGTAATATAAGAGCATGGTCATCTTTCACTATCTGTCTCCTTGAAGATCTCTCTAGCTGTGCAGCCTACAGGAGAGTGTTCCCTAAAAGGGGCTATGTACTTTTCCCAGAAGCACAAGAACTGAGATCTCTCAGATTGATTGCTCTGTTCACATCTGTATGTGCTCCCTTTTCTGCCCCCTCCTGTCCTGTCAGCCTCCGTTTTGCATCAACGTCAGTTGATGTCAACATCAGTTTTGCATTGCCCACCACACCCAATTCAGAGATGGCTGAGAAACTACCTCATTGACATTGATGCCATTCCTCTCCATGTAGGCCCTGTCATTCACCTGTCCCCCTTCCATAAACTCCATGAGAAGGACGCGCCTTGTTGAGAGCTCCCAGTAGATCCTGGGGACCTGAAACAGGAACAGATGGGTTAGGTCAAACAACAAGCTGGGAAAGCAAGGAGAATATATCACGTACAATCCAGAAAAGGAGTAAAAATGGAAGAGGCTGAAGTGAGGACTTGTTTTTTTCCTGAGCACAAGGGAGGTAAATCCATCTACTGGCCTCTTCCCCAGGACAGCAGCAATGTGTGCAAGGACAACACACCAATTCAATGGCAGCAGGATCTGTCCTCGTGCAACATTTCTGGCCACGCTCTACATGATTTTGACCACCTCCCACTCCCACTGATGTCTGAGAGCTCTGCAGCTCCTCTAGCTGGGCTGTTTAACTAGTACCTACTGCAAGTTTCTGAATCATCCACTCAGCTTCTTTAGACAGGAACTGCATCTCGTTTGCTACGCACAGGGCCCACTTATGCAGCTCTAAAAATGATAAGCCATCATCATAAATTGTATCTCCGCAGTGCCCCTTGGAACACAAACGCCTTTGAGCTGACAAAGCCTGCATACTTAGGCCATCTGCAATTGAACTGGGAGAAAAATCAAGTGTCACAAATAAGGGCCTTGTCACAGAAACCCTGGGAGACCCTTAACTATCTTATTGCCAACGTGACACAGTAACAAGTGTAAAATGTCAAAGCACTTTTCATTCAATCTGCAGTAAATCAAGCTGAGTGAGGTACCAGTAAGAGGCCCGGTGTCACCCAGGGAGACAGTGACGCAGGCGTTGCTCAGGCTGGCTCCCTCTTTTCCAGCCTCTCTCTCCAGCCAAATTCTTTCCATGGTGAGTGAGTCAAGAGTCCTTTTGCTGAAGTTCCCTTTAGATATTCCTCACGTCACTGGGCTGACCAATCTCCCAAGCTGTCCAGATTTGCCTTTGCACATGGGTGAAGCCACACAGGTACATTTTACCCAAGATATAAGGGAGCTCCACCCATTCCCATTACTGTGCCCCAATACACAGATACACATTTTGGATCCTGTAAAGAGAGAGCCAGCTGTGCAGCCCCCTCTCCTCACCCACCTGACTTGGCCGTGGACTCAGGACTCACCCACTGCAAGGGTCCAGCACCTTGGAGCAGGACAGGAATAGGTAAGAGTTGTTGTCCATCTAGTGCGACCAAAGCCAGGGGAACCAGCCAGGCCACTGTAGCTCATCATAACTCCTGAACAAGCAGCATTTGTTTTATACTCTGTTTGTAACTACTGACAGTGTCTCAGTCCCTCACAAACTGTATGCCTCCCCCTCTGTTCCTGTCCTAGAGACCATTTTCCCAATGTCACCCACTTCTACCTTACCATGTGTGTGCCACTTTAGATCAAAGACTCCTTTGCTGAGCAATTCCAATGTCCCTCAGTCCCACCATTCAACACTCCTGGTGTACTTTGCATGTTAACCTTGCATAGACTTTGATGTCAGGGATCCACTATGGGCAAGGGGGATTCAATTACTCGCAGCCTTCCCAGCTTATCTGGATGTCCATTCTTTGCAGTTAGATTGGTGAGAAAGCAAACCAACTCCAAAACTAACAGTTCCCCAGGCCATCTAGCTCACTGATCCCTGCCTTAGATCATTTCAGATGACACTGATTCTTGTCTCAAGATTTACAGGGGCAAGTCAGTGGGCTTGTAAAGCACTATCCATGCTCTCAGAGATGCCTCTCTCACTCACAGCCAAACTGTTCAGTGATTTTTTTAATTACCCACAGATGTTTGGCTGTAATGCTAGTGCATGGTAACAATTTATCTCTGGCTTTAAAAGCTCAAACAGGTTCACAGCACAAAATCTACTTCTCAGCTTTCTAGCATGTTCAGGAAAATTAATGATACAGGAGCTGAATTCTTCCGTTGCCTTTGGGTGATGAACTCGTCTCCAAATTGGCAGGTCAGACGGGAGGATCCATTATTTAGCCATCTCAAGCCATTTGTTACTGTTACACATATTGATATCATGATAGCTCCTTAACCCAGCAAGGAGGTGATTGGCCATCTCCATGGGGATTTACTTCACTGTATCCTAGTTACAGCTGCGACGGATACAGCTCTCCAGGGTGCATCACTTCCGATGATAAGCGCCCACTCAGCAAAATCATTGGCCTTTGGCCTTCTGTAGCCCTGGTGGCTTTTAGCTATCTGTGTCTATGGGAAGGCCACTGCTGCCACTGGGCTCCAAAAGGACTGCCCCAAACCTGGAGTCAGGTGACAAGGAATTATAGCCCTTCCATGGAGGAAGCACAGAGAAAATGGATGCATCAGCCTGTAAAGTCGAACAAAAACTCACCTCATTTCAGACATCTGTCACTTCCATCTTGGGACTTCTGCATAAACAGGAGGTGAAAACTTCATTTTGATGTGTGTATGCAGGGGGTTCAAAGGAGGATGCATTTTTTGCTGCCTTTGTGTATGTGCAAATGCAGTTACATCAGTGACTGTGCCCACAGCACTATGTGTATTATACCATACTTGTGTATTTCTAGAATGCACACAGGAAGTTTGTGCCTCCTGTATGTCAGCAAAAGATTTGTGCATGTGTGACTTTGAAGATGTGAGTTTGTGTCTGCAAAGAAGGGGATGTGTACATGTCTGGTTGTACTTGAGACATTTGTCAGTGACCTCAGTCAGTGTGTAGCAGGGGAAGTGGAGTAAGAGTGTCAGTGGGGAAGAGCACAATATGGGTGCAGCTGAGTTTGTGTATGAAGGTAACATGAAGGCATTAGCCATGGATGTGTATGCAGGATGTATTCTCAACTCCAGAGTGAGAATGTGCTTTTTTACAGGAGGAAAGATTTGTATGAACATGCTTCCTCCTGAGATACACAAGTGTACCAAATCCTACTTGACATCATCAGCTTCAGTCTAGCTTTTCTGTTTTATGTCCGTTTCTTGCCCTCAATTGAGATAAAGCCCAGAAACAGGTACAATCAGATGGCTCAGCAAAGAATGGCAAATTCACAGGTCTCTGGACAAGTTCAGGAACAGTGTTTGGGGAAATGAATAGCAGGCTCCAGAGACTGCTGGCCCCAAGCCACCACCCCTCATCCAATATATGGTGCCTACAGTAGGAAACAGATAAGGAGGAAGCATGTCTCAGAGCAGTTTCTGGTCCATATCAGCAGAGCGGTCTAGGATGAACAACACAGAGGGACTGAACTCCATTCTCCCTCTGTATGGTTCCTCCAGGCGGTGAATGAGGTGCACAAGACCCATAAAGTGAGACTATTAATGCACATACATACACGGAAATATGTGTTCCCTCACCTTCAGAAAGTCAAAGTTCTTGAGCATATGAGCAACCTTCTCAGCATTTCTGCCTTCATTGAGGAAATCCAGCTCCAAGGGCAGATTCTTCTTAGCTTCTTCCACCAGCCACATAAACTCAAAATCTGGAAAGATCTGCTTCACAACCAAGAGGAGAACCTGAGAACAAGGAAACACACAATCAGCTGCATCCTGGCTCCAAAGCCACACAGCTACACACAGTGCTGTTTTGATGGGATTGTTCCATGTAACTTACAGACAAAAAAACCCAACCTGCACCCCAAATACTTGTAGGGTTCCTGCAGTATCCTAACACAACACATGGTGTCATGCCTTTGTCGTGCAACACAAATTTTGGCTTGCCTTTCCACACAGGCACATCTAGGAGTTAAATGATGGCACAGACATCAAAGGGAGCCCAGCTGCCTGCTGCCTATAAGTAAGAGAACAAAGCCCTGGAGAAGGGACCACATGGCCAGATCTCACCAAGGGCATGGCCCAGGAGCGACTCTCTTCAAAGTCCTGTAATTCTACAAGTCACTGTTTGGCTTCATTCGAACAGCCCTCAGATAACGCAGAAGAGGAAGATCTAAAGTAAGACTTGTCACCTCTATGTTGCTTCTTCCACTGCCGAGCAAGAATTTTGCTAGCACAGAATATCCACTGGACAGTTCCGAGAAGACAGTGGAGTTTGGATACAGGTAGTACGCTACAGATCTTTAAAGGACACTGCTGGTGGGGGTGGGAGGGTGAGCTGCTCCTCAGCATCAGTCACAGCCATCCTCAGCAATGCTGAGGTGGTGTTTTCTAAGTATCATATATCCATCAGCTGGCATCCTTTTCTTCTTAAAGGGATTAGGTATTCAGTTGCACAGGGCCCAGCCAAAAAGTTCCTGTAAACATTTGCTTAAAGCAACATTTAAAGGGCAAGTGATGGGCAGTCCTTCCTGAAGAAAATCAAGATTATGCGATTGGATGGCATAATCAAAGCTGCACAGCAGCCAAGCATGCTTTCTGTTCAAATGAAGGGCCAATGTCTCAACCAGTGTCACAAATTTACACAAGCTGACAATTTGGACCACATCTTAAGGAAAATAATTTGTTTGGCTTTTTTTAATTACTTGAGTCATAAAACAAGAATAAAACATAAAAATGCAATCCACTTTGCTGTCTTTATCTTACTTGTTCTAAACATCCATCTGAAAATGAAAACAGACTTGTCAGTGTGTGTACCTGGACAGCTTCCCTTTCTAAATCTCCACCATTGAGGTGGGAATTCCTGCACTGCAGGAGGAACATTTAAAGCACACACAGAGAGCTGCTATCATTGAAATGTATGACAAAAAATAAATTTATGAACCATCACTTCTCCTGTTCAGCTGTGTGAAAATGTTTGTTCTCTACCCATCTCTACTTCTCTTACCTAAATGTCAGTTCCAAACTCAATGTTCCTTTAAAAATGTAATCACCAGGTTCCAGATACTATTGAATGATTTTTCTACTGTTATATCTAGAGGCATAAATCCTTTCAAATTTATGTCACCCAAATGAAATGTAACCAGTGATCTTCATGAACGTGTACATAAACTTTATAGGGGCTGCAGGATTATTTCATTGGTGCCTGATGTGAGAAAATTCATGCATTGTTTTTTGCTTTCTTTAAATGCTCTTTTGAATCAATTTGCCAACTTGACCATTGGCGGGGACATACTTAACAAGTATTTGGCCTGCCCCTTTTCTGACATCTGTCTAACATATTGTCTTGAAATAAGTATTGATATAAAAAGAGCAGTGAGGTGTATCTCTCTGGATTTATCAGATCCTGTACTGATTTTTAAAGAGTCAGCACTGATGCTATGAATTTAAGAATTTTCCATCTAGCTTTTCCCATTCAGATTCCTTTCCATCAGTCTCTAAATAAGACCATCTCCATATTTAAATTAATCTCCTATCTAGCTGCAATGTCTGTCTGATTCTTAAAGGACCAGCACCTCAGTGCACATAATCTGGCTTTGAGTGCAGCCTACACAAAAATAGTCCCACACAAGGATATGATGATGCATGTAAGCCAACACTCCACAAGAGACCCTTTAAAAACAAGACTGCGTGTCATGTTGTGAGCTACTTTCCCATAGCTGTGTGTACACAACAGATCTCGAGGATGACAAACTAGACTGTCTGTAGAGGAAGGACAATACTACATTGCCGAAAGGAAATACACTCTTTTAGTTTCAAGTTTCCCAGGAGGATTAGTCTAAAAACAGAAAAGACAGGAATCATTCTAAATTATTTGTTTAAATGTCTCTTACCAGTATAACCAGCAATCACAGCAACATAGTGTGAGGGGGGATTTTTTCTGTGATACCAACTGTTAAAAGGGCAAATGTCGCAAGGTGGACAATTGGTCTTGGCTCATTCATTCACAATCCTCTTATTGCCCTGGTCTCACAGAATTTCATTACCTTGCACATCCTTCTTCCTTGACTGCTTAGTTTCTGCCATCCCTTCCTGGGCAGGAGTGAAAGATGCCATAAGCCCCCTGAGAACTGCTGTGCACGTGATGATTCACAAAAGCAAACTCATGGGGCAGACCACTGCAGTCAGTCTTAGAGAGGACCTGAATCAAATCCAAATCTACAGCTGGACCCAAAGCCAGTTCAAACAGTTCTCTGCTCTCAAACCAGCACTGAAACAGACATATCCCATCTTACTGGGATATCTTTATTGAACCCCAAAATTTATTTCACTACAAGTTCAAAATAAATACTCAGCTGCAAACTGATGTGCTCCAGCTGGAACCAGCTGTTCTTCTTTGCAGACTAGCCAGGATTGCTCAAAGCAGGGGTTTTTAGCTGCCTAAAGAAGATTTAGTTATGTGCTCCTCTGAGAGGGTGCTGGCAGGATCTTTGATTCCTGATCTCCTGTGACGGAGAACTGTGTGTCACTGCATCAGCAGTACCCTCTAAACACTTATCAGACCCCCTCAGCTTAATCTTCCCCTCTTTAGTCCCACCGACATACCTGTCTGCCAATGGATGTGCACATTACTATACTATTACATACAGATACAAGCTTACTAGGAGAGCTAAAAGCTTTAGTGTTACCATTTACAGATCTAACCCTTCCCCCCTCTTCCGCCTCAGCCCTGTCTCCATTTCCTGTTCACTACTGTACCACTGGCATCTTTGACTACTGCAATGCAGTGCAGTGCCACAGCTTTTCTCCAGCTCCTCCCTTCAATGGGCTAGGCTTAGAAGTTTGGGAGAAGCTACAGCATTGCACTGGGAACATGAGTGGTACCCACCATTCAGGAGAGGAACAGGAGACAGGCATTGAAACTTTTTTCCTAGTTGAATCCCTCATTTGTGTGTCTGCCCCTATTAGGTGACCCTCTCCATATTTCCGTGTTTTTGTTTCCAGCATGAATCAGCTCAGCATTAAGGAGCTGATCAAGAAACAGAACTGAATCACAGCAACCTCAGCCACTGTTGAATCCACACTGGAATTTAACTGAAAAAAACATGCTAATCATGGAGAATGATTTTTCCTTGGCCACACAGTCCTGACTGCAAGGGGAACTGAGACCAGTTTAATCCACCAGTTAACGGGCACACAGGCTGAAGAGAGACTTCAGGACTCACTCTCTAGTTTTTAAATTTCATGTGGACTTACTCTGATGTCATTCATGTTTACCTGTCTTCTCCTTCTGCCCTCCTTCACTCTTACCCTCTTGTTCAGTCTCTCCATCCACACAATTACCCTTACTGCAAACCTCACCAACTTTCTGTGTTATTCCCATAAGACAGCATTTACCTCTGCGGAGGTTTCAAAACTACAGAATGGTGTTGTTATACCTGCTTACACCATGGGTGAATGTGGCCCCCACACGTTTCAATGGCAATTGCTCTGTAAGTCAAAGTCAACACGTAGTTTTACCTCCATGAGCAAAATATCCTTGGAGCTCTGAGCTTGGACCTTTGGGTGCTGGATTTTCACTGCCACCGTTCTCCCATCCTGCAGCACTGCCTTGTGCACCTGGGCTAGCGATGCTGCTCCCAAGGGAGTGTCCTCAAAACTTAGGAAGAGCTCTTTTATCTGCCGGGAGAAGAGAAAGAGGCATCAGCTTGGGGTGCCAGAGACTATCCTAAGGAAAGCCCTATCCACAGGCCAGAGACAGCATGTGCTGAAGCTGGGCAGGCTCGGCCCTTTCATCCTTCCTCTGTCCCCTGCCTTGTCACTGCTTGGCCTCCCAGTGAAGCTTGCCAAGCATGGAAGTGCCCTGGAGATACTCTGCTTATGGAAATCTGCGGCAGAACCCCAGCAGTGCATTTCATCTAGGACATGGAGCGGTCAGGTAGCATGTGAGGGACACCTCTCCAGGCTGATCTGAAAATGGGTTGGACAGCATCCTTGGCTGTTACTGGGTGCAGAAGCCAGCAGCTGTCCCTTTGCATGTAATTCTTTTGCAGATATTTAATACCACCCACCATCGCCCCCTGAAACCTGGCAACGCATATTCCCATGCATTACAGCAGCGTCAGCTAGCTTACGTGGCGAAAGCCAGCATGTGACTAGGAGTTGTGGTAAGGGCTGGATTCAGGGCAGGGGGACAAAAATTGCAGTTTGCACCTCTGAAGACTTGGCCTGAAAACATGTTTTATGTGATGGACTTTCTCACGCTTCCAATAAAAGTAACCAGTGCTCTCAGCTCAGAAAAAGCATCAGGTGGGGACAGCAAAGCACTATGCAGGCAGGAAAGGAAAGTATTAGCAGCTCTGGGTATGAAACTCAGGACTAGACTATAAGGAAATCTGCAGATGAAGAAGTAGATTCAGCAGGGGGATGTCCAGGAAGCAAAAACCTAGACAGACATGGGTGAGGCAATGGGAGATGGGCAAAGGCCCATCTGCCCTGCATAACACAGCACCCTGCTAGAGACCCTCAGTGCAGCACCAGGTAGCTCAGGCCCTGGAAACACTATTATCATGGTAGTGTGATTTCAGCCTGGCTGACTAGCCAGGCCCCTCCACACAATTAATTAGCTCAGAGGGAGTGCCAACATGGTTATGTGGCTTCAGGCATGGAGCTAGTTCACGTAATGCTAGTCGAGGGTTTCTGTCCTGCTCTGTAGAGCAAGGTGCAGACAAGCTCTGAGGTACCCAGAAGTCAGCAAAGGGAACCTGTCCCACCCTTCCCACAGGCTGGACTGATTTCGGGTGAGAAGTTGAGAAGCCTGTAATTTATGCAGTAACAAAAAAGAAAGAATGTCAGTGCATTTTTGTAATCTGCTTTTTAAAAGGTAATTAAAGATGGGAGCTGCAGCGAGCTAGTAATTAAATATGAATAAAGACCTTCTAAGCAAAGTCTTCATGCAAACCGTTAAACAAATATTCTTTTTGCTGACAAGGAAGAAATACTATACAAGGAGCAGCCTGTTCTCTCCTGCAGCTGCCAGGGAATGAGCCCCCTCCCACACCACCCTACCCCTTCTCTCCCAGCCCCTTCCACAGAAAACTATTGCTAGCAACAAACTGGAGCATTTGCAGCAATTAGATTCCAACAGAGACTCAGCTGCCTCCAGTAATTCACTAGGAAGGTGCATTCTATTTATTTATTTAATTCCCTTTGGTCCCGGAGGCAAAATCAATTAAGTAAAACAACTGCATTTAAAAACAACTAGTTATGTGTTTTTTAATTACAGCAGGTCCATAATTCAAACCTATTGACATTCGTGTCTCAAGAGAAAAAAGGTTTCTCTCTCTTCCCCCCCCGCCCTTTCTTTTCTCTCTCACTTCTGGATTTTGAGATTCTCGTTTCAGATTAGTATAAAGAAAGAAGCACCTACTGGATGACAGATGGCTCAGGGGATGTGTTCAAGACACAGGGACTTTTACCTTTATGTGAAGTTTGTCTATCAGCTGAAGAGAGGACCTGTTAAGGGGAAGAGACTTAAGGTAGCCAGGAGCATGTTGGGCTAAGAGATCCCGTAAGGAAGGAAAAAATGCAAACAGAGAGCTTGCCACGAGGTCGAGCTGGGGCTTTCTTCAACTCTCTCACTACCCTACAGCCTCATATTAAAGGGATGCACCCTTTACAGAGTAGCAGCCAATATTACTAGTCTAACTGTCATAAGGGTGGTAACATCCTCCAAAGGTTAAAGCACAGAATTAGGAGTTCACTCGTCTGAATCCAGAAAGGTACATTTATAGTAAGCCCACATACAAATTGGATAAAATTCCATCTGCTCTGGATTTCAAAAGCTCTTAATTGCCTACACTGCCAATCCAACCATTTTGACCAGCATTGAATGCATGCAGGGAAAAAAAAAAAAGCTGCACATATTCCCTCTGGCAGGAATAATATATACAATATTCTTGTGTGACTAAGTTTTCTAAGAAAACATCATTTGAAGAAAGCTGTCTCTAGGAGTTCTTTCGGGCAGAAGGATTTCATTTAAAAACTTGTTATTTAGGACATGAAAGCCAGGTTAGCAGTCATGTCCGTTAGAGCCAGCCCAGTGGCGGGGGAATTTGTGTGCACCCACAGGCTGCAGGCGAGGGCAGCAAGGTGAGGGACTGCAACAGGGCCAGAGAATTGATGGCTCCTCCAGGAGCAGAAGCATAGAGCATGCACATGGGGGAGGGAGCGGAACACAGCCGGGCCATTACAGGAGCAGGTGTGAGGCTGAGATAAAGCAGCAGCACAATTACCGCTGGGCTCCAGGACCCCCCACTTAGCAAATCACCCTCATTCATTGTGAAATTGTCCTTTCGCAGCTCGCTGGAGGCAGCTAGTGCCTCTGATGCAGGCTGTGTGTCCCAGACAGGCAAAAGCGAGCGAGAGGCTGTGTGACATGGAAGCAGAGAAGAGGCGAGCCCACACTGCCTACGGGAGAGCGGGGTCCTTCCCAAGGGAAGGCGGCTGCACCCATTTCATGCAGGCTGGGAGTTCTTGGAGCAGGCTGCAGGCTCTTACTGCTCACAAGCACCCAGCTAATAAGCACCCTTAACAAAAACTCTAACAATCATTTCCAGGATGGATAATTAGCAAGCAAAGGTCTGGGACAGTCTCAGAGCCCACCTGACATGGTACTTAAGGAACTCTCAAGCTTCTTTCAGGCCACAGCTGGTCTCAAAGGGCCTTATCAAACTGGCTGTTGCCATCTGTAATCCTGGCAGGAGATGAAACAAGCATAGTTTCCAGACAGGTTTAATAAAGGTTTAAAAGAGAGAAAAGGAACTTTAGGGCTGGTCTTTCAAAGGAGCAGGACAGCCAGCTGCAGGTTTACAGCTGTACAGGTGAGCAGTATCCCTGCATGCAGTGGTTTCCCTCACTAGCCTTCTGCATAGCCAGCTCCCCATCGGGCACACGCTCAACCAGCAAATGAATGTGTCACTGTACTTCACTGGCTGGAAACACAGCCCTGACTGTTTAATTCTAAAGAATGAAGCTCGTTTAATTTTAAGTATGCAAAATCTTTTCATGATTGTTGGTATTAGTACTCACACCTCAGGGAACTGATATGAAAGCTCTTACAGGATCTCTCTACTTAGACACTTATTAGTGTGTATTTGCGCTGAGGTTGCACCTAGAGACCGTCATTAAGCCCAGAGTGCCATTGTATGAGGTGCATAGCCACCGCGGGCCCTGCACAAATTCACGCTTTCCAGGAGTCCCCAGTTGTCACCTACAGGCCTCCTCACATGCTGAAGTGCCTTTCCAAAGCACACACTGCTCTGCCCGAGGTCTGTGGTGCACAGCAGCTGATGCCACAATGCTGAGCATGAGAATGCCTCAGTATTTTTTGTGAATCCTGTCCTTCAACACTTAGGAAGTTACTGAAGTCAGTTGGATTTAAGCTCCCAAATCCTGAATCCTTTCTGAAAGTATTGCCTTACACGACCTGCCCGGCATGTTCTGAGAAGTCTTTGACAGAGCTGGGATTTAACCCAGATATCCCAAGTTCCAGCCTGATGTCTTAATCTCCAAACCATAAACGTTAAATGTGCATGTCTTGCTAGCTAATTTCTTTTGAAATATACTGCCTCTTAATCCCAACCTTTTCATATCCATGTGCTGTAGCAAATGATCAAATATTACCACGTGTTTTCAATCTGCCCACTCCACAGAGAGGTATGTTCCCTTCCCTCTCCAGAAAGGCTGCTAATAAGGTATCCTGGAGCAGGAGCCTAAGTCATTCTTCCTGATCCAGCACTACATAACACCACCCCGAGTGGGATGTGGTGGCTCTGCTCTGCCATAGTGACCACAGCAGATGAACGATGGCCATGTGTCAGCAATCTGTTCAGGACAAATTTAGGGTGCAGTGGGATGCAGGATCACTAACAAAAGGTGTCTCAACAGCCCAGCCCTGATTAGCTGGCAGGCTGAACCCCTTCCAGCACGGTGCTCCAGACCCCTGTATGTGGTGCAGCCAGAATGAGGCCACTATGGGGTCTAAGTAAGAATATTTTGCATTACAGGTCCTATGTAGGAGGTTTCCAGCAGAGTCCAGGACAGTTTTGAAAATTCTGGTTTTCCACAACCACTTACAAAGAACCTTTCCTCAAGTCTGCCAGAGCTGAACCAGTCCAGTACAGGTGGTGTCAGTGAGGAGACTTTCAAATGCTCAGCATTTCCCAGGGGAAGAGAGTCCTTCACCAAAGCATTTCAAAACTGCCTTCAAATATTTTCCAGGACTTCAAAGGACTCTTCAGCCTGGAAGGAGAGACAATGGGGAGGCAATGTCACAGAGCTCTATAAAATCACTTCTGTCACAGAGAACAGGATTGGGAATGCTCATTCACTCCATAGAAGAACTCGGGAGCAGCAAATTGTCGATTAGCGCAGCAGATTACCAGATGGCAGGATTAAAACAAGCAAAAAGTGTTTTTACCCCACATCAATTAAGCTGTGGAACTCATTGCCACAGGATGTTATGAATACCAGAAGTCCAGGTGGGTAGATAAGTCAATGAAGAAAAACCATCACAAGTTATTAAACACCAAGATACAATCTCTGGAGCAGGAAATCTCTAACCTTCAGATTACTGGCAGCTGGAAGATCATACCAGGTAAAGCTTAACTGTATGCCTGCCATGTTTTTTAGTCTTTGTCTCTTAGCCAACAGTGGCTACAGTTGGAGGCAGAGCGGTGGGCTTCAGCTTTTGGTCCGATCTGTACAGTCATCCTTATGTTCTTCAGAAGCTCTTCCCACCAGCCTGACCAATCTCGATGACAGCAGGATGGACAATGGAGAAATTGTTTCACCCGCTGCTAGCCTGGGACTCAGTTGCTGTTTGACATCCTAGAAAGTTACTGATAGACCCTGTAAGTTTCTGAGAGTGCAAAGGGTATGGGGGAACCACAGCTGGAAGTGGCCCAGTCTCCAGGGTAAACCCTGAGCTCTGGTAACAGTGCATCTTCATGAAATGTCTGTCATGTAACTTTAAGACAATAAAGTTGCTTCTGTCACCAAAAGTATGGTAAATAAACCAGAACTGAGTGTAAATACGCCCATGTCAGGGGACACCACCAGAGTCTGGCACATCTGGGGAACATGCAGCAGGAGCTGAGACCATCTCAGACAGAGGCCATCTCCAGACACTCACTTCACTGTGCTCCACAGCTTCACCAATCACAGCCACTCAAACTAATTCACAAAAAGGGGCCCAACAGGGATGATGTTCTTCTCTTATCACCAAAAAGCAATGCAAACTGAAACATTCAAAACCTCAACCATAATTTCACAGCAGATCTCCTCTTCTGATCACAGCATACTGTAATTGCTCCTGAGTCTTGCATTTTGTATTTGGACATAGCAATATAGGAGATGTCCTGCTTTTTCAGAAGGGGCTGACTAGGCAACACAGGATTAACTTGAACTTCTTGTCTTCAGGATACTCATCACAGGCCATGATACAACAGAGCTCCATTAACAACAGTAGTGTGTTGTGATGGCCAGGAGCACCTTGCAGTCTCCTAGCATTTTGATGCCATGCAGCAGCACAGGAAGATGCACATCGGGAAGTTGGTATAAATCCATTCAAGACAAAGTGGATCATACAGATAGGAGACAGGTCCATGGCAGAAGCTGACAGCAAGAAAGTGATTAAGGTAGGTAAATTTTGCACATCTTGTGCTGTGATTCTCCAAGCTGGAATTCCCTTGATGAGGTGACTCGATTCACCTGTTTTTTCCATTCCTGATAGAGACAGCACTGAACAGTCCCCTCTTGATCATGGGTCCATGGATGGCAATTTGCTAAAGTGAGCTCAGTCTGCAGGAGCTTTCTGAGATTTACACAGGGATCAGGGATCATGTTGTCTGCAGCCTCCCAGCTGAGACAGTGCAGGGCACTGTGATAATGGGATTCGTGAGCTTGCTGGAAAACAGACCAACGTAATACCACTCTGGGAAGAGAGCAGGTTTCCCAGGGAAGTTTTGGGGGCTGCAGTTGCCATCTTAATACTGCCTAGTACAATGTCCCCTCTATTTCATGTGGCAGAATAGCTGAAGAGTTACTCAGTTCTATGTCCGATACAGCATTTCTAAGGCTTGTGGCTCCCAGAACTTTTGGAATTCACTTTATTGACACTAAGACCCTATTGCTCTCAAAAGTCTGAATGCCTTTCCTGAACTAGGTTTAAGGGATGTGAACCTCATCCTAGGCTGATCATCTTTTCAAGAACATACACGTAACTGTCCATGGCACCAAGGACTCACTGATCCCTGCAAGTCTGCAAGACCAGAGTTCTAGGCATGAGAAAATGTTGCCTTGGAGTACAGCAATCTACTTCCCAGACAGCAAATGAGGGGTTTTTCCATTGTCCCAGCCTTTCTATCCCCTCTACGAAAACAAAATGTCACAGTGTTGCTCCAAGAATTATTAAGACAGCAAAAACTGAAAGATTAGATTTATCGCAGCAGACAGAGGATTATGAAGAATAATTCATCAAACGTCAGAACAAACAGCCGACAATTTATAGGCGACTTTGTTGAGTCGGTGAAATCTGATTGGGCTTCTCCCCACCTAATGAATGCCAAGCCTAATTGATGGTTCCTAAATGCATCTGTCAAGAACATGTATTTATTAACTCAATATTTTTAATAATATTGTAGATATATACAGAATAGTGGTTTTCTTCTGAATGGATTCCCTGGTGTTCATATTACATATACATGTAAGTGTGCACATATATAGAGGTATACACTGCATCCAAATGAATACAGGTAAAAGGTATGTGTGTATTCTGATGCACTGAAACAATTACATACGGCTTATTACACAAAATCCCTGCATCTTTCAGTGCACAGGATGGCAAAGCAATGTGGTCCATTTGAAGGGGAGATGTGTGTTAAAGTGCCTGCCTAGAATTCGGAAGAGCTCAGCTCTAACATTGGCTCTCCCTGATATCCCATGTGATGCTGGGCCACACCATGTCACAGAGCTCATGCATGGATGAGCAGAATTAGGGCTGTCCAGTCAGCTATAAATCTGCCCTGATCATGACCAATTTGTAACTTTAGTATCTTTTTAAAAACCTATCTGTATAATACATATACAGCAGTTATTACACACACAGCCACAGACATGTAACTTCACCTGCCAATGGTATACATTTGCTCCTGGCATGCCGATCACTGCTAACTTGGTTAATCACTGCTAACATTGCACCACAATAGCACAAAGCCAGGGCTGTCCGTCAACCATCAGCCTTTCTTCTGGGAAAGGGCTGTGAGCCAGTTAGGGTATGAAGTTCACCTTTTCCTGTTATTTCTACCTGGTACCACTTTGGTACTCTGGAGCCTACTACCAGCTATACCACTGAGAATCTTCTCTGGGATCCTACCAACAGCATTTCCCAGTCACAAAGCCATGAATGTTACAGAAAATGAACTCTGCTAAAGGAAGAGTCTTTGATCCCATCAACTGGAGACCAAAGTTGGCTCACTCATTCACTGCCTGATACCCAGGATCCTGGCTATTCCCTGTTCTGCTCACCTACCATCCTCTTTCTGTAGTCTCTTCTGGCTAGAAAAGCAGTGGGAAAGCCTACATGAAGCCACCCTTGCTTTCATCTCATCCATCCACTGAGCTGTACAGCAACAGTATCAGTCTACTTGCTATAGTACCTTTAATTGTTACACAGCCATACTTTGAGGAAAAGTGCCTTTTATTCCATCCCTGATGACTTCTGCTTAATAGTCTGTGCTCAGACACACACATGGTATCTTCATTTATTTTCCTGAGTAAAGTCAGATCCTTAAGACAAGGCAGAACTGTCTGAGAATATCACTCATCCTGGATCGAAACCAATCTCAGTGATGACAGCTACAACAGGCAGTAACAGCAAGAAGCAGACAGAGCTGATGTACGTCTCCTGAGACCCTACCTGTGAGGTGGACCTTATCTCCCATCTCTCCGAAAGGTGAGCCACTTACCCATGGCTCCCACAAACAAACAATATTCAGTCCAATAAAAGCAAGGATTGTCATGACCAGACTGGAACCTAACTGGCTCAGGAACATCCTCCTGACTGGCACAAAGAGATAAATGGTTTTCATCAATTAAGCTATTGGGTGTCCTACTACCTTGCAGAGACACAGGATGCTAAGATTATCAGACTAGCTCAGCACCCTAAGAGTCAATGCTTTCAACAGTTGGAGTTCTACACGTTTTCCATTAGCATCACCACAGCCTCTTCCATGCTTAGCTTCATTCAGCTGTTCTTTGTCCAGGTGCTGGTTTCACAAAGCACTCTGAAAGCAGAGAAACTGCACATTAGACTTCTGACATAAGGCAGATATCAAGCTGGATAGTAGGAAAGCAGAGTCCAGACATTACCTGCAGGGCTAGCACAACATCTTCGGTAGCACAAGCACATATGGCAAACCAGAGAGAGGAAACAGCAAAGCTGGGATGTCTCAGAACAAGCATCTAACCCATCCACCAGTGTGAACATTACTCCTGATCAAAGTACTCCATTTCAGACAATGCAGATAGCTTTCCCCCATGCCTGTAATCCCATGTTCAGAATTAAATTCCAAGAAGCTCTTTCCTTCCAAAATGTCCATTACCAAAGGAAAGATTTTGCTGTTGGAAGCTGCATCATAATTTTAAGCTGCAAGTCCAGTTCACTTCCCTATAGAGAAGCTGGAAGGTGGAAGAACCTTGCACCACTGAAATCAATGTTTTCCTCAGGATGCCCCTGAGTGTTAATAAAGTACCAGTCCCCCTAACCCTGACGTGGCCACTGGGAAAATGCTCATTTCCTGTTTTCAGATGCAGTTAATCAGCACAATGACCTGGCTTGTTCAGTATCCCACTTCTTTCCACCTCAGAATAACCATCTTGTGCAGCTCATCACCTTCCTGCTATCCTAAACCACTTCCACAACCTAGTCTGTCTGTGACTGGCCTCCAACAGCAGCCAGTGTTTCCTGATCCAGAGAGTCAAGCCAGAGTCCACCAGCAACTATGCTTGTGTGGAAAGAGAAGGTGGAAAACGATAATCTCTCAAAGTGCACACTAAATAGTGTCACTGTGCACTCTATTTTGCATGATATAAGCATCTTATAGTCTATGCAAAATGCACAGACCAAAGCAGAGTAAAGCTGAGGCATGTATATACATATATATTCCTGTTCACTTCCTTCCATTCCCTCATGCTGAAAAAGAAAGTAGCAACTCGTGAGTTGCTTATTCCCTCCAGTAGTGCAGGCTATGGGGCAGATGCTCCAGCCTGCCCTATGTTCCCTGCCCTCCCCTTGCACATACAAATGCTTCCCTTTATCTTAATTTGCTCTTTCATCTTGAGCTGTCTCCCACTTGAACAATGCTCATTAAATCCACTCTTTTCTCTCTTTTTGGAGAAATATTACTTCACCTGCACCTCTCCTGTCTGTGAGGATGGAGCCACACTTGTCAATCGTTCAGACAGATTGGAATCACAATCCTTCAAGAGCACACAACTTCTCCACTCCCAGCCATTTTTTGTGTTTTAATTGAAAGCACTCTCTCTCCTTCTTTCTCCCCTGCTAATAAAAGAGGCTCTAACTTGTTATACCGGTGTGCAGTAAGAGCAGAGCAGAAAACTCTCTGCTGCCAATAAACTTCCTTCTGCATCCCATCCGCCCAAAGGGACTCTTATTCCATGGTTCAGGAGGAGCAGTAGTGGCCCCTTTCTACCGAGACCTTTGAGGCTTACTGTGGTCTCTGCAGCTCTTCAGCTCCCAAGCCATAGAGCTGAAAGTGCTAACATAGCAGCAACATCCCTGTAGTTCCTAAGGAAGGGAGCAGTTTCCTCAGCCTTCTGCTCTTCTGACGGCTCTGTTAGCATGTCTGAGGAGCTTCCTTATCCCTTTCCCAGCTTTCTGGAGATGGTCCACAAAGCTCTGCCCACAGCGCCTACCCCCACCGCTGCATCTGGATAATAGCTCACATAAAATTCCTACCTCCTTTCTGGTGACTCGTAGTTCTTCCTCTGTACGCTAGATCAGCCTGCTTCTAGCCAAACTGCAATTTCAGCCTGTCTCTCCGACATCTTCTTTCAGATAGTCATCTCTCTGTTCACATTCAACAAAGCTAAAGCACAGTTCCTAATCTTCTCATTCAAACCATCCCTCCTGTCTCCTTTCTCATCACAATGGACAATGTCACCAACTTTCTGTCAAGCATGCCTGCAGCCTTGGCCTTGTCATCAACATTGACCTCCCTCCAGATCTCATTTCCAGGCCGGGTCTGAATCTAGTACCAGACATCGAGTACTAATGCTCACAAGTGACAGGTGACAACAATCCAACTGTTCTCCCCCTGTTCCCCAAAAAGTTCCCATTTCTCTTGAGCCACACACGTAATAAGACACATGGAGATCCCCGACATACCCAGAACCCCTTGGTCGAATTCCTGCAGACATATTCCCAAATGACATATTACTCCTACAGATGCCAGCAGCCTGCTGCAAAGACAGCATATTTAGAAAGAATCATCAAGTCACAGAACAGCCCAGGTTGGAACGGACGTCAAAAGATCACCTGGTCCAACCTTTCATGGGAAAGGGAGCCTAAATGAGATTATCACATCTTGAAAACCTCCAGTGATGGGGACTCTACCACGTCCCTGGGCAGGTTGTTCCCGTGATTGATAGTTCTCAATGTAAAAAATTTCTTTCTTATATCAAGATGAAAACTCTCCCAAAATGCCACAGAGAAGAAGAAATGCCACAGAGACGGGGCCAGTTGCCACATTAAGCATGAAGGTAAGATTTAAGAAAGTACCCAGAAGCAAATGAATTTCCAAGACCATTTTGACTCCAGGCATAAACACATCCCTGCCATGCACTGGTTGAAACCCGAGTAGGAAAGGGTCAATGGACCCACAACAAACAGGCTCCACTGTTAGTCACAGCCAGGCGGAGGGAGGCTCTGCCGAGGACTACAGAGATGCCCCAAGGGCCCTGTCAACAGTAAGCCTGCACAACAGCAGCAGTCCTCTGAGAAATAAACAGCTGCCAGAGCCTGAGGATATATAGGGACCTTCGGGAACACACATCACCTGTGCCTCGTCTCAAATGCCTCTGATTCAGCTTTGAAAGCCTGGGGGCTTTGAGAAGTGTATGAGAGAAGAAGGGGTGGGGGAGAAATGTCTATGGGCAGGTTATGTGACTATACAGAGAGTAGTGAGGGGATGTCTAGGGGTATATGTTTGGAAGAGATGGGCTACAAGCATCTGATCAGCAAGCAAAGCTGTGCCAGGGCTTGTGCAGAGAGTTAAGGAGGAGGCATGGGGCAGTGCATTTGTGTGCACAGCTTGTGTGGGGAATGGTAGGCAAAATCCTCCATCCACAGAGAGGCAAGTGAAGAACAGGGCTAGGACAGGTGTTTGTGTGTATGTGCAGAGGCAGGGTGTGCAGGGGTAGTAAGGGCTACGTTACAGGGTACATATCTGGCAGGACAACACTGCATATATGTGAGTATATGCTACACTGACAGACCCTTCTACTCCAGCTTCTAAAATAGAGAGAGAGGCATACTCCCGTGAGTACTATGTGGAACACTTTTATGTGTCTCCTCAGAAAGGGATGAGGGAAAAGTGTTTCTAGGCCTGGGACAAAGAAGAGCAGGAATGACAGAAGCAGCATGGCACGATCCAGCAGCCTGTCACCAGGGTTGACAGAAGCACATTATAATGAAAACACTCAGAGGGCAAAGCCCAGTCCCAGACAGATTCTGCCCAGCTACGTCCCTTCCTCAGGCTTTGGTCGTAATTACATCAATGCAAGCGTGATAAAGTCTTATTGAAGCACAGCACCGCCCCAGAGTAATAGGACAGGAAAGTAGGAGCGAGGATCTGGGGTGGACATGGAAGTATATGTAGCCTGGCAGATGTGGGCAGCTCTGCCTGAATTGAATTCGTATCAAGAAAGGGATATAACGAGGTGACTACATTAGAACAAAGATGCTAAAAAAGTAGTAAGCCCTGCTGAAGATGTAAAGCTCATAAGCCAGTTACTGGTGCTGACTGTTGATGGGATACTGAAACAACTGCACACCTGGCAGGCCAGTCAATGCCAGAGGCACAGCTGTACAGCAGTCCACATCACAGAGAACAAGGTGCAGAGACTGAAGAGAAGTTGAGGTAGAATAACTTACAAAGAGATCTGGATGGAACCCTGGAGTTTGTATCCTTTGCAGCCTACACTAGAAAAAACGTACAGAGATCCAGAAAAGTTGTTTGAGAGAGACAATTGCACAGCAAATTAAATCCACAACTGACTCTGCCAACAGCATCACTGGCACCATGCTGGGGAAGGGGTTCCATGCATCCCCTAATGACCAGTCATACAAACCCTGGAGCCCACAGCTCTCTGCGCTGCTCCAGAGAGGAAAGTCCTATGCTAAGCCAGCCACATCATTTCCTGCTTCTTTCTTGTCAATCTCTCCTCTGAATATCAACCTCTCCTTTCTTCTCCTGCCCATATTTCCCCTACTTTTCATGTCTCTGCTCTGATCCACCTGCTTCTTCTACAGTTTATTTATTATATGTCTCTTCCTCCTCTTCCTCCCATGTTTCTTCCCTTGCCCCCAGATCTTCTTGTTGGGCTGCCAGGTCCCTGGTTCAGTGGTGTAACTCAGCTGACTTACTCTCGTTAAAGCAGTGTCTGCTCTCATGTAAATCACCCTCCAAACCCAGCCTGTGAAATGGGCTTGTTCACTAAACTCTATGAATAGGAAAGTAGGCACAGCTGGCCTATTCATAATCAACATAAAAAATAGATTAGCACTTTACAGATTAAACATTATCGTTTTAACAGTTAACATAAATCAACTACACTTACAGGTCTAGCATTGCTGCTGCCACTGCAGGGTAACAAGCATTGCAAAGGGAAGGGCTGCCAGTCTGGGGTGCAGTGGAAAAAGCTCGTTTGTCTTCCACCTTGAATGTAATTTCTCCTCTGGCACCCCCAGGGTGTGCTGCTAGAGGTTGTTACAAGGAGAAAAGTGGGCTAAGGAAACAAAGGTAGGGGGTTAATTTTGTTTAATTCATATGCAGCAATCCAACAACCCACTATTCTAGAGCCAGAATCCAATTGCCCTACTTCCCTCCCTAGGGCTGATGCAGCTCAAAAACAGATGGAGTAACAGTCAGCCCCTGGAATAGGAACAGGACACAGAGCCTCTAAATACTGACTGGTATCTAGCTCTGTTTCCTATAGTACAAAATCATTGGGCTCCTGTGGATGAGGTAAAGCAGTTTGGTGGATTCTATCTAATGTAAGCAGGGGCACGCGTCTCAAAAAACACCTCGTCATAACCTGGGGAGCCACCTCACCAAAGAATGTCTGAGGACTGAGATCCACTCCATCCATGGAGAGCAGAGCCAGGAGAGAGTAGCCCAGAGCCTGCTGCTGGTCAGGCTGCACCTCCTCCTTCACTGGGTACAGGACACTACGTCACTGGAGAAGCTCAACCCAACACACTGTATCAGTGTGCTATGTGTAGTCAATGGAGACATAAGGCCCACAGAACTAGTACAGTCCATACCCTTCCCTTCCTCCCTGCTCGCTCCCTGAGAACCACCCAGTGTCTCAAATGTTTAGCTTGGAGCAGCTAACCTGTAATTCCTGAGCTGGTCCTGATGATTGCAAGGGATTGACAAAGGCCTTTGACAGGATATCCCATTAAGAACCAGCCTCACAGCTCTTTCAAACAAAAAGAAAAAAAAAATAAAAGAAGAGGAAGAGGTTAGGTTACGGTCCAAAGGACAAAAGACAGCCTGGGACAGGACGCATGGGCTTAGAGGTTTTCTGGGCAGCCAGGGCAAAGACACTAGCAGTTTACAAAGGACACGGCAGCAAAAGTTACATGGAGAGACTTCTTTAGTATAACCCTTCTTAACAAGCCCTGGTAATTTTCATTGCTCTAGCATCCTTCTAGCCTTTCTTGATAAATGGGAATAACCGTTAATAGAGCTGAACCAATCGGTCACATCCAATAAGATGTTTGGCAAAATTAGCTTTGTTCTCCACTCACAACTGATACCACCTCAGTTTCATTCATTATCTGAAATGAGCCAACTAATGTATATTTTCTACTAATCATTTGAAATTTGGGAGGGTTGGTGCTGAACAGCCTCTTCCAAGAACCTGCCAATTTGAGATGGAGTGGTTATGTGAGCTTCGTAAGGGAGAAACTCATGGATTTGCTTCAGCTGAGCTCTCCTGGCACAAGCAATAGGTCATGTGAGTTTATTGCTTCAGTTGTCACAGACAGCTTCACAGGTTTGGCTCTGAACCATGCATCCTGTAAAACCAAAGCACTGCAAAGCTTACAGAAAATAAGTGCAAAATGTGCTTAATGTTCACAAACATAACTTGATTTCCAAAAGGAACATGAGAAAACTTCCTCTCTCTCAGGCTGGCCTGCCTACTAGGGACTGACACACTTTGCTCACTAATGGTGGAAAGACCTTTGAGACCCCTGAGATCCCAATTTTTGCTTCAATTCTCAAAATACAAAAAGCATGTTTAGTGTGAGGCTTCCCATGAAGAGAATTTCCAATGTTCTCACCCACAGCAGCTTTTTCACAGGGAGGAAAACCTGCAGGCAGGGTTGAAGTGCTTTCTATAGCTCAGCATCCTTCCATGGAATCAGGAGCTGTCTCTCAGACAGATCCCAGAAGTGCCACAAAACAGAGCTTATTAGATCACTGTACATCTTAAAAATTCATAAAAATGCTACGTGTCTATTCTGTGTGTTAGGAAAATGCAGATATGTCAAGGTCAGGCCCTTGACATATTTTCTCTTATGTCATTTGTTTCATCTACAAATAACCTATTGCCAAAAGTCGCCAGACTCACTGCATCATGTTTTCATGTTCCCAATGGGTCAAGAGCCAAGTAACTGGGCAGATGTAAAATTCTGAAAGAAAATAGGAGATGCTAACCAGGCAGAATCAAGTAGGATATTAAAAGATCAGTGGGCAGGCAGATGATAGGATTCCCTGCTCCCTCAGAGAAAAATCAGGCATACTAAACCCAGCCTGTGTCTAGATCAGAGCACCAAGTAAGACTATTTCTGAGTGTATCAGCAGCAGGCTTTGAAACAGAAGCCAGTCCCTCCACATGGAAGCTCAGTGTTTCTGCCCCTGCCCAGATCCTGCTGTGTCATAAATGCATAGAGATTGCTGAGCAAATGAGACACACACCATGTTTGAAAAAAGAAAGTCTCCATATGCAAGAAGGCCACATAAGGACTACTAATCCCAGTCACAGGTAGCGATTTCCAGTGATTGTTTGGAACTGGAAGGGTTACCCATGTGCTGAGAGGTGGTTTCTGCCAATGGCTAGAGCACTGCTGTGCAGCACATCCACCACCTCAGCAGGACGTGGACACTGAACACAGCCCAACACAGCTGTGGTGTCTGTTGCCAGCCAAGATTTATTTGCATCAGAGCAACACTTCAGGTGTCATCAAAACTCTGAGAAAACCATACTGAAAAGAGCTTACCATCTGCACACAAGGCACTGTGAGCTAACAAATTCCATGCAGGTATGTCATACACTAACCCCCAGGCACCTAAAGAATTTGTAAATTAAAGAAAAAAATGTCACTAAGCCTGCAGATCAGAACTACTCCTTACCAGGCCATTCCCCATTGCATTTTCTGGTCTCAAATCTTTCACTTCCTTGCAGAAGACCCCCCAAAAAATCCTTCAGAAAATCCACTGTCCAACCTCCTGTATTGTAAATATTATTAACTTGAAGGAAGCCAAAGGAGATTATCCTCTAACCTATCCACAAAACCTTCCTTCTTTTAGGCAATGGGGCTTAGAGCACCCAGGAAGAGGCTGCCATGAGCAGGACTCAGCCAGATCCTCCCCCAGGAGCTGTGAGCAGAGAGAAAACCCACAGAAGCAGGGAGTACCCTGTCCCAAAGCTCCCCTGGCAATAAGGACACCAAGTTGTCCTTGGCATGACACTAAGGGTCAGTAACACTGGAGCTTGCAAATGGAGCAAGCAGGGACACAAGGAACAACCTGAGCCACACAAAGCTTCCTGTTTGCTTTCCCCATCTGCACTTGGCAGTGGAGCAGCGGTTCTGGGCAGCTACTGCCTGGACAAGGGCTCAGTGTAGAGGCAGCCACACTGAGATCTGCCAGCAACGGGGACCTCTTACAGGGCAGGGAGAGCACGGCAGAGGCTGCAGCAGCAGCAGGATCTGCACAGGCAGCCGCTCCTGCCTTTCAGTTGAGTAATGTGGGCCCATTTGTTCTGGGTGACATTAATGCTATTCGCCATCCATCTCAGACTCTTTAAATTACCTTTTTATGGCCAAAATCCTTTCCATAATTGATAAAAATCTCTTTTTTATATCCTGAGTTATTGAAAAAAATCTGAAGTTTTTTTATTCCTCATTATAGTTTTAATACAAATGTGTTTTTTATTGACGGCTGCTTGGAAGCCCTGACGGGCCTACTGAGAGAGGCTCAGAGGGGTGGGAGAAGGGCCAAATTCTCCCGTTCCACTTTCCAGCCCCTCACACTGTCAGAGTAATGGCCACCACAGCCCAGCCTCCACTATGGTGGGTAATGGAGAGTGGATAACGTCATGCAGGAAGAGGAGATTTCCTGTGATGGACATAACACCCATAGCAGGCAGAAGAGACTCTTGCTGACCTAAATCTAGTTTCCCTGTGTCTGTTAGGGATGTATGCAAGGGCCAACTTCACAGAGCACCCCAGCACAGCATTGCTGGAGTGGGATCCTTAAGGACAGAACGAGGGTCACAAGCTACAGGAGACCTGGGTGTTCAGCAGAGCCATTCAGCATCAGTCCCACAGCCCCAAGCAACCACGAGAGCGACCATGCACTGACTGTGCCGCACATCAGTGCTTTCGGGCAGAACACTTGACCACAAGGCTGTGCAACACCAGAGGAAGCAGGTACGTGTCCTGGCATCCTGGATGGGTTAGACAACACTGCCAGCCTGGGAAGAGGCTTCCTGGGTCCATAACAGGATCTGCAGCATCGTGAGCTGAAGACCTTGTGATCTAGCAGGGTAAATGAACCTTCTCTAGAGCAACGTATGGAGCCAGCTACAGAAAGTGGCTCATATTCCCTTGGGAACAACTTGGATGTTGTAGGACATGCAGCGTAATACCCAACAGCCTATTGAAGGCCTAGCTGCTCTCCCACAGGGCTGAGCACTGCTTCAATAGTTCTGCAAATCAGAAGTAAGCATATGTCTCACCAGAGCTTAAAATGCTAATCAACAGCTCCAGAAGGAAGGGAATCAGTCCATCCTTCTCCCTGTCACTGGCACAGCAAAGGCTGCCATGCTGTACCAAGAGTGTGTACAGAAACAGAGGTAAAAAGAGGAGTCTCTTCTATTCCCTCTGTCTTTTCTCAGACTCCAACAGTTCAAGGGCAGGGAAGTCTCTTGCTGTGGGAATTAGCACCTTGCTCCAGTCTCATTCTAAATCCTTCCCATGGCAGGTTCACATGGGCATACGATTTTTGTCCCTCCCTGTCAAATGGCCATGTGGCATTGCTGCGCATCGTTGCAGTGACCATGCTCCCAGGTGTATATGGGTACATTTCAACAGTGGACAAATAAAGCTCGTGTACCCAACCTAGAAAACACTTTGGGAACCTTGGGAGCAATTTAAGGTAGAGGGACAAAGGGCAGCATCCTTCTTAGCCACAGTTTTGATGCAGGGACAATGACTTCTCAGATTAGGAATATCTGTTTCTTACCGCACAGCACTGGTGCTATGCCAGGTAAAAGGGTAGGAATCCAAGGACAGCAAAGCTCTTTAACAGAAGGCTGGGTCCCCCAAGCATCACTATCTGTAAAAATGCATCCTGCTTCACAAACCACAGCACAGGAGGTTCCTCTACCACACGTGTTTTGCTTACAAATCACAGTCAACTTGCTGACGTATCCTGCCCTGCTCAATCAGCAAGCTCCATTATTGTATGGCTGCAGGAGGCTTCTTGCAAATGGCAAAATAGTCCTTGAACAACAGGTAAAAGCTGCAATTAACTGTGGATGAAAACGATGGTCTCCTTGGAGGTGCTGGCTAATCAAGCAATTAGAAACTACTTCCCATTACCTGCACTCCCACAAAGCAGAGCTGGACTGACATCCTTCCAAATGACTGTCTTTCCATCAATTTAAGCCCTTTATAAAATTTGGCTTCAGCAGAGACAAGCCTTGACCTCTGGGCTCTCCCCAGACCTTTCTCCCAGCTTTGAACAAAGCAAGCACTGGAAGCAACACAATCAATCACTTGTGTGTTCTCCCTGTGGAGCCTGTTTTGCCTCTCAGCCTTCCTGCAGCGCAGCAAACTCACCAGCAATGGTGTAAGTGTGTGTGCAGATGTGGATACCTGGGGTCCAAGCAGAGAGCTGGTCAGGATTTCTTGGGATCCCTCACTTAACAGCATCTGAGACTGCTCAGCTTCAGCAATTTCCACTCATCTCTGTGACAGCTTCAACAACTGTTAGCAAAAGGCCAGAGATGTGAGGATAAATCAAGGGCCAAGGAGGAAGGAAAGACCCTCACTCCCACGGCAGGCGAGGCTGGCCCTGTGCCCTACACCAGCCCCTCACCCCCCAGGCAAAGACGCAGCCTGGACACAGAGCACTTGGGCAGCCGCGCAGCACAGGTGCACCACCAGCATGGGAAAGACCCTACCTGAGACGGTGCTGGCCTCATGGGAATGCTAACTTTATCCTTGCCCTAACTCCCAATGGCACAACCTCAGACCAGACATAGGAGTAGGGACCAGAGGACCAGCCTGATGGGAACCTGCCAGAAAGGAGCACTGGCGTATTTCTGAAGGGACAGTGGTGAGAGGGAATGTCTCCCACCAAGAAAAATTACCTCCAACATGAGTAAAAGCCTGGGTAGAGTATGGAGTACACAAACACACTGAGGGGGAGAATAAGGAGTCTTGGGGAAAAGGTCAGAAAGTTGATTACAAAATGCCAGTGAGTGAGGATGGGCTGGAAGCTGATGAGCAATGGGCTCAGGAAAGCGACATCTTGCTGTACGCAGGAGAGGGATTACAGTGGTGCTGAGTGGGTAGAGCTATGCTGTGGCCTACTGGGATGTGCAGATCAGATGGGTGACTGCAAACCAGGAGTTATTTTAGGACTACAAAGAGGTAAAAGAGTGTGTTGGCATAGATTGGAGTACACAGTGAAGTCAGGAGATGTCACAGTATCTAAACTCATTATCATTGCACAGCGGCAGAGAAGCGAGACCCACAGAGCCGTATTAGGGACTGCACCGGGCAGCACTGGAGCCAGACAACAGAAAGACACCAAGGATATTTGGAAGAGCAGGGTTGTAAAAGCTGCCAAGTCATTCTGCAGCCACTCAGTCCTATGAGGAGGGATGCTCTGGAATGGCCTTGATCAGAGCAGAGAGAAGCAGATTTATTTTTGAAAGGGGAGAGTTTCACAATAGTCCAGTCAGTCTTAGCAATGAGCAATAAGCTCCTCTGAGCACCTTGTCCATGGTAATCACACACAGGAAGACCTACAGGAAGCCTTTCTGACAGACACCAAAGGGCTGTCAGGTGGAACTGGCTTGGCCAAACTCAGAGATGCCCTGGGTTCTGCACCTCTGCTCTGGGACCAAACTGGCATCACATCCCCAGTATCCCTATATCCCACGGCCCCAAGCCAGTCTCTTTCAACAGACCTGCCAGAGGGAGGAAATGCCCCTAATCCTTTTGCTGGCGAAACATTTCTTCCATCACTTCTAGTTTCTAAGCACAATGATTTTGCGCTTTGAAGGTGCAGCCACTCCAAAAGATTCATCTTCCAGAGCCTCTCATCAGTCTTTCTCCCTAAATGTCTGGTGTCCAAATTTCACCAGAAGTTGCCTGGCTCTGCTTTTTATGCCTTGTTGAGTTAGAGAGCTTAGCTGAACCAGCTATCTTTCCCTGTGTCATTAATAGCCCTGCAAAGAAAATTACAATTGTGGGGTAGGGAACATACTCAGTTTGCATTCATTTTCCATGCCTGACACCTTTTCACTTTCAGAACCTTGTTCAAGCAGGGAAGATGAGAACAGAGGTAGGAGAGACTCTTTCATTTATATCTCATCACCCATTCTTATGCACACAGCTTTTCCTAACTGATCCAAGGAATCCATCCAGAACAAGCCTTACCTATGGTATCTCCACTGTCTTCCCAGAAGACTCCTACTCTATCTATCTTGCTACTCTACTCTACTCTACTCTACTCTACTCTACTCTACTCTATCTTGCTGGTGAGCATTTCCAGGAGTCATTGTAAAGATTTCTTTGTGCAGCCTCTCCTACTGCTACTACTCGTGTTGTCCTGAGAATCCCACCCCCACCCCAACCTCTTACGTACAACACTCAAGAATGATCACCTCCCACCACCACTCAGCCAAACCACTATGGCCAAGATTAGAAAGCCAGCCTCTGCTCACTACCGATTATTTTTATCCCAATGATCCCTGATAGGTACACAGATTCACCCTAGACTTAAAACAAGGTTTGACAGGGCAGCCCACTAGTCAGCATATATGATGCTTCTCCTTCTGTGTCAGATCAGCACACATGCCATTTGCCTTCAAATCAGTCCATTAGCTCACGCAGCAGAGCTACATGCTGCAGCTCCCAGTCTCCAGCCATGATGCTGGCCTAGAATGGGAGTTCCCCCATCAGCAGGGTGTCACACAAGTCTGCGTGGTGACAACAGAGCTGTGTCAAACTGCTGTAAACACACCTCACAAGCCCTCTTCCTTTGGTCAAAAATCAGTCCCATTGGCATGCTCTCCATTTACGTCAGTTTTCCCACAAAACTACTCCATTTGTCAAACATCCAAGCCTCTGCTAAGATTCTCAGGAGTAGGTCCCATCAGAAGACAGACTATTTCTAACTGACTGAAGATACAATGCTTCTATACATGAAATTGGCTTTTTTTGATCTTCATGCCCTTTTGCAAGCTCTTGCCTAATTTGTCAGCTTGTCACATTCCTCCCTAGGTATCTCTGTATTTCCAGTTGCTATTCCCCCCATTTGTTCTGCACTGATCCAAACTGTATGTAATTACTTCTTGCCTACACTTGAGATTCATCCGAGAAGCCTGCTCTTGTGCCTGATGGGGGAACTAGAAGTCTTACCACTGAATTCGAAAGCAGCAGGGTTAGGCCTAGGCCCCCTGGGAAGGTTCCCTCACTGTCATTTTCTCTTCTATTTGAATTCGTGTGGAAGTTCCCAGGTGTGTTGCTGGCCCCAAGGGGGAAGGTTTCAGCATCCCCCTTTGCACTCCCCTCTGCTCTGACACTCCACCTTGCCCTTCTGCCATCTATATTTCAGCTAAGTATATTGTATTTAAAATGTACTGAGGATGTAGCTACACTGGAATTAAATTTGTTCCTGAAGTAACCCTATTAAATCCTCTGGGCTCCAGCAAAGACAACTTTGGTGCATTTGGTACCCCAAATCCTTTTTGCTTTTAAATACCTTTATTTGGTACCTTGTAACTAATGGAAATGTGTATTTACCTCTGCTTTTAATACTGCCTAGTTTCACCAGCTCCTTTATTTTTTATACGTCATTCTCTTCATTTCTCTCTTTTATCATCGCTCTCTTTCTCTCATTAGCATTTCCTCTCTATCCTTTTCTTTGCATTTCTACCTTTTTTCCCCCCCTCTCTCTGTCTCTTTAAAATTAAATATTGCCCAGCACTGCCCATGTGGGTGAAGTGAATGCTAAGAGGGAAGGCTGCTGTGGAGACTGGATTCAAGCTGCGTCACTGGTAATCAATGAGGCATGGAGGGCTCGTCTAGCTCCCAAAAAGCTGAGAGAAACCAGGGCGTATCAGTGGCAGCTGAACATGCACTTGAGAGAAAAGAAGAGGGCCCACCTCCGAGCACCTGGCTCAGCCTGAGAGATGCCACACAAACTGAGCCAGGGCTGTGGTCATTTAATGGGGGCTAACTTCGGGGTGGCTTTCCGTGGCTTCTGCAGAGGGGAGATTGCCAGATGGAGGCCCATGGAGCAGCAGGGGTCTGCAGGGAGCAGCCAGCCTGCCCTGCTCCATCTATCCACTGAGCTATGAAACACAGCTGGTACCAGCCATGCTACAAGGATGCAGCGCTGAGAGAGGGAGCATCTTGCAGGTCAGGGGCTGACATTAACCCTGCCATTAAACTGCAGGGAAATATTAGTTGTCATTCCTGACTAGACAATACCTAGGCCCTGAAACTACACATAGGCAGACCCACCCCATCCAAATCTGCCCATAATATCCTCACTAGGTGCAAATACTTCACTTTACCCCATCATGTTACCCCCATACCTCCTCACCACACAGTCACACATCCCAGAACACCCAAAATACACATCCACACTGCTTCCATTCTTCAGCCTCCTGTCTTCCTCTCCCTCACACCCACTTTCTCTTCCATTGCCTTTGCACACTGTTGCCTCCTGCCTCCCTCTCACCACGTCAGTTGTGATCCTTGAAATGCCTGTCCTCAACCTGGGCTGGAGTGTGAGGGGACCTCTTCTTGTAAGGGGCAAGATGCAAAGTAGCAGAATGCCCTCTCTAAATACTGTAGTTACTTCCCTTATATCTAATGAACACCGGCATCCACCTCTGACCTCCGTGCTGCGGGCTGCTGAGGGTTAATGGTGACACAGACTCCTGGGCTACTGTATTACCTGACTGCAAGCACCAGAAGTGATTTATGCTATTATTTTCTTTGGGGGTTAATTAGGGGCTCGAGAAAGTAAAAGGCTGTCAGTGCTAGATGGAACTGGTCTAGTGCAGCCAGGGGAGAGCAGACGTCCCTCACAGAGCCCTGCTAATATATCTTTGTCCTGAACATCAATATATCCAGCTCCCACCCCTCAGTGTGGCAGACGGCCCTCCACCCTGACCTCCAGCAACCCTGTTAGTCTTGGCATAACCTCTGGGGTACGCTGCTCTGCTGAGCCCTGCCATTTCCACCTGGCAGCCCTCACACCCTTAATCCTCTGTTATCTTCTCCTTTCCTAAGCTTGCCAATAATGGCCATCAATGGACAGGGAAAATTCACATGGCATTCTCCCAGGGGCAAGGAGGAGCTATGTCCCCTTGGTATCTCTTGCAACTGAGAACCACCAGGGACCTCCTTGCTCCCATTTTCCTTCTTCTAGCTGCCCAGGGCTTGCTGAGGCCTCAGAAGCCAACACAGGCTATGGCTGCCCCTACCTCTTTGCCCAGATCCTCGCGGATGACTTGCTCAATCTCCTGCCTGGTGCTCTGCGGGGCCTGGCTGTGCAGCACTTTGAGGGTGCGGGTGTACTCCTCAGGCAGCAGGTAGTCAAGTGCTCCCAGGTGCTGTCCCACCTTGATGAAGGTGCCTCGGTTGGCGCAGCACAGCTCCCGGAGGCGCTCAGCAGAGCGCAGGTGCACCTGCGGAGAGACCAGAACATCAGCCAAGCCCTTTTGCTGTCTGTTACATGCGCATGCCCACATATGTACCTTTTATTTGTACAGTATTTAAACAGACCAGGGATCTCCTTTCTTGATTTTGGGCATCATCATCTAATGTGTCAGCTAAGTATTAGGACTCTGGCTTGATTTAGAGGAGCTGAACCAGACCAGGACAAGATGCTCCAGAGTATAAGGGGCTTTGACACTTGTTTGCACAGGCACCATGATCAGTGACAGCACATTAGTTTTTGGCTCTGTCCAGGGCTACATCCTTACACAGAATAAGATGTCAAGCCATAGGGCAGCACTGGTTTGTCACTGTGATCCACTACTATGACACACAGTTTGGGAACCCCTTGTCGAAAGACAAAAGTCAGGACCACAACCATGTATGTTAGACTCCTAGTGTGAGTGCAATGAATTAAAGTGAGAAGAAAAACACAGATAACATCCCAGAAACTTACAGGAACTTGGAAGAAGAGTCTGTTAAAAATCAAAACTACAGACGTCTATTTGGCAGTGAGGAGGACAGTACATAGGCAGTCCTTCATCGTCCTCAGCTCACTCTGACATACCACAAGGGGAAATTACATCCCTCCAGTCCAGGCAGGTCTTGGTCTTGGTGCTTACATTGCCAACAAAGTCTGCATTGACAGTGGTTTTAGAAACTAAGAATTAGAAGACTTGCCAGCTTTGCTCACATTGGCCAAAATGCAGCCACCAAATGACAAAACCCATCACCAACCACTTGCCTGGTCTGGATTTCAGCTCCTGAGGTTCATTATGCCTCTCAAGAACAGATCAGCCATCACATCCTTCAGTGACAATGATTATTCTGCCTTTATTACTCTCACTAGAAAAGCCTCCTGCCAAGGACACAGCTATACTCAATTTTTTTAATAAATTTCAGATAAGTTTACCCTGATACATTAATAAAATCTAAGCAAATCAATGACAAAAAATAACTCCGCACCCATCTCCTGTTAATGCCTGACACGTATCTGCATGGAGGCTCCTAATTCCTCTGGCTTCTGTGTCAGAAGTCATTGAAGGTCAAATCCTGTGTCTGCAGACCTCATCTGCCCAAGATCCTGAGGTGAGGGACTCCACCAAAAGCCTCAAAGTATGCGGCAGAAAGGAACACCACCATAAACGTGCATGAACACCACACACACACACACACACACCCCCCATTCAGTGGCTATCTTTGCCCTCTGTGCAAAGCAGTGCCGTGTCACATCACAGGACAGGGCGAGTGTCTCGCATTTGGGAAAGCGTCAGGGGACAGACTGGGTGCTGAGCTGCAAGTACACGAAACACAGGCTTATGGGAGTGTGAGGAGAAAGCCTAATGTGCAAGTCTCACACTTAGCGTGTGAGACTTGACAGCTTGATGCACACATGCACACACACACACGCGCACACACACTTTCCTAGGTGGGCGCTCACAGGCAAGTGTAACTTGCACTAGGAGAGTGAGTTTCCCCCAGCATATTGCCTGCTCAAAAGCACTCGCAAATACATAGGCAAAAAATAATATCCACAAGCATGCTGAAGTCTCCCACATTATTGTGCTGCATGTTACACACCAGCTTTAAAGCTCCTGCTGTAACAAGCAAGCCTCTGCCCTGGCTGTTTCCCTGCTCTCCTTCCTTGTGTGCGGCCGAGGCAAAAGCAGGCCAAAAGGGGACAAGGAAAGGAAGCTGTGAAAGAGGATGAGAGAGCAAGAAAAGCAGTGAGGGAGTAATGGGATGAAAAAGAAAGGCAGTGGGAGGGAGGGAGCCAGAGCAGCTGGGTAGTTTGTCACAGCACCGGGAGTGCAGCCCATTACAGGGAAACAGCTTTTATGCAGCTCCGATAATCGCCCTCTGCTCACTGCCTCCAGCCATGGAGGAAACCCCCTGCCAGCAGCGAAGGGAAAGGGGAGCAGTGGCTGGCCGGCCACCCTGCCCTGAGGCGTCAGGCAGCCACAGGCGGGAAACACTGGCAAGGCTCCTTGCAGATGTGCTCCAAAAACCCCAGCACTGAGCACAGGCCAGCACAGAGCCCTGCAACCTCCCACAGGCACAGCAGGAGCCCATCAAATGACTCCAGGTTGCGGCATGGCTCAGGGCAGAGCAGCAGCACCCCTGGGGCTGTAGCGTGGTGCTGGGCATGAGGCCAGGCAGCCAGCTGGGAGCAGAGGTGCTGGCTCCAGTGCACCTACCCGCCGCACATGGATCTCCAAGGGACACGGTAAAAACGGGATGGAAAACTCATGTAGCTGAAAATGCAACTGGTTGTAGACACGCTTGGATGCAGGGTGTATCTTCATGTCGGTCACTGCTGAGAAGGAGGCAGAAACAGCCCCTCTCTCCTCTAGCACAAGGAGAGAGGAAATTTTGGCCCTCCCAAACTTACCCACCCTGTAGAGAACCTGGCTGGCCTCATGGACACAGCAGTCCTGGCCAAGAGACATGAGAGCATCCTTACAGAGGGCTCCAGGAACAAAACAGAACAAAACCCCCATGCACAGCATCCTCCACCATGCTCTCACAACTGTCTTGGCTAAAACTCCTAAGAGACAGCTGCCCTGGCTGGCTGTCCAGACCAGGGAATGCCAGCTCCTGCCCCTGCTAGTGAGGCAGATGACGACCAGGCAACTTGTCTCAGAAGGAAATTTATCTGTAGCCCTACATTTTACAAAACTCCAGTCCGCATTAGAGGCAGAAGTACAGTGAGAATGAAGCAGGACTGTGAATGCAGCTTCCAAGGTCCCTTTTCTTATCAACCAGGTCAGGATTTTTAGCAGAAAAATGTTCATAATGCTATCTATTAATTGCCTGGATCTCCCCAAGCTAGGTCATGGTCCAGATGCAGCACTTGATTCTCCGATAGGTGACCTTCTCCTAATCACAGGCAAAGTAAGAGTGCCACATTCCTACTACTGTGTCCGATACTGTTGACCCACATTTCTGTCCTACGTTGAAGAAACTGCAGGGTAAATGGAAACCCCCAGCAAGGCTCAGAGCTTTTCTCCGAGAAATCTCACAAGATATTGCTCTTTGTTGCACAAGCAATACCTTGAAGATTCTTCTTATCAGGGAAAAGAGCTGGGAACAACAGCTAGTTAGACAGGGAGACGCTTGTATGCATCATGCCTAGGAGCACACTGCAGAGAAAGGAAGCATTTCATGTACCAGGGATTACCAAGAATAAGCCTCTCTCAAGAAGCACTTCAGATCACAAATGCTGTCCAAGTGTGTATATGGTTCCTTCCTCAGTCCACATGGGCATCTCCTTCTGTCTCAAACCCCTTCCCCAAATTTCAGCAGGACAAATTCTCCATTGGCCCACAGCATGGCTATCAGACTTGTAGTTTACCTAAGCCCTGGGTAGATTGGGATTAACACTCATTATTAAAATTGTTCCATATGGGCCATAATGGAAGTAATAACTGTCAGGTATGGAGAGGAGGCACCTCTGGGATGAAGCACATACTCAGCAAGCAGAGCTGCAAATGGACATTTTTTAATTTACCCTTGATGTTCAAGCAGACCTGTCTTATCAAGTAATTTTGATGCTTTTGAAGGAGCCTTTACTTACAGAGACCTTGGCAAAGAACTGCTCTTCAGAGCATCAGACGTGCAAGGTGTCACAAATTGGCAGATGCTAATCTGGTCTTAAAAATAAAGAAATTGATTTAGCAGAAAATAAATACCAAAGTTAAAATATACTGGTGAAAACTTGAGTATCTGGTATCTGGTGACAGACCTGGTGACAAAAGGGCTCAGAAAGGCCACTAAACACCGTAAGGTAAGTGGTGGAAGCCACTCATATGAAAAATCCTTCAGAAAAGTCATTCCAATCCTGACGGGCATACTCATAGCTGGCAAAACATAAAATGAGGATTAGGAATGCAGACAGAAAATTTGAAATGCAATTAGTCAAAGACATAACAAACAAGTCACCAGAAATTCCTGGTGATGAGTGCTGCCTCCAGGAACACTGCGAACACAGACATCTCACAAAGGATGTCAGGCTGGATTTTGCCCAGAGGACAGCGCTAGAAGGGCTGCTCCTCCTCTCACCTCCATAGCAGAAAGCACTCTTGTACAGGTGAGCAGGAACAGCTCCACGCCACGTGGTGCCCGCTCGCATCCCACCTACTCCCAACCTGAGCAAGGGAAAGGAGGCGCCTTCTCCTGCTGCAGGCAATTCCCTGCATGGGGCAGGATGCTGAGGAGAAGCCTGTCCATCACTGCTTACAATGGAGATACACTCTCCTAGACAATATTTCAAGAAAGATGTCTCCAGAAAATACCTTGAAAACTTCAATCATTTAAAAATTACAGATGAATTCAAAAAGTAGCTGAGATGCTAATAATCATAATAAAAGGGGGATCACATTAAAACAAGAGGACTGAAGGGGAGCAAATGTTGCCCTGTATTTAAGAAAAATCCAGAGTAATCTGGGAAATTATAGTCCTGCAAGCTTCTATTCTGTATCAACTAAATTAATTGAGACAATAATGATAGAGAGTACTAAAAATCATCTAGCTAAATGTGATATGACTGAAAAAAGCCAACGGGGATTTTGAGAAGAGGAAAAATCATTCTTTACTAGTCCACTAAAATACTCTGATGCAAGAATGCTCCTTTACATCACTTGCTCATTTTATCCCATTCCCAGCTCAGAATTCCCTCTTTGCAACACCAAGCCCAGCACTACAGACAGCAGCAGTGAGGAACTCTCTAGTTAGGACAAGGCTACAACATTTAGTGATGTTTTTACCACAGCTTGCTTTCAACCTGCTCTGAATTCTTTTAGACGAGGTAATGCTGCAGAAGTCCTGTCTACATTAGCACCTGCAATGTTGTTACTTCCAGTGAGGCTGAACTAGCACTGGAAACACTGAGAAATGTGATGAAAAGGGAAACAGGTACAGGTAGCACCCACAAGGCAGAAGGGTCTCTCTACTATAAATGGGTTGACCCACGTCATTGTCAAAAACAAGCAGGAGAGTGTCCCATTACACCCATTCTTACACCAAGGTTTAATTTCCCTGCTAGTGATCTGGCAAAGGAGAGAACAGTGCAGTGGCAAAACTTCCATGAGATGCAACGGAAATATTCACCACTGTGGAAAAATAAGCCCTGCCAAGTCCCTACCAAAGACAGGTGAACAATCAATAGACTGGCAGATCACCCTCAGCATAGATGGCTGCAAGGTTACACATATTGGAACATGCAATTTATCCTGCCCGCACACACTGATGGGCTCTAAATTAACTGTAACCACCCAACACTTGCATCACATTGTTGTGGATGGCTCAGTGAAGGCACCTGCTCAATGCACAGTTGGGGTCAGGAAAACCCAAACAAGCTGTTTGACTGGGTTAAGAAAGGAAAAGAGAAAAACATTAAAAATATCAAAATGCCACTGTATAAATTGAAAGCACAACCTCACCTTGGATTCTCGACATCCCACCACAAAAAGAGGTACAGAAGAAAAAGAAGAGACAGAGAAGGACAGGGAAAAATTATCATGGACTTGAAAAGAGTCTATAAAAAAAAGAGATCTGAAATGTTAGGGGACTGTTTAGATTAGAAACAGTTGATGCATAAGAGAGAAGAGTTATATGAAATAATAAAAAGAAAATCTCCCATTCCTATTTCCAGCTCTCACAAAACAGCAAATAATAGGGTATTCCACAAAGCAACCACCTTTTTTAAGGTTTTTTTACATCCCATTTCGCACAGTACAACATTAACCAGTGCCACTCACTGTCAGAGGATAGAGAAGCCAAGAGTTCAATGGAATTCAGAAAGGCTTTAGACATTTATGATAAAACAACCATACCTGATTTTATATGGAGCTTTTCATCTCTAAAAGTGCTTTTACAAAGCTCTTTACAAAACTCAGGATCACTATCCCCCATTTTACAGACTCAGAAGAACATTACGTGTAATAAAATGTCTAAAGGGCTTTAAACATTCTTGCTCAAGGCATCAAGACAAAAATTACCCTATTGATCAGCCATAGTGAGAAACAGAAAGAAAACAGGGTGCACTGATGCTCCCAGCATCATTAAAATCTTTAAAGAACCTATTTGGTGTATCCAGCTCCCACATTCCGGTTAAATCGGTCACCCCTTCTGCTGAGGTTCAACCTGCTTCCAAGGATCTTCCATATTTACTAAATTACCTGCCACTGCAAGGACTTGGGACATTGGTGATGGATTCTTGCTTTCTTCCCGTGCCATAGCAGAATTGCTGCTTATGGTCTTTCATATTAAGCCTTTGGGATGCTGGGAAGTATCTTGTGGCACACAGTGTGTGGGAGCATCCCAGGCATATATGCTGTCAGCCATCCTGGATGAGACAGCTCTTCCAGGGATGCCTGCAGTAGCAGGAGACTGGACTGGAAGAGCCAGGCTGTCCCTTGGACTCCATACAGAGAGAAGAGAGGATGTCATCACACCTCTGTACTGGGTATCCCCAAAACACAGTAAGTCGGAGAGGGAGGAAAGACATGTCAGGGAAGATAGGAAAGGAATCTGGCCACAGTCTTTTTATCTTCTACCCCTGATAATAACAGGGCCATATGCACACGGCTGGTAAAACTACGGAACAACTTTAGATGACCCAGGACAGCACAAACCAGAAAGGAATGAAAGGATGTCCACCTCAATTTAACACAGTGAGAGACTGAAATCAAGTGCCATGCCAAAAGATCTGTGACAATGTTTAGGGAGGATACAGCTACTGGTGAAGTGAATAGGGTACTTGGGTGCTCTAAAAACAGCAATAGAAAACCTAGAACCCATTGCAATGACAGTGTAATTGCGTCCAAGGGGCTGTTACCTCCTCTTTTAACAAATCTGAATAAGCATACAGTTAATGTAAACTACTATAGCCTTCACTAACACTGTCAGCCTGGTAATCAAACTGACTGACATCAGGGGTGCTGCAAGGAGACACACAACTCTAAATGGAATTGTTATTGCCTCCTTTTTGTACTATCTTTTCTGCCTACCTTTTACAAAATCTCATTCCTATGCACACCAGATATTTCCCATTCAAATGCTTCCTTATACCAATACTAACTGATCATACTGCTAATCACAGACAGATCCACGTCTTTGGAATTGGAATAACTCCTGGTGCAATGTACCCCACTACCTAATAATTCATTATTTGTGTAAGTTATGTATAACATTCCTAAAGATTTATCTATGGGTCTCTGCCTGCCCATATGCAAGTAGGGCATTCCATATGTTCCCACTTAGGCAGGCACATTGTTACCTTTTCAGACCTATACTTTCTAGTTAGTTCCCCTTGGTGCAAACCCTGGTTAAAAAGGCATCCCCCTAATTCTTAGTTTTGACTTCCATAGCTCAAAATAGTCCGAGCAGATACCAAAATCCTTCAGAAATTATGGCACAACAGTAGATTGCCAGTGGGACAGCCAGGAAGCAAGAGAAAGCTTTATAGCTTGCAAAAGATAAAGGATGGAGATGATCCCCTACACTAAAGCGACAATTTTTTAGCTTCTCAGTTTCACAAACATGGGAACAAGGAGTCACACAACTAGCAGGAGGGCCAGTGAACTCTGTACAAATGGATATACACAGTGAGCCTGTGTCAGACAGCTGAAATCTGGTGTTGGTGCTGGGGCCTTGTATCACCAGTGCTAACGGCAGCTGAAATTAAAGCAAACATGTTTCATGATTTGTGCAAATCTTCCCTGGAGATCAGGAGGGACTTTTCAAACCTAGGCCAGCCCATTTCACACTGAACAGACATGCAAGCTCCCACCCTCCGAGCCATCAGGCCTCTGAATTTCCATGCACAAGTACACACAGACATTGACCTCCCACCTGCACTACACATACTCCCATGCTCTTCCCGCTAATACCCTGATTCACAACATGGTTCCTAACAATCCATACAGGTGACTAAGGGGTGGCCTAGCAACAAAACCCTAGTTTGAGATGCCACTCGATTCAGGAAACATTTATGCTGGGCTGAGGTCCGTCTCTTCAGGCAGTTACTTCCCAAGCTGCTCTGAGAGGAGGAAGCAGTGGTGCTCGACCGCAGCGTGGAACACCAGCAGTCACCTTGCTGAACCCTGCCCTTGCTGCCTGGTGCATGCACAAACAGCGCCAATAGCCTGCTCGTGTTCCATCTTCATTTCGCTCCAAGCTCGGTCATTTGTGCTCTGATTATCTCTCATTACTGACGACCTTGCTGTAATGAGTTTTAATCTGCCTCGTATTAATTAGAAACATTTTCATTAGCCAGCTCAATTTTAGGTAAATAGCTAATAGAAGCAACTGAGCTGCAATTAGTTATCTGTGGGGCAGTTCAGGAGAAAAATCAGAAGGGAGCAGCTGTTTCCCCTCTAGACACCTCTGTGATATAATGCACTATTCTGTCTAAGTCTCCTGAGCAGGGAGAACAAGGAGCACAGAGAAGGGATGGTCAGAGAGAAGGGGAAAATAACATGCTAAAATAACTGGGACATAGCACTTCTATGGCTATGGCATTACCTGCCTATTCTCTCCCACTAACAGTTCCAGATCAAACTGTTCAATATGGGAATCTGAGAGTCAAGCTGAGTCCTTTACACCTACAGATATCACCTCCAGTGAACAAGGTTCTGCTCTTGAAGCTGTTTTACCCTGAGGGGAGCCCTCTCCAGAAGGCAATACCTGTGAGTGCACAACAGGTCCTTCACACAGGCTCTTTTGGGGCATGTACACTTATGTGAACGGTACTTACACAAGGATAAGATCAGATCAGATTTGCATGAGAATGAAGGACCAGACCTATATATACACAGATGTATACTACTTGCAAAGTCAGCAGGTCCCCAAAAGTGCCCTCAGTGCCTTGTTGTCCTGATAGGGTTGGTATACAAAGAGATCTGTCCTGTGCTTTGTTGCAGAGCACCCATGGAGGATAGGAAGGCATTCAACAGCACGGCTGCAGAAGGCACAGAGACATTTACAGAAGCCGCAGTGAAATTAGGCACATGTCTCGATCCATTGATCACAGTGCCTGCAGCTCCTGTTACGGAGGCAGGTGAAATGATAATAAATTTGACATAGCATCTCTCAAAATCTTGCTAACAAAATTAATTCAGCTCAGCTTGGATCAGACCATGTGGGATGGCAGTGAAAGCAAGCTGAGGGCTGTAAAGACACCATCTTATATGACCTTGTGTTTAGCTGTGATGGGGGGCTCCCAGCCATCAGTCTTATTAAACCCTGTTTTATTTGCTATTTTCAGTTGCTATAAGGAACAAGATCAACTGAGATGTGTGTTACATTCAGAAGTGTTCCCTAAACAGGAGCTGCTGACACACCCTACAGAAACCGTAGACTATTGAATAAACAGCAAGAGATGATGTTGTGCAGCAAAAATGACCTGAAGGGAGAACACTCCCCAAACAGCTATGTCCACGTAAGGAGACCCTGGGAAGGCAGTAACATGGGAAGTGAGGGCTGGTCCTGGGCCGTGGGGAGGGTGGGGGAAAGAGCTCAAACAAGGCCACAGTAGGAATTAGTTGTCACTGAAGCTCATACAGTGATGGCTATGCATAGGGAGGCTTTGCATCGGGGAGAGGGGTGTAGAGATGGTCTCGTCACTTAAAAAAAGATCTGAAGTCCCAGATAGAGTAGAGAGAGCAAAACAAACAAGGAAAAGTACATCAGGAGCTACTGCAAGACAGATGAACCAGTATGGTATAAACGAGAAAGAGTTTCATGATTTGTCCTCAATAATAAAACCAGATGGTGCCAAGAAGGCTGACCTGGTAACATTTTCCAACTACTCAAGAGGTCAGACACTGTAAACGGGAAGGGAAACATACAGGGTGTTACTAAGGTTAATGAAGAGGTGGAAGATGAGATGAAATGAGTATCAAGGGAATCTGTTCAATGCTGAATATTCCTGGCCTTCAAAGCAAAGTGAAGGATCCTAGCAGCAGAGATGAGGATGGACATCTGATAGTCTTTTCCCTTAGTCCCCACACCACATCCTGCCATAAAATGGAGCTGGAAAAGCCATGGAGTCCACAGGAAGCACCGACAGACAGAAGATACACTGAAAGACACACTGAAAGGTGAGGTTTTTCAGGATGCATGGCCCAAGCACAGAAGGAAAAATGGAGAAAGCTCAGCTAAGTCCCATCTAGTTCAGCAGCTGAGGGTCAAGACGGGGTAGCTTCACACAGTCTACTCTCACAGTGTGGGTGTGCAGGGAAGAAGGAAGCACAGAGGCAGCTGTTGCAGCTAGAGGGAAGAAATCATCACATCCACTTTGTCAACGCCGAAGAATCTGGGCTGACATTTTTCTCTTCCCAACAGCTGAATCCCACCCTACCAGCTGCACGTCACAGCTGACCTCCAGTCAGGACCTATCTGAGTCAACGTCAGGCGATTAAACTGTGCAACAGCAGCTTCTCCCCCTTGTACATATGCAACTTCTCTCCTGGCAGGTCACTCCAACAGCCAGGGGAGCAGAGCAAGCAGGCTCCTCCTCTTACAGCCACACAGATGGGCACCAGCGTTTAGCTTGGTCACAGAACCCAGAAAGAAGGGATCCCACTGCAGCTTCTCTAGAGATCTCAATACATTCCCTTACCAAACTGACAGAGGCAGATTCCTTTCCCTTTCTTTAATCTGAGAAGCTCTGACCTTTAAAGTACAGACCTCTTCCCACAGGAACAGGATGCCTGAAGAGGAGAGAGACAGTAACACATGAAATACCTAGAAGTGTGATTAAATTGGATTGACGAGGAAGTCAGGAAAGATAACAACCATGGGATTACGCTGTCAATTCCAAAAAAATGCAGTGACTGTCATAGCACTGCATCCAACAGATAGAGAGTGGCTGCAGTGCCAGTAAGTCATCATCAACGGCAAAGTACAGTTCTACTCTAAAAAGTGCCTATGTTGAAAAAAAAAAAAAAAAAATAAGCCACGAAGAAATGTCCCCGTTACTCAGCAGGTCTGTTCCCTTCTGGGTATCAGGCAGAGTTGCTGACTTCAGTGAAATATATATATATATATATAAAAATTACTCCAGCTTTTTCAACCAGTTAACACCACACAGCTCCACACCAAGAAAGGCAGCTGGTGTCTATTAGCATCCCAGCAATGTCACCACTATGGGAGACTGAGCTGGTGTCTCTTCTGATTCATGCACAATCAATAGACTTGTTAAACTGCAATTAGAAGGTCAGATCCTTCCTTGCAGCCACTCCTTTGCTTTCTCACTGAAAACAATAGGTTTGTGCAGGTGCCAGTGGAAGCAGAATTTGGAAAAATGGGCTTATGTGGGTGCGAGTGAAGGTAGCATTTAGTCTACTGAATCCTTACGGCTGCTAGGAACACAAACAACAGAGAGAATCTATATTGGCTTTGAGGGTGCCACTTAAAAATAGCATGAGACAGCAGTTTAATAAAGTAAAACGTATGAATATTTGACATGGCACCACACTGAGATGAACAAAAGGAGAGCCCAGGTGAGGCCGCATGTTGGTTATTCATTATCCAGACTAGATTACTTTTGCTCCCACAATAAGAAGAAGGAATTACCCCCAGCAGTACCAGAGGCAATTGCCTTTATTGCAGCTGGTATCACAATGAACAATATTGTACGTGTCTCCCCTGCACTTGGCTGTGGCTCACCAAGGTTGTGAAGGGAATAAAACTGAGGTCGTCTTATATACAATTACATACTCAACATTTTGCCCTTTCCATTGCCAGTTGTTGAGTTTTCCCTCTCATCTAAGAAATTAATGAGCATCCACAAGGCAGGGATGCTGCATTTGTAAATGTCAAACATATTATAAGAACCTAGAGTAAAACAGTCAGTAAAGCTGTTGGATGTCTTGTCTCATTCTAATTTTAAGAAAACGGAGTGTCCCTCTACGTGCAGACTCACTGTCAGCCGTTATTTTATTTACAAGCAATTGGGTGCAACAGGAAAAATTATCAGTGCATGGGGAGTTGAGCCAAGAAGAAAGGGAGCAGAAAGCCTCCACCTCCAGGTTACCTATCCCATCCAGGATCAAAGTGACCAGTCAATAGTCTTTAAGAGTGGTTCAGCCTAGGAAATTATAAAATAGATACCTGCGCAGTTGCCTGTGGAGGAATACCCCTACCCTTATCCCCCACCCTTCCAGAGGAGCAACTACAAATAGCAGGAAATGGGCTTTATCAGGTAGAAATCTAGGGTGGATTTTTCCTTAATGTATGAGATGCTGATTACCACAGATCACCTATGCAAGTATCCCAAGGGGCAGGGTAAGGAAAGCCTGGTCCATCACTACCCAGTTACAACTTCTTTGTAGAAAAAACTGCAAATCGGGCAGTGTTTGCCACAATTTAAAAAAGAAAGCGCCATCTAGGAATCCAGAGGTTTCAGTTTGAATCTCATGTGAGCAAAAGTCAAGGTTCCTTTGTCAAAAGGGGGAGAATCTGGTGTAAGAGGCTAACACTGGACAAGAGAAAACAAAGATGACACTGCAGTGAAGATAATAGGCAAGAGACAATCTCCATCAACACGCTAGTCAAAGACAGCTGATTTCTAATGTTGACTAGAAGGTAAATAGTAAACTCAAGACAAAAGGCCTATCACAACGGCAATCAGTACAAAACCTGATGGAAAAATAATACAGACAAAGCTCCTCCAAAGAATCAGCCCTTGGTGGCAAAATACAATCACTGTGGATAGTCCAAAGACAAAATCTGCACGCCAAAAAGGACTGTAGAGAATTAGCACTACACAAGATGGATGTGAAGCAAAGCAATGAAAAGAAATCAAATGCTAGTAATCCAAAAGTAATGCTATCTATGACTTCTAGCCTCATATAATTATTTTATTAAAGCATTTGCATACTCCACACAGAGATAAAGAAATCCCATGAAGAAGGATGAAGTCACAGTGAAACAGGGAGCTGATGTCTGCAGGCAGAGAAGATGGAAAATGGGATAAACGTGGTCTTGGTTTGGTCTCTGGAAAAGAGTGGAGCTTCACTGTCCTCTCATTAAGATCATGGCTCGAAAGGGCACTGTGCGTTGATTACCACAGAGGATGTGTTCCTTTCCTGGCCAGGGACAGAGTGTACAAGCACTGGGCTGGAGGTGATGAACTCTGTTTAAACATCTGCCTGACAACTTGAGTGAGATTTCAAAGAAGGTAAAGCTGAGAATGTGAACAGGCCTCCTCCAGTAGGCTTATTTAAATCCAGATTATGTCTATTCTGGAGCCTAAAATAGACTCCTTTTTAATCATGGGCTCATCAGCACCTGGGATTCACTAGCATCCCATAGTAGCCAGTCAGCTATGAGACACATATCTAACTGCCTCTTTGAAAGCACAGTTACCAAGCCCACATAAATTGCTGTCCTGACTACACATAAGTTGGGTGAGCTTCTAAACACAGCCATGAGCAATCCAGGTATTTCAAACTCCTCCTCCCCCGGGCTTTGACAGAACACTTCCGTCACAGGGAGGCAGGGTGCCTCAATCACCTCCACTACAGGAAGGCAGCCATCTATGGGCCACATCACAACAGTCCCCAGAAAGCACCCCTCAAGAATAATTTGGGGCAGGTAGTCTGCAACTTCCAGGGGGACAAAGGCAGGCAGAACATCATTGGCCACTTGGAATTCAACCAGCACATCAGATCTGACCTCCCTGACACAGGGAACCCTTAGTGGCCATAAAGCAGTCTGGATAATGACTTTATGTCTTGTTCTAAAATCCATCAAATCCGCAAGTCCAGCATTCCTTACTTCCAAGCCTTCATGATACTGCTCAACCATGACCCAGACAGAAGACGTTGGTCCAATACCAACCATGAAGACCTCCCCTCCATATGCCAATGCCCAGACTCAAGCTCATTTTGGCACATGATATTGAGAAACCAAAAGCTCAGTAAAAGCAAGCTTGGAAACCCACTCTATACTCTAGTCCTAGTTTTGCAAATCCCCCATTTCCAACAAAATATGCGTTGGCTTACAGAGAAGCACATGTTTCTAGCAGTTATACGGGAGCTGTTAGTTTTTACTATTCAGTTGCCTGAAAGAAGAAAAAGAAATCTCCTCTGTTGGCCTATTAATCTGTCATAACAAGATTCTTCATAATTAATTTGTCCCTAAGAGTTGCCTTGTAACGGTAGCGAGAGAATATTTCAGGAATGGCAATTACCTCTGGTGTCAAAATGACGAGGAAAACAAATGTTCAACCATCAACAAAATGCAGTGCCTTTTCCACTCCCACCCGATGGTGGGTGACAGCACTGCACATCAGAACTACAGTGCAGTTAATTACTAGGCATGTTGCAATTGAGAATTCATTTCCCCTCTCAAGATGAAATTTGTTGAGCTATGCAGGTGGAAGGAGGGGCATCTGCCACTGGGATGGGGGCTGTATGGGGAAGTGCTCTTATCTATACATATCTTCTTCTTTAATTTACTACACATACGTCCAACAATTACAAGCAGTGAACACTTCTTAAAAATATTTAAAGGAACATTCCTTCATTAGCTACACATACGTCCCACCATTTCAAAGATTTTGCAAAAAGACAGAGCTTGACTTCTTCGTTGTTGCTTGCTTTAAACTTAGTATCTTTCAAATTAAAACCACATGCCTGCATTAGTCTTTCGATACTAATACGAAATATAATGGGTTTCTAGGCTGTTTGTAAATAGAAGAATTCCTTGGGCTGTGAGCTCATCGGATTTCAGCACGTTACAGAACCTGATATCTGACTGTTTCTGGAGTGAGATTTCCAGGAACGAAGCTAAGGCACGCACACTGTGGAGCTCGTCTCTCCAGGTGAGGGCCAAGCTCTGCCAGTGCTGGGAATCCTACTCCAGAAAGGGACTGGGAAGGGGAAACCTGCTGACTCAGCTGCCATTGACACAGGTGTGCAAAGCCACAGCCTGGAAGAGCAGTCCTGCCTGGGGCTGGCGATGAATGCACCCAGTGCCTGGGTCTCAATTTTCTCAGAAAACTAAGATTGTGGCAAATCTTTGCCACATGAGTTGCTAATGAATGTAAGACCTGGTAGGGTAAGTCTGTACCCAATCTGACAGCGGCATGGCCAGGGCCAGGGAGGTGGCAGCCAGGGCTAAGGCATCAGTGGGGAGAGGTAAGGGAAGAGCTAAGGGCACAGCTGGGGCAGGCTGCAGGAGAATCAGGAGGGCAGGAAGCTGATTCAGGCCTGGTACAGGATGGCAGCGCAAGTGAACAGAGAGGTCAGCTGTGCAGGGCTAGCGAGGGAAGCTGCATGCATTCAGATGGGGATATACCAGGAGAGGTGCATGCGTGAAGCTGCTTCTGCCTGCGTTTTGCTCAGTCCTGAGCCAGATTACCAAGCACTTGCTACCCTAAAATCAAAACATAGGTTTAAAAGAATCAAACATCACCCTCACTCCTGGTACTGACTCAATCCCTAGCCTGTGATCTCTGGGGCCAGTGGAGTTTCTCACTCCCCATCGCCCAGGAGCCATCCTTTCTTTCCAACAATGTTCCCCAGTCAAGGATCACCACTCCGTATATTGGCAGTGAATAATTCCCAATTCAGACTGCCACAGTAAAACCTCAGCTTACTGCAAGAAACAGAAGCAGGGAAGCTGTCCTGGAGAGGAAAAGGAGAGACAGAACAGGCGATACCAGAGCACTCCAGAGATGAAACAGCTCCTGCTGGGCTCTGGAAATGCCTAGCTGTGCTGCCTGACTGTGAACCCAAAGGAAAGGGCCCAAAGGAGGAAAGTGTATCTTCCCTACTTCTCTTCACACAACAGTCCTACGATAAACAAATGGGAGTGCAAAGCCTGCTGCCCTTCAGCAATCCTGCAAAAGCCAACTTGTGTTCAGTGCAACCCTACAATAACAAACAGGCTGCACAGTTAGAGTTCACAGGCAACTCAAAACAAGTACATTTTCAAACAGAGACTGCAGGGGCAGTAAAGACATTTTAGGAGCTAGGGGGTTTTTTTGAAAAGCAATTCTGCTAGTGACCTTTTCAGTGAATTTACCTCTAAATTCAGCAAAGCTGGCAAGACAGTAAATGGATCCAGGCTTGGCAGGAGACATTTCATAAAGCACTGTGCATGTGTGTATATGTGCAGGCTCACAGGCAGATTCATTGTTAAAGTGAAGCTAGGAACAGAGTGGAGGCTGTATAAAGATGACCCTTGTCACTATGTTTATCTGTTCCCTGTGGGCCCCTTCCAAGTCACATCAACTCAGTACACTGACAAAAACAAGTTGTTACTGGTGTCAGACCTGCCAAGATGATGCTGCTGCAGAGGAAGGAGCAGCAAGCTGCTCTGAATGGTGCACCATCAGCGGAATTTGCAGCCACTGAGACAGGACTCTCAAGTTAAAAAAACGAAAACAAACAAAAAAAAAGAAACCCCAAACTAATTCTATGGGACCAAAAGTAGGCTTAACTAAGCTAGCAGTGAATGTGATTACCATCTTGGATTCACTCCTCCAAAGCCATCTTTGAACTTTTGACTCTGTCTTGGAAGTGGCTATTTCAACAGAAGCACTCACACCCTGAACACACAGGCACACGTCTGCAGGCAGACAGATGTGCCTGTCCAGATGTACAAAAATGCAGACACTTGCTCACATCAGCAGATTTCTAGGCAGGTCACCTGAACACCCTAGTCAATAAAGTGAAGAGTAGCTTCCAAACCTGGTACTGAACTTTACATTTTGTTTCGTTCCTACACTAAATCAGCAACTGCTCCAACTCAAGAGAAACATAACTTCCTTTCTTCCTAGTCCCCAGGGCTTCCTCAGCCTGGCAGAGTCCTGTCTGGCCCTGGGGCACCGGATGGAGGAAGACAGCAGGGTTGCCTTCAGAGACACCCCTCCCTCAAGTATGTAAACAGGATGGTCCCCACATAGGTAAAAGTGTTTGCCTGGAACCCACTAAGACGCCTTCAATGTTGCCAAGAAGTCCGGAGAAGTGTTTGCAAGACACCACCCACCACAGCAATTCCCTCAACACTGACTTAACAGACTAAATGAAGACACTGGCTTGACAGGTAAGATAATCGTGTGCTACCCTCTAGCACATTCTTTTATCAGATATTCTTTGGGGAGAATGTGATAAGGTCACTGGTTTAGCAGAGCAAATCTACAGTATTCAGTCCTGCTCTGAAATTCCAGCCTGGCCTGATATGTGAAATATCCTTTGCACGCTACACCAGTCTTTTCACTCCTGTTTTTACATCTCTGTACTCTTAATTTGGGGTCCTTCAAGCTGGTGTTTCATTGCAAGCTCACTACAGTAACCTTAGAAAGGGGAACAGAATCCACAATATGGGTCCTGTTAAGGGCTCAAAGGACAAACAAAACTGAGAAACCCAGTTTGCCATTGCAAGTACTGATGTGTCTCTATCCCCAAATGAATCTTTTATGTATCTATTTTTTCCTAGTCTCAGATAAGATTATTTAAATTCTCATGCCAGCTGTCTTCCTATTTTTAAAATAGGTAAAGCACTGGCTACCTGTCAGCTCTACTGATTTTACAGGTGGTCTCCAACAACCAAGTCATATAAACTGGCCAGTAGTTCAAGGCTACACAGTCCTTCATTAAGAAACAGTCCTTCATTAAGAAAACATCCCTTCTTAGGGCCTGATCCAAAGTCAATGGGACCAGCCTTAAGTTACTTAGAGTGGCATCCTAAGCAATTTGTGCTTTTTGTTTCCTTCCTGCTTTACACAGGCCTTCAACCCTCTGAGAAATCCTATGTGCATATCTATTTGCACCACCCACATCTAGGGTGAAAATCTAGGCAAACAAATAAATCTCAACCATGAGCTCTTCAAAGAAGATACCATCTCTTGCCATATCTCTGGCCTTTGCACTGCCGAGTGTTCATTTCACATTGGGACTCAAGGCATAGTCCAAACACTACATAAAACAAGATTATTTCTTCACTTTCCATTTGCTCTTTTTATAGTGCTTCTCATGGTGCAGGCTCCTTGCAGCCTACATCCTTCAAGGGCTTCCTAATGGTTTCCTCACTGTACCGGCTGAGATGTTCTTCAGATATTCCTCTGACTATTATGTACCTCTTCAGCAGCTATAAGGAAGCAAAGTAATGAGGTCTTCAGGGATTCAAATGAAAAGGGATAGCCCCACCTGGAGGAGAGAAGGCTAAATGCTCCCAAGGCACACAGTTTCACTCCTGCTGGGGAGATGCAAGATGCAGGACCACTTAGGCAAGTGGTGTGCCTGACACCTCACACTCATGCTCTTGGAGTAAAGCACTTCAGGGACAAGGGTGCACAGCTAGGAAAAAAAAGTGCAATAAATGAGGCACTGCCTCTTTCCCCTCACTTCTCTCCTCCTTCCTCCTCCAAAAATGTCACAGTGAGATGGCCCATCTCTCTGAATAAACCACTGCAGAGGACTGAAGAACATCCTGTTTTATAAGCACACATCCCAAAAAAAATGGACCTTCCTAATGCTACAAAATTAAAACCTAGAGATGCTGTGGCCATAATGTTCAGCTGACACCACTCTAGAAAGCAGAAGGAGGAAAAGGAAGTGTCTTATAATTATAAGATTTATTTTATAGCTTGTTATGTGTTTTCAGCGCAAAGCTTTCATGCTTTATGTGTTGGCAAGAAGTTTGCTAGACAGCAGTGCTCAAATGTAGAGTCATCAAGCCACCAGCTGGCCCTGCTAGTAACTTTTTTAGACTGCATGAGCGTCGACCATGCCTTTTAGATGAAGCGATACCCTGGGGAGCACATAACAGGGCAACCTAAAACGATGAGCTCAGGGACTGTGGATGGGCTGTGAAGCTCTTCACCTCTATTACTGGTTCCCATTTAGCTTGGTGACAGAAAGTCACTGCCACCTAATGGCTATTCCGTGTCTCCTAGGGAAGTTCATTTGCTTCTTCTCGCTCCGGTTCACCACAGGTTGAAGCACAGGCAAAGACAGCCACCACCACACACACTGGCTGTGGTGTAGAACAGCCCACGGTCCCCATTCACAGTTGCCTTGTTGAAGGAATGCCATGGAGAGCTCCTGGGGATTTCTCTCTGCAGATGCAGTCCACCTCCATCACGAAGAAACTATTTTAGGACATAACTTCCTATTATTTAAGGCACACAGCGTTACTGAATCAAGAGGGAAGTCCAAAGACACAGGCTATTTTGTTGGTCTGAACTATCCAGAAACTGTCAGTTATTTTTTAAAAACACACGCACGCATACACTCACTCATTTTCTTTCCAGGATCCTTCAGTCAGACAACTTCACTATGAGAGCTTGTTTTGAAAACACCCACCCCACTATGAGAAGCAAACACAACAAATGCCAGGAATAGCCTCCAAGGAGCAAGAAATCGTATTCTGTATAATGATGGCACAAGGTTACGCCTTCCAAATATTTGCCCAGATACTGACAGCCCAATAACCAGGAGTTTGAATGAGAACATCCTCATTCTGCTCTCGAAAGGAGGAAAGTTAATTAACCTCCCCAAATGACTTTTCCCTGACAAAGTAATTCTGTAGCCAAGTTAATTCAAGAATGGATTCCCACTATCTCCCAAGACACCTTGACCACAGATCCCTTCTCTCCTTGCTAGCTCCTCTCCATCAAAAAAATACCTGTATCCACATTCACAGCAGTAATCTTTTGTCTTACATAGGAAAACAACAAAAAAATGCTCTGTTCAAGATTTTCAGCTGTGGCCACTAGTGCCGAAATCTGCAAGATGATCAACCCATTGCAATCCTCTTACTACACTGACAACAACTCAGAAGCCCATTGATGCCAGCCCTTAAACAAACTGCATGTTGTGAGATACCTCCCGACAGACAGCAGGATCAACAGAAATTGATGCCAGCATGTCCTGGTTTTGGCTGGGATATAGCCAAATATATATATATCCCTATATACAGCAATATAGGAAGTGTCACCCAAGACATCCAGGTGCTACGATGAGAGGCACACTCAAAATGTCACAGAGTAGGCTGACTTGAGACTGAGGAGACAAACACTCAAGGAGGCGGAAGAATGTCAGAGAAATGCAGCCCTCTACAGAATAAAATGGTTTGTTGAGAAAGCAATAGGTAAGGAAATGGCACTGTGCAGGCTGCCCTCCTTCCTCCTCTGACACAGTACAAGCAGGGGCAGAAACGGGAAGAAATGTCCAAGCTTACATGTGCAAAGATGGCCAGAATCATTTAATGAAATAGACATGAAGTAAAGAAAGCTCTTATCTCCCCTAATGCTCCTGACACTAGACCTACAGACATCCAATGTCTTGGGGCTAACCATGGCTACCACTGGCCTTGACATCAGTACACTGGCATTATCACCATATGCAGGATAAAGGCAGACACCCCAGGAAAGGATTCCTAAATCAGGAAAAAGATCAAGTTACCTATGTGGTCCAGCCACCAGTGGTGAGATGAAGCAACCACTGGGATGGACATAAAGCCTGACCTTAAGCAGGTTTATCCCTGCTACAGGCAAGGGCAGGAATGGAAAAGACAAGACATCTTTTCTCATGACTGCTGCTGAGGAGGTGCTGTGAGTGCCATCAGGAAGGTCGATTCTTGTATCTCCTAGCTGGTAGAACCAGAGAGAGGCAAGCCAACCCCAGGGACACACAGTGAATTTCCAGCTACTGCTTTCTGCCTCATGGAGAGTAGTAAATACACCCCTAATCTGCTGGCTATAAAAAGGTGCTGAGAACTGAGTGGCTGAGAGCATTAGCATCAAAAGCAGCCCATGAGAGACAGAAAAATGGAGTAAGATTTAAGAGAATTCTTTGGAGCTAAGTGGGAACCTGGCTAAAAGCCCCTGGGGAATCCATTTCCTTCTTAATCTGCTTTGCATTTAATTGTTTCCTAACAGCTATGTCCCTGTTTGGCCCCAACAGGCTCAGGGACTGGTGCTGCCACTGAGGCTTCCCATCTCTCATCTGAGGCCATGGGTAATTTAGAGGCTCCAGTTTAATGGCTGACTGGGAATCCATGGAGAACAAGTTAAGCATTATCATTTGCACTGGAATAGCACCCACCAGTATGCTGAATACCAGGAGGAGATGCACAGAAAAAAGTGGTTTTCTACTCCCAGCTGCAAGCCCGTCCCAGACACACATGCAGCTGCACCCCCTCACCAGAAACAGAGGCACAGCAGCTGCACCCAGACCTGCTGGCACTATCTGCGGTCCCAGGGTCACCAAATCCCTGCCTCACAGAATCTCTAAGCACAGCACCAAAAGTGAGGCTGGAAATCAGTAACCAATTCATGCACATACTTAAAAGAAAATTCCAAACTCTCAGCATATGAAGAGAAGGTTAAGCTGGCCTCACTCGAAGGACAGAAAGCCAAGAGAGTACAATGAATGGCTGAGAGCACCAGAGATCTATCCAGAACAGAGGCAAGTAGAAGCAACACCTGGATAAGTATCTTTCACACACAACACTTACCTGGGAGGGGCATGCACATCCTCTTGCCCCCATCCAGTGACTAACTTTTAGTACCAGCTCCAATGGGGGAACTTCTTAAAAGTTATTCTGAGCTAGTCTGAGACCAACAAAATCAGCTCCCACAGTGTTAAGAGCTGCAAGATGGTAAACACTTGGTTGCCATCCACTTAGAGCCGCACTGAGATAAAGGGTTTGGCATGCAATTGCCCAGGCCCAAAAATTCTCCCCTGCCAAGCTGATGCTTTGCTAGCACAAGCACTACAGGGATGTTGCTGAGGAACCCACAAGGGCTGTCACTGTCAGACTCAGTGGTGGCCCTCCATAACACTTGCCAACAGCAGGACAGGCCTCCACAGGCCAACGAGTTTTTGCTAACTCACACTATGCCTGCACCTACTTCCTCCTCTCTGTCTCCCAGCTCATTCCTCTTCATGCAGCCAAAGGCTAGTGCTGGCCATGCCACAGAGTCCTCTTGTGTCTTGCTGACATGCTGCGCTTGCCACTGGCTCTGCCACGCACAGAGGCTGACTCAGCTGGTCTTGGCTGCCAAGCAGGGAGAGCACAGCTCCGTGCAGCGCCAGCAAACAGGGCCCTTTCTGGCTGCCTGGGGCATGAATTGACAAACCATCAAAACCTGCATGACAGAGGTTACTGAAGCCATGAAGAGACACGGCAAAAGGTCAGGAATTTGCAAGGGCTGCTGCAAACTGCTGTCAAATGACAAGCTGTCCACAGCACTGGTAACTCCATAACTTGGGTGTCACTCAAGAAAGCTACAAGCAGCCCTTCTGCAAACCAGGTTTCAAAGGCATGGGGCAGAGACATGGGCAGATGGAAAGTGAAGCTCCAGACTCCAACACATCTGTCTCCAGTTTATGCCAGGGCATCAGTGCCACTCACCTGGGATGAGGAGCTACAGCAGAATGGTTTAGCATCTTTGGACAGGAGAGGATGAGAACAAGCCCAAGGAAGCCTCTCTGCAAACTATCCCAAATACTCTAAGACCATACTGATGATGATGTGCAGCACAGTTTGCCTCTGCTGTTACCAATTTGGTAGAAGGCATATTGAATTATTAAGCTGACAGCCTGATGGTTTGCTTTACAGCAATGGCTTTGGCAACACACCCGTGCCTTGCAGTTTCCGAGGAATGCAGTCCAGTGCTATCACCTACCTGTGATTTGAGGAAGTCATACTCCTCTGATCCGTATGGGACACTCCGAAGGGAGGTGAGGTAGTCATAGGTGATAACTGCTGTCTGCAAATGAAACCAGAAATGTTGAGCAAGCTCTGCAGTTATCTTGGATCACAACAACAAACCTTCTGTTAGGGAGAATGTATGTAGCTTAGGCTTCAGAGTTTTGGCTCCACAGTGGAGTTTACGGTAACAGACTCATAAGAAATTAAATGAAAAGATTTAAATTTCAATGAACGTTTATTGAAAGCAGTGCAGGGACCTCATTGACATATAGTTATTAAAAATAACCAACACTTGGCACTCCTATACTATCTTCCATTTGAGAAGCTCAAAGCATTTTCATAATCTCTGTACAGCACCTTGCACAGCAGACTCCCATTCTCTGTCAGCTTCCACAATAAGGTCTGATGCTAGTAATACAGGCCGTGAAGACCCTGTTTGTGCCCCACCAGTTATGCCATGCTTTATCTTCACACCTCCAACCTGCCTAACCACACTGGTGCACAGTGAGCTCAGTCTGGTAGATGGTTCAGCAGGGCACAGAGTGGCTGAAGACAAGCTCACCGATCCGCACAAGCAGTGGTACTTTTGGGGATATTCAACTGCACAAAGTACTAGAGAGCCGAAGGGTCAGATACCCAATTACAAAACAACAATATGGAGATCCAGCTAAAGCTTATTAGCTAGACATAGCCACAGACAATGCAGTTAGATTCCTAAGTGCCTTGATTTCTAAAAATGGATCTAGAGTATTTCACAATTTTATCCTACAACTAAAGTTCCTCTCTTTCCACAGTCAGCAAACATAACAGAAACATACAGGTCACATTCATAAAGTTTACCTGGGGGGGGAGAAGGGAATGTATACCTAGATGAACCGGTCCACTAACGTGTCATTTGAACTTGCCATAAAGAACCATTTCCATAACTCGGATCTAAAGTCAGATTTCCTCAGACCTCCCTACTAAAGGGGTAGCATCTCATTCTGGGACAGGATACTATCTCCCCCCCCCCTTTCACCACAAACGTGCCTAATAAGGGCATAAAGCACAGTCGATGTAATGTGAAAGCCAGGAAGGCAAGGGGATCAAATCTGATTTGAGACAAAGTTGCTGGAACTGACAATAGGGAAACAGTCAAAAGCTCAGAGATGCATTGAAGAGAGAATCAATCTGGGAATCAGTTACAGACAGACATACTCCTTCCTTGTGGAGGTTAGGTTCCTCACATTTCCTGTTTTCCAGATTGAAAATGGAGCTTTTCAGGCTCTCTTGCCCCTGGTGAACTCAGGAGCTGCACAGCTACGCAGAGTCACATTCAGAAGAAAAATTAAACACTAAATTAGTAGTATGATGATCCTGATAGGCAACTCTGACATTGCCAAATCCCTGCTAGTGTCTGAGACGTATTCCAGCTACAGCACAGAACGTTCCTTCCACATACCCAAAACAACTGGGATACCCTCAAAGAAATATGGCAAATGCACAACTGCTCTGCCAGGTTTCTGATTTTACCAGAACATAGAAACTGTCTGAAACATGATGCTGTCCGGGCCACTGACTTTGTTCTCATCCAAGACTAGTGCTGTCATTTATGTTACAGTGTGAGACTGAATCTCGGAGACATAAAAAGACCTACAAGATCAACCAGTCCCTTCCCTTACAAATGCCAAATCACTTCTTTAACTGATCTTGTATCCAGTCCAGTGTTAAATGTCCCAAAGACTTGGGCTTCCACTTTGTATCAATGAATTCTCAACACCTTACACTCTTCCACCATGCCTAAACTATCCTCAGATCTCACCAGGTCACAGCACAATGTTCCCTCTGAATAGTTGTCTACCCACACATAAGCAAGACCCAGTTCCCTAAACTGAGGCTCAAGAAGAAATTTTCTGCTAGTGCACTTCATCAAGTTTCTTAAGAAAGTCTGCAAAGGACAACTGAATCACTGTGCTTAAAATACAAGCAGACTCAAATCTTTCTAATCAAACTCAGATGAAATCTGTCCATAGTCCTGTAGTTCTAGGTCACGTTTCTTGACCTCCATGTGTTCTTTTCTCCAGGCTTTTGTTTTGTTTTGTTCACCACACCATAACTTGTCTTAAATTTTTGTGTCTGCTGCTGCTGAACTTGGCTCTTAAGGATTGCAACCTCTTAATTACAGCCTGCTTTTGCCTGGCTATGGTCCAATGATTGAATCAAGCATCCAGATAAGAAGCCTGGGCAGGGCTAGTTTGAAGCACAGATGCTTTAGGTCCATGTACATGCCACCAATATCCAAAGTCGCTTGTTTGCTACAGTCTCAGCTTTCACTTACAAAAAGAGTGAGCCCAAGAAGCTGAACTTCTTAGAAATGAACACGTCTAATTGCTCTATTGGCTTCACTCAGTCTATGGCTAAGGAATGAGAGCAGTCTGGGCTGCCAGTGCTCAGATGAGAGCTGACTTCTGCCTTTCCAACGAGGAGCAGACCCCAAGCTGGGAAGGCAGAGGTCACTGGTGCAGCAGGACTAAAGAAGCAACCTAACCATATGCAGTCCTATATAGTAGAGGGAACAGAGAATTCAGAGAGACAGAAAATGTGTGTTTGAAAAGTATACAGACACACAGATATAAACACATGCTGCCATCACCTACAGAACACAGAACATTGGCGGCATGTTTTTGGGGGTCACTGCTTGCAGCTATGGGTGCAGAACCTTCAAATGCATTTAAGACCAGGGCCAGTGAAGTGCTTTACAGCCCATGACTTGTGACTTCCCTGAAGGCAGAGAACGTGAAAGTCAAGCACGTCTTTAGATTCGCCAGCATCTAAAGCAGAGAAAATCACCTTTCCCCTACTTCCTATTAATCAGGAAAGTAATCTCTCACCGTCACTCAAAACACAGACCAACTGCACAGCTTCATCACTACACAGTTCTCACTTATTTTTGTCTTAAACAGAAGACAGCCACAAAAAACACTGGCTTCAAGTAAGATTGGGAAACACTGGTCAAGCAGGCAGAACTCAAGGGCAGATTGGAAAGCCCAGACAGCCTGTATCACAGATTCCTCTCCAGCCACAAGAAGCTGTGTTCCCTCTCCATGCCTCAGCTTCCTGTGCAGTAGAAGGGAGAGAGCTGCTCCCTGACACCAGGCAGCAATGCCTTAGTGTCAGGGACAGAGCACGAAGCTTAGCACTTATTAGCTAAGAAGGAAAGATTACAGTTTGTATTTCTGCCCTCACCCTTTCAAAATAAACACTCATTTTTCACAATAGTTCATGGTGCAGCTTGCATGTATAAACAGCATGGCACCTGAGCCAACCCACAGAGCTTGTTTCTTATTGCATCTGCCCTCAGGAGCTGACTCCCTGTAAAACTCATTAATGAAGTGCTTAAAAGTCATAGAATATGCAGACAGACAGCTGCTTACTACTGGGGGTCTGTAAATGATGGAGATCATGGCCTGAAGTGACAGATGTATAATGCAAGTGAGGTACAGGGGACTGATACCCCCTCCAGAGTCTCTGCTTTCCTTGTTCCTGGCTGCTCATGGATTCATCAGTGAATATCCTCAAGGAGAAGGCAGCCACCTGTTTGGCTGGCAGTCTCCATTCTCAGGTTTTCTGGAGCAGTGATCAACACAAGGGTGAAACAGCGGTGATGCTAGGCAGATGTAGCATTGATTTTACGAATCTGGAAACCAATCCAATCTCAGAAGTACATCATCTCCCATCCTCACTTCACCCTTGCTTTGAGAATGATCCTCAAAACACCTGCCCTCCTCTCCCCAAATCTCTCATACCAAGGGTCACAGGGCAATGGCTACTGTAGCATATCAATACAACAACCACAATACTTACAACAAAATGTTCCAATGTAAAAAATGGCATATGCAGACAAGATGGTTTGAACTAGGTCACTGTTAAAGGCAGCAGGATACCGTACCTGGGTGACTGACCTTGAAGGGTGGCTGATGAAGATGTGGGCCCAAAGTGAGCCCTTGCTCTGAAGGTCCCACCCTATCCAAGAAAGCAGAGACAGTTCTCTGCAGTATCAAACAGTATCTCTGTTTGTTTCTTCCAAAATGCGCAAACGACAGCTCTATTCCTTCTATGCTTTCACCTCTTTTCTCCCCAGTGTGTCAACAACTTGAAGAGCTCCCTATTGACCTTCTGACTCCCGGAGCCAGCTGCCAGTGGAAATGCAGAGAGGGAATGCAGGAAATCCCAAGTTCTTGTGAACCCCAATTCTCTTACCCACCTAGGAATCTTCCTGCACATTACTAGGATGAAACTTACTGTGGCAATGGCTCGGCCCACACGAACAACTCCAAAATCATTGGGATCCAGGAACTTGTTGCCATACAGATAGATGCCAGAAGTGGCTGCCACCAAGGAGGCAAGTTTCAAGACCCTTCGTGCCATGACTGATGAACCCTGCCAAGACACAAAACAGCAACTGTAACATCTGCGAAGGACATAGTGATCCAATGCCTACAGCCCCAAGGGACCTGACAATCCAAGTTTTAACTGCTCCTTTGCTAATGATACATTCCTAGCACTGTCCCCAGCCAAGAGCTCAAGCGATCACGCAGAAACCACACGCAAGCTCTGACTCCACTGCTATTTCTAACTCAAGTGTCTACAGGCCACAAACCCAGAAGTAACTCACTGTGCTAGACCTTGGGCACCCACAACAAAACATTTGTTCATGGTCGCAAAGACTTTACATGGAGAAACAACAGGTGGACAGAAACAAGGGAGCATGTGCTCACCAAAAGTCAATTCTGATCACAGCAATACGCCACCTCTTCACTGCAAATGTTTCGAAGATATCACAGCGTAGGCAGATTGCAAGGGGATAACGGAAGATATAAACAAGCAGGGTTTAAAAAGAGCTCTTGCAACACCAAGAGCACCCAAAACTTGTTGGAAACTCTGCCAGACTAGTTGTTAAAGTGCCTCACTGCTGATGAGTGGTGGGAGAAGAGGCGACGCATCCCTGGAGGCTGCATGCAATGCCAGCAGCCGCTGGCAGACAGCCGCATACAACGCAGGGGATGGGGACCTGATCAGAGTGACCAAGCGAGACTTGTTTTCTCATCAGCACCGTCCTGTTCAAGTGCCAGGCAGGGACTGCAGTGGCAGAACGGACATCTGCAAGGATCAACAGCCTAATTGTGGCTCTGTCACAGGCCCAGCACAGGCCTGGGGTGAGACACTTCTCTCCTTGCTCACTCTTTCTCTGAAAGACAAAGGTGGGGAACAAATGCATTTCCCACACTAAGCACTTTGCAGCACTGTATTCATTGCTTACAGTATATAAAGTAGTATAAACATGTAATTCATTACATGTGATATACATATGATGATTCTTTATGTCACTTTAGAGGATTCAGACCTGAAAAAAAAAATACAAAAGTGTATTTTTCTTCCCTTTCCCTGTGGCTGGTATTGGATAGAAAGTATGATTGACCATTCTTTCTGCTTACACCACGAATCAAGAGGCATGGTTCACCTACTCTGCAAGCACTCAAGAGCACCCTTGACAGAGCGCGGGCTTCTACCCCATCAAGAGGTAAAAGCATGTCCAAAGCATGTTGGGGCGTGTCCAAAGGGCAGCGAAGCTGGTGAAGGGTCTAGAGCACAAGTATTATGAGAAGCCGCTGAGGGAACTGGGGTTGTTTAGCCTGGAGAAAAGGAGGCTCAGGGGAGACCTTATTACTCTCTACAACTACCTGAAAGGAGGTTGTAGCGAGGTGGGTGTCGATCTCTTCTCACAAGTAACAAGCGATAGGACAAGAGGAAACGTCCTCAAGTTGCACCAGGGGAGGTTTAGATTGGATATTAGGAAAAATTTCTTCACCAAAAGGGTTGTCAAGCATTGGAACAGGCTGCCTGGGGAAGTGATTGAGTCACCATCCCTGGAGGTATTTAAAAGACCTGTAGACATGGTGCTTAGGGAGATGGTTTAGTGGTGGACTTGGCAGTGCTGGGTTAACGGTTGGACTTGATGATCTTAAAGGTCTTTTCCAACCTAAACGATTCTATGATTCTAAGATAGATTCCACTAATCCTCCGACTCTTAGACTTGATTGAGAAACTTTCCTACTTCTCTCTGTGAACCTTTAGCGGGGTCAGTCTAGCTCGTGCCTTTTCTCTTGGAAGCCGTGTAAACCAAAAAACACAGGCAGTGACACAGGTCAAGCCTTTCAAAGCAGTTCACAAGAACACAATCAGCGAAATAGGCTAATATAACACAAGAGACCTCTGTACATGAACCTTAGCTAAACTTTATTTCCTTTTATTTCCTTACAAGCCCTAGGTAACTTTGAGGTAGAAAAGCCGAGATGTATTCTGCCAGCGCCAGTCAGAGCTGCCTGCAGCACCCCAGCTCCTTCTCCTGTCAGTAGGCATAGCTGGCTGATCAGGACTCCTCTGAACCTACGATCAAACTCAAGACAAAATAAACCTGGCCCCTTCACTGCAGCCAAATGAATACGAACTTCCCCAAAAAAAAGCTGCCCTCCTCCCCCTGCCCCACTGAAATTCTAGAAATTTTGGGGCTTCGTCCGGGAGGACTGATCTCTTTTGTAGAGAAATCTCTTGTATCCTCTGTCACCTTCAAAAACCATTTTCTGCAAAGTGTTTTAATTAACCCATTTCTGCTCCTTGTACATTTTTGTATAATTTCATTTATTGGAAAGTGAAACATGCAAACAGTGACTTTTTTTTAACACAGAAAATATGCCTCTCTTTTTCATAATTTTTCCTTCACCTTCTTTATTACTAAAAGAACATTTGCTTGAAAGCAGGGTGCAAGTCCATCTGTTCTTGCATCTTATTCCTACCTGAAGCTATAATCTGCAGTTCATGACATCACATCTATTGCCATACCCGCCAGCTGTACATCACAAACAGAAGATGGGAACTTTAGGTAGCAAGTAAACAGGCAGAGGAGCTCTTCAGCAACAAAGTTCCTGCTTTCATGCTTAATGTGTTGTACCAATAAAAAGGGAAGAATTAAAACCCCTCCAGTATAAGGTACAGAAATTGAATTGTCAGAAATCAATTGTATTTCAAAGTTTTGCATAAGGTGTCGAGGAGCCTTTTCCATGTAAATGAGCCATTACAACACCCCTAGGGGCATCTCAAAGACCCCGTCAGCTGTGAAATACGCCTCACGATGTCACTGCCTCTCGTTATTAAGGCCTGCATCGATGAATCACCTCCCGCTCTTCTTTCACCTAGGTAAGCTGGCTTCTTTGACTTTCACACAACTTCACACACCTAAGGTGCCCTTTCCTTACAGCCGGGCGCCATGCCTCTCCGAATCCCACTCGGGGGAGCCGGGACGGACCGGAGGTTACCAGTGTTCTCCCAGAGCCCCGGAGGTGACTCCCTCGAGGCCCACCACCGCCACCTGCCCAGGCGGCAGCGCTGCGCGGGAGATCGCGCTCTCCCGAGGCCCAGGGAGCGGTCGGGGGCGCTGACCGCCCCCGAGGGCCGCCGCAAAGCCCCAACGGGGCCGATTCAGCCCCCCGAGCCCGCGTCCGCCGCCGTAGCAGCGGGGCCCGAGGTCTCCCCGTGAACGACGCGAGGGGCCGGCTCCGGCTGCTTTCGGTTCTCCTTCAGGCGTGCCGTGCCGTGCCGCGCCTCCCGGAGCAGCGCCCGCGCCCCCCCCCGCCGAGCCCTGCGGCAACCGGGCTTCCGCCCCCGGGGCCTGCAACCGCCGCCTGGGCCCGGGCCCCCCCCGCCCGGCGGCACCAGCCGGGGCGCGGAGGGGCCGAACCGGCCCGAAGCGCCCGAAGCCGCACCGGGGGAGTGGGAAGGCAGCGAGAGTGCGGGTCCCTCCCCGCCGGACCCTCCCCGGCCTCCAGCACCGCGTCGACCCCTCCCGCCGGCGCACGGAGCCGGCACTTACCGCCTCGCCGGCACCGCCGCACTTCAACTCCCGCGCGCCCAGCCGCCTGCTCCCCCTCCGCCTCGCACATGGTACGGTCCTGCCCCGCGCGGCATGCTGGGACATGTAGTCTCCGGCTGCGGCCGCTCGGAGCAGCGGGGGCGCGGCGGGACTGCGAGGGGCAGCCCCTGGGCGAGCCCACCGGGGAGCGGTGGGGGGGGCAGCCAGGCGGGTGCTGCGCACCGGCAGCCCCCGGGCTGCTCCAACGCCTCTGCCGCAGCTGCAGGGGTGCGTGCTGGTCCCCCTCGCAGTTACAAAAGAGGAGGTGGGCGGGCAGCACCCTCCAGTTCAGTGTACAACAGGGTAACACAATCTCCGCTTTATCAGTGGGGCTCCCAGCCTGGCACAGGTGCCCAGAAAAGCCATCTCCTGTGCTTCTGAAAAAAATCTCAGACTTTATGATATTTTAATTGGTTTTCAATGTTTGCTCACTGAAAGCCCTGCAGCAGGGACAAGATATGTATATATGTATGTGTATATACATATATATATCAGAAATCATGAGAGAGGGTAGAAATACCAAACTCGGATATCACGGCACTCCCTTTCTATACCTACGAGAGGTGCTGGAGGGGCACTGGTGCTTTTATCGACTAGAAATCAGAACTGCTCGTTAGTGAAGGGTGTGGGTTTGGCCAGGGCACTATGAACATTTTACCTTGTGAGTCTGGCTATTGCAACACATCAGGATTAGGTGTGAGCACACTCACCTACGCAGCCGTAGCCCGTGGGCTGGCAACACCGTGTCTGTTCCCGGTGCTAAGGGAGTGCTCTTACCAGACTGCTTCTGGCAACAGAGTTGAACACTTTTGTCCTGCTCCTGTTGAACACGAAACAATGCTGTCCATCATGTGGTCAGATCCTCAAGCAGCGTAAATTGATGGCATAAACTATGCAGCTATACTTAGCTTTTATAATTTGGTGAAATGCTCACATGGCTGCCTAAGACCAGCTTATATTTAAGGGTGTAATTCCAAAGGCCAAAGAGATATGTATCATAAATATCTCAGAAACTGCTGTTCTCTGTCCAAGAGAATGAACCAGTACAACAACTGTGTTCATCAAGAATAAAAGAGCTGTTGGCAACAAGGAAAATAATTGCAGAATGAAAAAAAAGCTTTCTCTGCAGCTAACCTTTAGCTCCTTACTATAAGAAATGAAAATGATAATAAATTTTATCATATTCAAGGTTCAATGCAAAACCAATCTCTTCACCAAAGTCTTCTTGCAATAAAGACTACAATAAAAGAGAGAAAGAACGAAGCAGAGAATGAAAAAATGTTGCTGAATCATCATAAATATTGTAAAAGATTCATATTCCCCAGAGCAAATACCTCGTTTGCTGGTCACCCCCTTGAAACTTAGCATTTCTGATTGAACTTTTCTCCTATTGTGAAAAGAAGGAAATTCAACGTTGTTTTCAAGTCAGTATCTTTCTGATAAAGAGAACCTGCAATTCAACAACACCAGGGAAGCCATAGTGGAAAATTGTAAGTATTTGGGACAGTTAAGGACACAGCTACCACAATTAGTCCTTAATATGTTAATAGGATGCCAGAGACCAAAACCAGAATGAGACCAAAAAGATCTTAATAATTCTTTGAGAGTTAAAGTTTCCAACAGGATTCAGGAAACACTGAAACAAATCCAGGAAAGCATCACCACAGTGTGTTTCCATTCATATTTGCAGGGATACAGTTGCACCCAAAAAGGTAGAGACAGGGCAAAAAGGGATCTAGAAACGCTCAGATTATGAAGCAAAAGGTCTCAGCTTCTAGAAGAAGGAGTAATAAACCAGGACATTGTGCTCAAGTAAAGATCCTGATGACCAGCCTCTCTTCCAGGATGACCAGGTTTTTCATCCAAGCCCCTGCAGAAAGTGCTGTAAAGGTAACCCGTCCACCTTCTCCCTGGCTGTGGGACAGTGGTATATTAATGGTTTTCCTAAAAGATCAAAATAATATTGGGAATATTTGCTGGGTACCCCTTTTGTTTCCAGCTGGCTTCATTTCAGTTTTGTTTTCCCAACTTGTCCCCTGCAGCAGACATTAACATAAATGCCTGCACAAGGTGGGCTTCCTGACAAAGCAGCTACAAGTTATGAAGGGCAGAGTTAAGGGTGATTACCCTGCCAGCACACTGAGGATACAGGGCCCACATGGCCAGTTGCTGCATCAGCCATATGATGGCAAAACTGGCTACAATCCCATAAGTTTCTTTCCCTTCTTGGACAGATGGGAGCTTTTGAACTGATGGGGTGCAGTGAAGCATCCCAGCTTAGTCTTGGACCATTAGAAATTGTGTAGGAAAGACTATTTGTTGGCAGGAAGCTTTACAGTTTAGAGGGTGATGTTAAAAGAGGAAGAAAATAAAAAGTGAGGGAGATGTGCACGTGATGTACTACTGAGAAAATGAGGGAGAAATGAGTGCAGGCTGAACATGAAGTAACCATGCTGAATCACAGAATAAAATAAGCTTAGAAATATGGGAAAAAGATCTACTCCTGTATCTACTACAGCCTGTGGAAGTTTTGGTATAGATTTTTGTGTTTGCAGATTCATGACCTCCATCGCTCAGGCTGATACTGGGCGTAATAGGGTACTCATTTAAAGCTACTGTGCTACCGCATACAAAAATCCAAAATAGAGACTGTAACCTCAGCACAACCACTGATTCCTGATCACAGCTCGCTGCTTCTACCCGGGATGCTTAAGGCTGCGGCCCAAGCTATCAACCCCCTGCTTTAACCGCTAGATCACACACATTGGCAAAGCTCCCAGAAAAGGGAGCGGGTCAGTATCCGAGTTTTGCTGGCCTCTCCTGGAAAAGCTATGGGAGGTTGCTTCAGATTAATTCTGTTCCTTGCAGCTTTCAGTTAAACAGGCTAATGCTGAGTCTGCTGCGGAGAGGGGAGAAGAAAAAGAGGCTTTTGTAGTATAACAATGCCGTGTGCCGATGTGCAGTGGGCAATTATGTAACCAACACTAAATCTTTCTATAATTAGAACAAGTACCTAGTTAGGCTGATCAGAGCTCTTTTGTGTGAGCCTGCACGGGGGTACACAAGAAAGAGCTTGGCTCAAAAGAAAGATGCTGGCTTGATTTCCCTTCCCCTTTCAACTGGTGAATAAATTAAATCTCAGATTACCCCAAATTGCTGTGAAAGATGAAAAGCGAAAAGCGTTTCTTCTTCATTCTTGTTGAAGACATTTGCATCCCAGGTGTGAATCTCATGAAATGCAGAAACAAACCCAAAGACTCAGGCCTCTCTGTCCCAAGCACTGGAGCGGGAAGAGCAGTCAGACTGCCTGAATAGAGGACAAAAGATCAGTACCAGCTCTTCCTACTGGGAATCAACCTCTTTTTTTAGATTCCCTTTGATGAAAACCATGGAAAGATACCTGGAAAGTCTCACTGATGCAAGACATCCTCATGTACAGGAGGAGGCATGGGAAGAGAGATCAAAACAGTCCCAGAAAGCAGGCAATCCTATGATTTTGTGGACCCAGAGAACTAGCTTAACAAGGAGACGTGAAAAGGTATGGAGAGAAATTGCTACCAGTGCAGCGGGAAGAACAGCTTGACCCAGCAGATCCTTCTTCAGTCTTCTGATCTGTCCTGCCATTCTGTGGATGGTCAGCAACAGAAATACTGGGGCAGATCCATCTTCTGGAGCTATAAACAAGTTCAGCTCTAAAAGTCACAGTAGCAATGCCAATTTATACAAGTTGAAGATCTGGCTAGTGGGATCTCTGCTAGAGATCTCTGTATTTTCTGATTCTTTTCTGGTTAGTTCAGGTCACCAGAAGAAGCATTACAAATACCTCTGTAAAAGGGTTGACAGATGTGCAGATCAACATGGAAGACAGGAAGCAAAACAACCTACGTGGAGCTAATTCCAGAAGATAGCTTAACATACTCCACAGGTCTCCTGCTAGGCCAAACCCACCTGCGTTCTTGGTCCAACTTAAAATGGGGATTGGCAGATTTTGTCTTTCTATCAGCAACGGAAAGCTCAGAGCTGACTCTGGGAGCCATCCAATTTTAGAATAGGATCATCTAATTATCATATTGTACAGAGCCAATATTTGGATAAGACAGCTCTCGAAAGAAACATGCCCATTGCCCCAGGTCAGTCAGTGCCTTCGAGTCAGTAGTGACCAATGTCTGAATGTGACAACAGAAAGTGATGTGGTGTTTGGAGAGCTGTGCTTTAGGTGAGCTGCAAAATCCACTTCTAACTAGTATTTTTTTCCTTCAAGGCCTTTGCCCAACCTTGTTGCCTAATATCAGCTTAGACAATCACATGCTACCTCCATACCGCTCTCTTATAATTTCCGTTGACAAAAAAATTCCCCTTCGTTTGCTAAAGCTGTTGGTGGCTAAAGGATACGCCACTTCTTCTTGCAGGTTGTTGGCAAGTGTCGGCGGGCCACCATGTCCTGTGTTAAAAGAAGATGTTTATCAGCCAGGTGTGGAATGCTTCCAGAACAACATTTGCAAAACACCCTGGAGTCTGGAAGGTGTTACAGAAGTACATGAGATGATTTTTGCCTATCTGAGAAAGTTTACTTTTCTACAAAGTATTACAAGTAATAGAAATTAAACCAGCCTCCCTTTCAGTCATTCCAGGTAATACAGACGTGGCTTGAAGAATTTAAAGATTTTTACAAGAACACTAATAGACCTTCTGATCTTTTCCCCCCAGGTATAATTATTCCTTCCGAATGCTGCCTGTAACCCCTAAGGGAATGTGAAATGCAGGGGTTGCTGATGTGGCTGAACCTTTCCATCTAGGTTAATCTCTTCTTTTTCACTGTTTAGCATCTTACCTGTGGCATAATATATCCCTTGAGTTAACAAGTGTCATTTATTTTGATCATTTTTATCCCACAATGTGCAGTGACTGTTAGGCATACAGATATCTGATATTAACAATAGCTTATTCCATTACTTTGTATTGTCATCTTCATTTGTTACAAGATATTTCATGAACCATTTAATTCTGCATTTGCAAATGTGAGAAGTGCTGAAGTAGATAAAAAAGGTGCAGAGGATTTAACAGCCTAAAACTACCCCAAAAGACTCCTTGGAATGCATCAGAAATATGTTCTCAAAACCAGTTGTGGTATTCGCAGCAAACTAAAAATGTGCCTGCTGGCAGCCATGCCAAGGATTAACTCCTCTGCAGGGCCTGAACTCCTTACTCACCAAACAGAGGATCATTTTGGTGTACTTGTGGAAAGTGATGTACATGGAGACCTGATAGCGTTACTGTCCAGAAATGTTAAGCAAAAAAGATCATGGTAAAAATAAAAAGGAACTTATCCTTCCTTCTTAGAGACAGATTTATATTTGGGGAAAATGTGTTTAAGGATCTCAGAACCATTCCTTGCCTAATGTTTCCTCTTATCAAAGCTCTGCCACAGCTGGCATCTTTGAACCATTACCAGGTCTGGTTCAGAAAAAGTCCAGATCTAGGAGATACATGAAGATGCACAGAGATGATCAATTCACAGAGCCAAAAGAGAATATTAACTTTTCTTGTCTGATGCTGTATATATTGTGGGACATTAAGTTTCACCTGACTATTCCTGTATGGGCCCAGGTTGCTCAGGCTTGTAATAATGAAAGCATCTCTTCCCAAGAGACTTCAGCTTTGATTAGAAGATAACAAGGGATGGAAAAGTGAGCACTCCCCACAGCTTTCCAAAGGTTAACCACTCTCATTGTTAAATATTTCTGCCTAATTTCTCATTTGAATTTCCTTAATTTCCACTTCCAGTCACTGGTTCTTGTTTTGCCTTCCTCTATGAGATTAGAGTACTTTCAAATCTTGTATTTCTAACTTGTACAGGTACACATACGTAACGATCAAATCTCTTCTCAGTCTTTTTATAATGAGAAAAACATGCTAAGTGTTTTAATTTGCTCACTCAGATCATTTCTCCTTGTAATGTAATTGACAATAAGTACAGATAAATGGAGTTTACCTCATTCACATCTGGCAATATAACATTTACCTCTTAAAAGTTCACCACAAAACAAGTTTACTTACTTTATTTCCCCTACACTTCCAATTAACACTACCTTTATATTATCTTTGTAGTCTTCTAACCCTCTTCAATCTTCCAGCATTGTTTTAAAAGCTTGGAACACCAGGGCAACGCAGAGTCCCTCTACAGTTCACCATGTCCCTACTTCTACATCCACGGGCTGCATGAGGCTTTTTGGTACTTCATAGCACAAGAATTTCATGCTAAGCTGCTTCCCTCTAATAACGCTCCTGGATCTCCACCCATGTAGCATACGTCTTCAGGTGTTGTACAGTGCTAATTCTTTAATTAAAATGTCACGACAAGCAGAAGACAGAAGTAATGGGAGGTGTACCAGGTCAGGTTCAAGGATGACTATGTGAATAATTTATTTCTTTGGTCTGGTGGCTAACCTAACACAAAAAATAGATTGTTTTCTCACTTCAAGAAGAAAATTGGAAGAAAAACCCACCACAAACAAACCAAAACACCATTCTACATGAGGAAAAAAAAGAAGCATTAGATCAGAAATTAAACACATTCTGGTTTAAAGAGTTTTCCCACTTTCAAAAAAAGTAAGTCCATTCAGCCTATACTTGGCCAACAAACATTGCTTTACACCAAAGTTCGAATGGTCCATTTTGAAAATGTTGAAAAAGATTCATACTTTCCAAACTTCCCACAGTTTTTGAGTTCAGAACTTCTAAATGATTTTTTTTTTTATCCCAGTAAACATTTTTGACCAGTTAAACCATCTATGTAAGCATTTTCTAGGTTTGATAGGTGACAGGTAATGCAGGGCAGAGACAAGAAGTTATTCACAGCTGGATTAGCAGCACGTGCCTAAAAGACTGTGATACGTTTAGAGAGCCATATGGTTTTGAACAAGCTTGTACAGCCCCTTTGTACCATATGGTCCCCTCTATCCAGTGCTAAGAGCCTTACATATTCACGAACTCAAAATTAGCCAACTCAGACATCAAAATTAAACCAAAAAGAAATTAAAAAGAAAGAGGTTCAAGGGGATGAAAATGAAGTATTAAAAAGAACCAGTGTTGCTTATAGCCAGCCAGCTGTAAACATCTGCAAGCACGAACAGCTCACTGTCTGCAAAGAGAAAGTGACTGCACAGTTCTAAGAACGAGCTGTGAGACTGAGGAAACCAAAGGAGCATCTCCCTAGTGTAGGAGCTGAAACATACTGCTCACCTACAATTTGACCTTCTAAACAACAAGTTTGTATTGTGGCTGTCATGTGAACTGTGTTGCTAAATAGCTCACAAAGTTGTATATTTACCATACAGCATTAAATAATGCATCACAGCAAAGGAAGAAGGAGAAACATCAAAGTAGGAGGGAGAAAAGATTATTTTTCAGCTGAGGCTAGTGTAACAGCTGGAGATAGAGACCACGGCAACTTCCGATGGCAAGAGGAAGCTCCTGAATCGGGAGGTAATATTGCCAGATGTGACCTCAGCAATTCTGTTGCTAAATGACTGACAGAAATGGGTAGGAGAGATGACGGATGAGTTTTGCTCAGGAAAATTATTGATAAACGATATATGTCGAAGTCTTGAATCTTTAGCTTTGTCTAAAGTGCTCATAAAAGGCCAGCTGTCTCGGAGAGAAGGGGAAGTATCTGTCATTCATAGAGGTGATGACAGAGCTGCTGTCACCACAATGCAAAGCCGAAGGCTGATTCCCACTGGAGACGACGAGAGTTTTGGCACAGAAGGACTGCAACAGGCCTGTCCTTACCCTCCTCCAAATCTCCCCCATCCTAGAAATTGTAGCAGATGAATTTAGTCTGCAGGACTAGGCTGTCCTGCAGATTAGAAGATGGTAAGAGACAAAATGATTAGAAGACTGCAAGACAGACATTTAGTCTGCCGTACAGTCTTCCTGCCTTATACAGTATGATTTTTTTATTTCTAATAAAAACTGTTTGTTTCTTACACATTCTACCCTTTTCTTCTCTAGCCAGCTTCTGTTTCTCTAGATGAACCATGCCTAGCACAACGGGACTCTTCTCCCTGTGGTTCACTAGATGCTAACGTAACGATAGCAGTTACTACTTAATAATTAAATTTCTTTTCTTATATATGGTGCCGTATACCACCACTTCAAAACGAATAGCAACTTATCCACGTAAAGCTCCACCTAGTTCTCACCACAATTCTCCGGGAAGTATTCTTCCTTATTCCAAATTTTAACTATACTCTAACGAGTGCATCTCTTGGCTTGATTTAAAAAAACTTCTGTGTAACATATGGATGCCCATTACACATATACAGTACAACTCTTGGCATTTAATACAGAATTTTTTATTTTAATACATTTTTACAGCACTTTCAATCTCTTCTTCCCTTCTCTCTCATGTCCCAATTCAGTGATATCTCTTCCCTTCTCTCTCATGTCCCAATTCAGTGATATCCAAGTAGCAGGTATCAGAATAAGAAATTTTATCCCAATCTATTTGCTCTCCATTTTCTGCTTTTTACTTGGACACTTTCAGCGGGATGAACCATAAAGTTACTGGACCTGTTGGAAACCATCTGAATAGACAGGATATTGTACTGAGCCTCCCCCTTTTTCTTCCAATTATGCCTCAGGGACCTGCGTGGCTCTTGCGTTCCTGGTGCAGCCTTGTTGGGATTGTGCCATTTCCGTTGGGGTCCACCTCCGCTGCCCGTTTGCCGAGGCCCGCAACGCCCGGGGAGGTATCCCAGCGGGACAGACACGCAATACGGGAGACACTGCGCATGTTGGCTGGGGGGTTCACCAGGCTGCGGCCGTCAGCCGGCAGATCTGGGGCCGGCGCCGCGGGCACCGCGCAGCCCGGGGGCGGCTGCCAGGCCCGGGGGTGACCGCGGCCTGCCGCAACCCACACCTCGCAGCGGCCTTCAGGCCAGCCCGCACGGACGGAGCTGTCCTCCACAGTCCTGGGCGCCCTGAGGCGGCCCTAAAGAAGGCAAATGCCCTAGGGGCCGCTCCGCCCGTCGGAAAGACCGCCCAGCCCTAAGGTGCAGCCGTTCCCTCACCGCCGCGGTCCGAGGCCCCGCCCCGGCGGCGGCGCCCCCGCAACGCCCCTCCGCGCCGCTGGGGCGGAAAAGCCGCATGTCCCAAGACGCGTTGCGGCCCGTGCACATGCGGGCGATCACGTTAAGTGTGACGTCACCCAGACTACAATTCCCAGGGAGACACTGCGTCGCGTGGCGCATGGGCAACTGCTGTCACCGCCCTTCCCCCTCCCTTCCCCCTCCCTTCCCCCGCGGCCTGGCTCCCGAGAAGGCGACGGAGGCGACAAGATGGCGCTCACCAGGTGGGTCTGGCTGGCTCCATCAGGCCCGGTTCGGGTGACTGCTCTCCCCAGCCTGCCTGCGGCTTCCCAGCCGCCGTGCGAGGCTCCGGCCGACGAGAGAGGCCGCGTTCGGGTGAGCGCGCTGCAGAGCCGCGGCCTCTCCCGGGCGGTGGGCCCGCCGGCCGGTGAGGAGGCCGGGCCGCGGCTGGGGGGAGGGTGGCGAGGGCCGAGTCGGAGCTGAGGGAGCTGCCCTGCCCTGCCCTGGCGGGAGGGGGTCTTTGCCACTGCCTCCAGTTCAGGGCTCTGCCTCCCTCGCGTGTTTTGTGCGGGAAGAAGGAGCTCCTCCGCCTCGGCTGGAGGTGATCGGACCCGTCCGGTTTTGTCGGGGTGTCTTTACGGTGAGCGAGGGCGAGACGTCTTTGTTACAAGCTGCTGCGTCTCTCGCAAGCCTCGGGAGTGCAGCTTCAGTGGTCTGCCCTGGAATGCCGACTTTCTCGGAGGTGGACGGTTCCTTAACGCGTAAAAGGGTCCCGTGGTCTGTACGAGCTGAAAAATGGGAAGTCAAGAAACTGTGTTTTCGACTAATTGGCTTTGGCCGGGAGGTATCTGGCGTTAAGGGGGGAGCTTGCTGACAGATCTTTTTGTGGGCGTTTGCCTTGAGAGGAAGGAAGGGGGAGTTGTTGGCACTAAGGGCGTATTTTCTTTTTCTGCTCCGTAGTGGTGGAAAGAATACATAGTGTCGTGTGACGTTCCTGTTGGAGAATGGGCATTGTCACACACTCCCGTTCAAACAAGATGCGAGTGGGGATGAATTTAGCATCAGATTTTATAGGGATCTTCCAGAATGCTGAGAGAGCACACATTGTTTTTTCCCCTATAATCTCAGAAGTTACTGCCATCTGGTTTATGAACACAATACTCAAATTTCATAAATTGTTTCACAGACTGTATGGAGTGATTGTAGAGAAAGTAATAATTTAGTAGTAGACTCAAGCATAGTTGAGTGTCACTGAGTGAAATTATCAGAATTAACTTTTTATGTCTCTTTCTTTCTATCTATGGATGTGCAGTTTTTTACCAGCTCCAACCCAGCTGTCTCAAGACCAGCTAGAACTAGAAGAAAGAGCAAGAGCTCAAAGATCTAGGCAGACTGCTCTAGTCTCATCACGAAGGGAACCTCCCCCATACGGTTACCGGAAAGGATGGATACCACGGGTGCTAGAGGTAGATATTTAAATTCGCACTATAGTACCGTGTCTGCTAATGGGAGGAAAAAAGTGTATTTTCTGGAGTAGAAATAAACTCTTGAGTATCTTGAGTGTAGCACAGAATTGTGCAAAGCCTTATCACGTGCAGAATTTCCATCCAGACTGTTGGATGTATTCTTGGGTTGGGGAAAATTGTTCCAATTCACCGGATTACTTAAAACATTTCATGGTAAACAGGATGTTATAAAGATTCTTCCCTTCAGAGACTGTTATATTGTAATATGGAAATAGGTCTATGGTCCTTTCAGCTTACAATCTGTGAAGGCAAGGATCCTCTGAGAAAGACATCTATAGTGTTCCTCTGTCATTATTTGTTAAACACATGTTCCAGATTATAGCTGGAATAAGTGAACATGTGTATATTGGAGAATACTCATGTATTCTGTTCTTAGTGTAACAAAAGATAGCTGCTAGTGGGGGAGAAAATTGTTAGAGTTGGAAGGAAACTTAAAAATTTGTCAGATACTCATTGTTTATGTATGTTACTGGCAAAAGGGTTCTGGACAATGTTGTGTGTATTTAGCTGTAAATCCTCGCCAGTTCAACGTAATTGCAACTGGAAATGTTAAAAGGTAGAAGGGAAAATACAGATGTATAGCTCTGATTACAAAATTGTGGCTCAGTGAGAAACTGGACTAAAACAAAACCTTGCAGATTTTGAAATGGTACTTGGCAATAACATCTGAGACCTGCTCTGATGAGACTGACTTTTGTTCTGCCTAATACTTTAACATTGATTCTGTAACTGACTGTTGAATGTGAGACATCCGGTGAAAGACTCTGTGCAGGGAATAGTTACTGCAAGATGTCTATGCACTTCAGTGTCTTTTCATTTAGTAAGTGTAAGTTCTATAGTCCATTGCTCTCTTACCAGTTAAATAATAAAGTTACTAGAACATTCTGGCAGTGTTTCATTTTGTTAAAATCAATCCAGTCTTTCATTCCATTTCCCACCCGTGCAAATGTTATACCATGTTTTTGTGTTTCAGTCAGTCACTGCTTTTTCTTTTGCATAGGATTTTGGAGATGGGGGTGCTTTCCCAGAAATTCATGTGGCTCAATATCCATTGGATATGGGCCGAAAGAAGAAAATGTCCAATGCTTTGGCTGTGCAGGTGGATGCGGAAGGAAAAATAAAATACGATGCAATTGCTCGTCAAGGACAGTCAAAGGACAAGGTAATATTTCTTCAAATATGTAGACTGGCATGTATACCTGGAAAAGTTGTGTGTATACATTGCACATGCTTAAACTCATTGGTCTGGCATTAGACAAATGGATTGCCTCCTTGAGGTGCAGTCCTGTTTTCTTAGAGTCAGACAGACATGGGCATTTTGACCAGGATCACTATGTGATCTTCTCTGTTATGTAATTAAAAAGTAAGGCAAAAATGGTGAGAGTCTCTACACAAAACTTACCTGATAGCTTACCAGCTTTCATTAGAGAGCTTTCCAGTGAAGGCAAGAAACTGAAAACCGGCCTGATCGTCGACAGCCTTATTTCAGTGTGTGGAGAGAGGGGGCAAAAAAAGCAAAGAAAACACAGTACAACTTTCAGAATACTACACCTTGTGTCTTGCTAATTTAACATTTGACGTTCTGGCTGTTTTCAATATTGTTGGGTGCTCTTTTTTTATTTTATTTTTTTAATTGTAGCAGAAGGTATTGCCAGTGGTTATACTCCAAAATTTTTGTGTTAAGTTCAGTGATGGCAAGATTCTCGTTGAGTTTAATGGGAACCAACTTCAATTTCCTGTATACATTAGCCTTTCTAAAAACAAAGAGATGACACTTTACCTTGAAGTTCTAACTAATATTGATGAGATCAGTTACTTGGGTCTCCTAAGTCCACTTTGAGGAGTATCTACATCTACCTTTTCAAATGTAACAGTGGACTACATTAAAACTTTTAATTCTTCTAAGCATGTGTTTGGGGCTGAAAAACTGCTGAGGCATGATCAAATGTTTGACCAGCTGCTTGTTATAGCAAGCATCTCCTGTAAAGAATAGGGTAACCCAAAGAAAATCTAAAAAGAGGGTTAACTACAGAGGGTGTTTTAGTGGATAGATATGAATAGTTGTTTTCAAAATAATTTGACTTTTGCTTTAATTTAGGATGCCTTGAAAAGCTTATGGGTCTGTAATATGCCTCATATCTTACTGCAAATGAGGAAGGGGAAAAACCTGTCTAAAAAGAAAAACAAAAGGTGAACTTTACCTCTCAAAAAATAGGGCAAGCATTCTAAAAATATCAGGGGAAATCTTTCTTTTTTGACAGATAATTTTTTTTATTGTTTTAAATTGATCCTACAATTGCCAAAATTGCAGAAAGTTCATGCCAATAGGATTTTATATTTAACTAATACTCGGTTGAGTGTCAAAAAAGTGTCACATCTTGTATATCCTCATCCTGTGCATCTAAAGTTACTGCAGTACCTTTGAAAAAAATTAGTTCATATCAACCAGACGCCATGCTGGCATGTGGCAGAAAGTAGTCAGGCTAAACAGAAACACCACCAGTGGCAACATTTTTACTGAGGGGACTTTCATTGGAGTTCCATCAGACTTTATGTAGTGTCTAATTATTTGTCAAGAGGAAGGTGCTAAAATATTAATTACACTTACAGAATTTTGTGATACTAAATTTTTGATACTTGATACTAAATAGAAATTTGACTTATCCCAAAGGATAAGAAATAATTCGGAGCAGGTAAGTAGACAAGAATTAATAATTGTACTGATTTTGGGGAAGCTGCAGGGCAAATAAGAAGCAAAAAAAAAAAAAAAAAGTATAATTAAACCCTAATTTTTACAACTTGTTAAATACATCTTCACCTACCTGTAGGATCAGATTTAACGTTCATATAATAGAACTGTTCAGATAGGGATCTAAGAATATTTTAAAAAGAACTAGAAATGATAGTAGGCTTTAGGCAAAAATGACTAATCTTTCACTGTGCCTTATTTCGTTCAGAGTTAGGAAAATACTTAGAACAGGTAAAGTTAAATTTAAGCTGTTAACATTGGTCATATTTGATTTGTGAAGATCTGTACCAGCATTCATTAATTTTCCATATGGCATCTATAAAGAAGCAGTAATTTTCTCATTTTGTGGCCATACTTACCAGGATAGAAGAGATGAGTGGCTTTTCCGAAACTGGGCTCTGTAGAACTTGAATTGGGTTTTCCTGACCCTAAGCTCTTCCTTCTGCATCAGATTGATTCTGATTGCATCCAGCTGGATGTAAATGCTGAGGCTAAAAATTAAGTATTGTGGTTCAAGTGGGGATAAAACTAAGGGAAAATTAGGTATTTGAAACAATTTCACTACTATTGCTTTGTTTTGCAGGAAAGAGAAAGTATTAGCAGAGATGTCATAGGGAGCAGTTCTTCAGTGATCTGTGTTGAGTTGAATAATGTGGAATATTTTCTGTAAGAGGGAACTTCTGATAGTAGTGTCAGTAGGGTTACATACAGAAGTTTCATTATCCTGAGAGCTGCAGTCATAATTCAAATATTTCTTCAATCTTAATACTTAGAGCTAAGAGAAATAGGTAACTTAGCAGCCTGCCAGAAATGAGATGGAGTTTCTGATCCTATTCTGTGAGCTACTTGTTTGGTCTGAGTTAAGAAACAAATTTTGCTTTTGCTACAGTTTATGGGGTTTTTGAAGTTGAATTTAGTATTCTGCCTTCTTGTAGAGGCAGGAGTTCCACCACCCGGACCCTATAGCTAGGTGGCTAGTCAGCAGTTTCTACTATTGCAGTGGTTCATCTCTCTTGTATCTGTTCCCTTACATATTTAAAAAATAGTTGCTTCAGAGAATTTTCCTTGAAAAATGCTGACATAAATGAGATAGTTTGACAAGCCTCCTGTTTGGGGCTGGTAGAAAGTCTGCTAGACACGAAATGCCGGATAATGTTGATGAATCTGGATACATGACCTTATGGATCCGAGGATGGAGTTCCGTCTGGTTGTCCAGATGAAGGATTTCCAGCATTAGCCGTGTGGTTAGCTCTTGTGCTGCTATAGATTCTTCCAACACTTTCTCTACTCACATGACTAAAAGCCAGGCTAAAATAATGCATCAATAATGGATATATTTTGGTGACAATGATGCTCTGTCCCCTTATTAGGAAAATAAGGACATATAATTGCTTCCTGTGTCTTTATCAAGACAGAAAGAGAGAGTGAAATCAAGGAATGGAACTATTAGGTCCATTACTTTTTTTCTGGCAAGGATGATTTTTCTGTGCAGGAGTTGGATTTCTCCTTAGTGGCCCAAGGCTGCAGCTTAGATGTTAAAGGAGAAAAAAAGAACCGCAAAACTTACCTACTTTTTTTCCTCAAGATTGTGAATTCAGTTGAAACATTCACAAGAGAAAGTAGTTCCATTGTTGAAGGAACTCCTGTCACAGCGATGGAACAGGACAAGAGAATGTGAATATAACTAAAATAATCAAAAGTATTCATTACTCATAATGTATTTACCTTTGTGGTAGAGCTTGGTTTGAGAGCTTATCACCAATTTTTTTCTGTGGTGTGTGCGCGCCAGGCTTCCAACTAGGTAATTGTAATGACTTCTAAAATGTTATGTGCTTCATATGGAGAAACCATTCTTTGCCAAGGAAGGAATTCATTCTCCAATGCTTGATGGTAGCCTCTCGATTTACACATAGGATTGATGAGCACTGTACAGGGGTGCTCTGGATATATAGAATAAAATATGTTGAGGGGATGGATTTATCTGTTGCAAATTAAGAAACTTCTGTCAAGACGCTTGCATCTTATCAGGTGTCTTGTGAAACTCTGAATGTGATTGATGTCTAAATCCTACCATGAGCTACAGTATCTTACACAGCTAGTTAGGTAGGATTGTTCTCTTTCTGATGGCAGTGGTGTGCAGATTTCTAATTGCTGCCTGTTAAGGCTGCCACAGCCAGAGAAGGAATCATCTAGCTGTACCAAAAATTGAGCATTTTGTTTCTGCCTAGAAGGAGATTCTGCTTTTCAGAAGCAATCAAAATGGAATTATCTGAAACACAGACTGATGCTTCCTTTTAAATTTCTTAGATGAAAAATGGTAGTGAGTGGGCATACTACAATATCAAACAGTGCCAGTCTCCTCTTTATCTTAGATTAATAAAATGTCTCAACATTACTGTTAAAATAAGGTAAATATCTAGAAAAACAACATAGTGCAACATCTTTATCTGCCTGTCTATATCACCTCAAAAAAGGACTCCAATTAGAACATGCAAGTGTACCAAGTTTATGATGGAGAGAAAAATTTTGGTATTTTCAGGCTAGTTTAATCCATGTTATGGATTTTTTCCACATTAATGCAGCTTGCCACTTGCATGCAATATTTTAGGGTTTTAACTAGTTCACATAGCTCATTTGTACCTCAGTGTACTATAGTTTTTAGAGCACCTCTTAGACTTTTTTTTATTTTCTTCTTTGTCTTCTGGGATACTCTGAGCTCTTTCAGCATACTTTGTTCTTCATGCAGCAAGACACTTGGACTTAGAGTTAATTACCTTAGAGGAACACTGCTCTTCAGATGTCCTTCATTCAGCATCTGAGAAGCTAGGATATTATTGATACTAATTCAGAGGATTAAAATTTTAGGAGTGAAAGCTGACAAGCAGTAAATGGCTCTTGTGTGACAAATCAATGCTGAGGCTAAAGGTCAGTTTCATGGTTGGGCATGCACTTTATAATGAACTTGAAATAATAGTTGCTATCTAATAGTGTTCTTTCCTTATGTTTAAAAGTTGGGGCTTAAAGCTAGTGACAGCCACCTGCATGTTGTATGAAGACTGATGTACCCATATGAGGGAAAGTGTAAAGAACAGTTTTCTCAAGCATTTATTTTTTTGAAGAACATAGCAAACATAATGATACGATAAAAATCTAGATGCTAAAAAAGGCTTGTATCGAATTCTTAAGTAATCCTTGAAAACAGAAGTACAAATGTGGATTTTTCTGTCTGTCTTGGGGAGCCTAAAAAGGAAAAGAGTAGGAAAGGGAAGCAGGAAACTGGTGTCTAATCTTAGCTCTGAGAATGATTTACATAATTATATTTAATCAAATTGCTTCTTTTCTTCGATTATTCCATCTGTAAAATGGCATCTAGAGTATATTCTTGTTCTATGGGAGTCATTGAAGAATATGTCGAGAAGAACAGGACGAGAGGAAACAGCCTCAAGTTGCACCAGGGGAGGTTTAGATTGGATATTAGGACAAATTTCTTCACTGAAAGGGTTGTCAAGTGTTGGAAAAGGCTGCCCAGGGAAGCAGTTGAGTCACCATCCCTGGAGGTATTTAAAAGACATGTAGATGTGGTGCTTAGGGACATGGTTTAGTGGTGGACATGGCAGTGTTAGGTTTATCATTGGACTCCACGATCTTAAGGACTTTTCCAACCTAAATGATTCTATGGTTCTATGTAATTGTAATGCATTTAGAGTTGTATATAAGTTTTAATTAGTACCTAAAGTATAATCTAGGCCTGAAACATTTTCTTTGAAATATGTACATTTATTCCTGTTCCCTGTACTCAGCACTGGTGAGGCCGCACCTTGAATACTGTCTTCAGTTTTGGGCCCCTCACTAGAAGGAAGACATTGAGGTGCTGGAGCACATCCAAAAAAGAGCAACGAAGCAGGTGAAGGGTCTAGAGCACAAGTATTATGAGAAGCCGCTGAGGGAACTGGGGTTGTTTAGCCTGGAGAAAAGGAGGCTCAGGGGAGACCTTATCGCTCCAAACTACCTGAAAGGAGGTTGTAGCAAGGTGGGTGTCCGTCTCTTCTCCCGAGTAACAAGCGATAGGACAAGAGGAAACGTCCTCAAGTTGCACCAGGGGAGGTTTAGATTGGATATTAGGAAAAATTTCTTCACCAAAAGGGTTGTCAAGCATTGGAACAGGCTGCCCAGGGAAGTGGTGGAGTCACCATCCCTGGAGGTATTTAAAAGACCTGTAGACATGGTGCTTAGGGAGATGGTTTAGTGGTGGTCTTGGCAGTGCTGGGTTAATGGTTGGACTCGATGATCATAAAGGTCTTTTCCAACCTAAACGATTCTATGATTCTGTTCACCAGCACTAATAAAATATAATGTCTTCCAGGTTATTTACAGCAAATACACAGATCTGGTGCCAAAAGAGGTCATGAATGTGGACGATCCTGAACTGCAAAGACCAGACGAGGAGGCAATCAGAGAGGTATTATATGCACTGATGTGCCTAGTTATCAGAGGTATATTGTATGTCTTGCATATGCAGTGAGTGGCATTCTGTGGTACTTTTGTCTTTAGATAACAGAGAAGACAAGAGCAGCCTTGGAGAAATCAGTCTCCCAAAAAGTTGCAGCAGCCATGCCAGTTCGAGCAGCTGACAAACTAGCTCCTGCACAGTACATTCGGTATGTAGTGCTGGTGTGTGTAAGATATTGTTATATATAAAATTGATTAAAATTAGGATATTCCTTGAATTTCTGAGAACGGAAATTCCTCTTGAATTCTGTTCTTCTGGAAGTAATATGAAACTGGCTTATGTATTTTGAATTAACCCACTAATGGTAATCTAGTTTGAAGTGTGTTGAAATATGTTTTAACGTGTCATGAGTTGTGGCACATTGTGGTGGGGTTATTGTTTTAGCCACAAAATGTAGATTTGTCAGGGAGCACTATGAATGATGCTGCCCTGGAAACAGTCTTTACTGGGAGTTTGAACCCAAGACAAGGCATGTAACAAGGTTCTTCCCTTATGTAAAACGAGCAACTGGGAAGAATTGGAATTACTAGGAAGCTGATACTCACTTATGATGATTTTCTGCTGCAAACACAGAAAAATTCCATGGCAGGGTTAGACTTGGCCTGATGTGAATTCTGAAAAAAAGTATGTGAGGAGGTTCTTAATAACCAGTAAGTAGTCACCAGGGATCCACAGACATAGGTGAAGAGTATTGTGACATGCTCTGTGTACTCTATTAGTTTGTTTCTTCTACTTTGGAATCTAGGTTGAAACAGGATAATATAGCCCTGGGAAGACACATTCTGTCTGGTGTAGTTGCTTCTCTGCATTCAGTCCAGTATCCTCTGTGCCATTATCTGTTCCTGGTGTTCACAGTGGAAAAGTCTTAAACTGGTGTGGATAACATGAAAATGCAGCTAGAGCAGTGAACTGAGTGAAAATGACGGTGGGAAAGGAATATCTAGCTGTGTGCAGAGAACTGAGCACTTTGTTTTATTCAGGTACACACCGTCGCAGCAAGGTGTTGCCTTCAACTCTGGAGCAAAACAGAGAGTTATTCGGATGGTGGAAATGCAGAAGGACCCTATGGAGCCTCCAAGATTCAAGTAACTATTCAAACCTTCATGGCAAATAGAAGATACTATAGGGTAGTTCCATATACAACATGCCGATTGTATTTGTTTTCTTAATTGTTCAGAATTAACAAGAAGATTCCACGTGGACCGCCTTCTCCTCCAGCACCTGTAATGCACTCTCCTAGTAGAAAGGTATGAAATGCCATAGCTGTTCTCAGTTTTGAATTCTAGATGGGTTCGCAAATTCTACTTTGATCTAGTTCATTTCTGTGCACCTTCTCTTTATTGTTCTTTTGATGTGATGTTAAGTGATAAACTTGGTGCCTGGTGCAGTCTTTTTGAGGGTTTTTTGGGCAGTTCTGGAAGTGGCTCTCTTCCTATGTAGCTTGTCAGAGGTTGAGTAGATTTCTCATATTTTACGCAGGGCTGCATTGCTGGAGTTGTCCATGGCATGGATGAGTTGACTGAGGCTTTAGCCTTGGTACACTGATGCTGCTTTTAGGCAACACTATTAAGCTCATCCTTAATAACACTAAGTTGTGTTATGAAAAGCTGTCATGACTTTATTCACTGTTGGCAAAGGTACAGTGCAGAAATGAACATCTTATTGCTGCTAGGAAGGGTTGAGTTTTTTGTAATAGTGTCCTGAACTTTGTACTCTAATTTATTTCAGTAGTTTCATAGCTGCCTTTGAGAAAGAAAACAGTATTTCCTTTTGCTGTAGATCTAAAGATGACTTTGCTTCCTTTCTTAAATCAGATGACTGTGAAAGAGCAGCAAGAGTGGAAAATTCCTCCATGCATTTCAAACTGGAAAAATGCAAAGGTAAATAAGTTGTCATAAATTCACCTTTCTAATGTTTGCACCCTGCTGGGAGATTTCTATGAATGATTTAAGCTTGAATAATACTTGTTTCAAACCTCTAGAGTTAGGTAAAGTGGCTGCTTCCAGCATGGAGAACACACAATTGTACAGCTCAGTTTTTCTTTCTTTGGCATATCAGGGTTGTCAAATTGACAGGAGTATAGAACTGAGAGAGAATATATTACTTCATGGCAGAGATTATGCATTTTGAGAGAGAAAAAATGGCATTAGTTAAAATCTCCATAATAGTGCAGTATGTGGAGTCTGAAACCAAAGTCTCTGGAGCCCACAAAGTAAAGCCGTCTAAACTGAAAAAGGGAAGGGTAATTCACAGAGAATCAAGCATGTTTTCTTTTTAATACTGTAGTCCGAATTTCTCAAAAGTTCTCCTTGTTGCATTCTTTCACTAATTAATTCTCATCACTGGTTAGCTTAGCTAATTTTATTTCTTGTTTGAGTAGGTATGTCCTGTCCCTTTATCAGCCAGTAAGTTTATGTTCAGAGAGAAGGGAAAATTTATAATTTGCTGCAGTAACTGGTCTAGTTCTCAAATTTACCAAGCTGTTATGAGGCAGCCTCTTCAACTGGAGGAAGGAAAAGCTGTGTGTTTGGATGATGGGGTTTTTTTCTACCCCAACACAGCTGTATAACTGGGACTGACACTAATTAGTAGATCAAATTTTAGGTTACAGATGCTAAAACCAAAGCAAAAATTCTGTAGAGCTCTCTAAAAAATCTTAAAATATCATCTATAAATACTTCTATGTTTCAGCTTTTGAAGGCAAAATTGGCATTTAGTGTCTTGCTTTTGCTGGCAGCCTTCCCCCTTCCTCAGTTTGAATCAGCTAACCTCTTAACAGGTATAAAAACAGTTTAGGGAAAACAATTTTTAAGCACAAATAATAAAACAGCTTAGAGACTGGGAAAGCTATTATCTGTAGTTCTTAACATAAAGCAAAGAGTGGATTTTATCAATCAAAAACTGTCATTTGTACTAAGACGTAACTTGAGGGGAAATTGTGATTCAGATTTGGGGGGAGCGTGGAATTGGAGGGGAGCTTAGTATTACCTGGTATGAATTTGAAGTATGTATAAAGGAGGTCCATTGAGGCGTATTAATGATGGGCTGCGAGTTTTGTATGTGTTTTTGTTTTCTTACACAATAAATGTAATAATGTTTGTTATTACAAAATAATGTTAGTTTCTGTGATTAACTGTCTCTGTTTCCACTGTAGGGTTACACCATTCCATTAGACAAGCGTCTGGCTGCAGATGGCAGAGGATTGCAGACTGTTCATATTAATGAAAATTTTGCCAAGCTTGCTGAGGCTCTCTATATAGCTGACAGAAAGGTCAGGTGGTTGTTTAAACTGTTTTGTTCCATGTGGTTTTACCTTCTTTGTTTATTTCCTTGGGAAAATCAACTGTGAATAGGCTATGGCTTTTTGATTTGTCCTGCTTCTTGGCTAACATAAGGCATAAGGTCTTATCCCCAATATCTTTGAATCAGTGGCTCAGTGTGGGTTAAATTATTGGAGGTCATGGGTCTTGTTTCTCAGCTCTAACTGCTGCGGCTGTCTGGCTTTGAACTTCATGTTTGTGGCTTGATTCCTGCCCTGTTTACTGGATCACTCCATGACAAAAGATCTGCTTGCATCCCAGGTGCTAGCTTTCTGTCATTTTAACTATGTCTTATGTGTGCAGGCTCGTGAGGCTGTAGAGATGCGTGCCCAGGTGGAGAGGAAGATGGCTCAGAAAGAAAAGGAGAAACATGAGGAAAAGCTCCGAGAAATGGCTCAGAAAGCCAGGGAGAGAAGAGCAGGGATCAAAACCCATGTTGAAAAAGGTACATTTCTTTGTTATTAAGGTACTATGGTTTGGGGTTTTTTTAGCACTCTCTGAAGTGTAGGTTTGGAGAAATAACCCGAGAACTTATAATGCCTAAATAGCAACTGTAATGTCTAAGCATGACATCTGTTCTTTGTGTCTTTACTTGATCAGCCAGTGAATTTGGTTAATTCACTGGCTGGTTTGATGTGATCTGACTTTGAACCTCGCAGCAGTATGTCAGTGTATACAGGTTTAGGACATTGTTGAGAGTTTCAGAGTTGTCAGTGGATCAGTACAATAGCTTTCATGGACTGTTCTAATCTAATTTTTCTTTTTTAGAAAAGGCTTGTTGCAGACGAGCAACTTTGTTTACAAGAACTAAACCATCTTTAAGTTTTCAAAGATGGTAAATGCGATATTCTGTCTCTTGCGTTGTTATAACTGGTCTTGCAGAACTGTAGTTCTGTTGACCACTAGGTCCAAAAACTGCTAACGTAACTAAATCATAACCATTGTGATAATGATTGAAATGACATTTCAAAGATCAAGATGCTGAACTTACAGAGCAGTTATGATCTCTCATTACGACCGTATCCTCCACCTTTTAGTAATATAATGCCAAATCCTGCAGCTGGGATGGACTAACCTCTTCCCAACAGGCTGGGGACTGGCCAGCTGGAGAGCCACTCTGTTGAAAAGGACCTGGGAGTCCTAGTGGACAATATGCTAAACGTAAGCCAGCAGTGTGCCTTGGCAGCAGTAATGCTAAGGGCATACTAAGCTGCTTCTGCAGGAGTGTAACCAGTAGGTCAAGGGAAGTAATCATTTCCTTTTACTGGTGACCTGTTAGACTGCATCTGGAATACTGGGTGCAGTTATGGGCCCCCAGGTACAAGACAGACACTGATAAACAGGAGTGAGTTCAGTGGAGTGCCACCAAAATGGTCAGGAGGCTAGAGCATCTGTCCAGTGAGGAGATGCTGAGAGA